>NC_045696.1:83629118-84229118 GCF_009834535.1 Camelus ferus | reverse complement strand
ATACGTTACACCTTCTGTAGTTGTCCCAGAGCACTAGGATATTCTGTTCTGGTTTTTTTTTCAGGCTTTCATCCATTTGTTTTTCAGTTTTGGAGGTTCCTATTGAGATATCTTCCTTCTCAGAGATTTCTTCCTCAGTCAGCCAATAAACTCACCAAAGGTATCCTTCATTTCTGTCACAGTGTTTTGATTTCTAGCATTTCTTCTTGGTTTTTTCTTAGAATGTCTTTCCCTCTACTTACATTGCCTATCTGTTTTTGCATGATGTCTACTTTATCCATTAAATCCCTTAGCATATTAATCATGTTTTAAATCCCCAACCTGATAATTCCAACATCCCTGCCATATTCTGATGCTTGCTTTATCCCTTTGAACTATGATTTTTTGCCTTTTAGTATGTCTAGTAATGTTTTCCTTGATAGCTGGAAATGATGTACTGGGTAAAAGTAACTGCTGTAAGTAGGTCTTTAGTAATGTGGTGCAAGGTGTGGGAGCAGGGGAAGTACTCAGGTACCATGATTGGGTCTCAGTCCTTTAGTGAGCCCTTGCCTCTGGACTGTGAATTTCACATATGCCTCTCAGCTGTTCCACCTCCCCTCCAGGTGGGACAGAGTGACTGAAGCCAGCTGGAGTTGGGTATCTCTCTTCCCCCAGGTCAGTTAGGCTCTGATAAACCCCCAGAAGGTTAGACTCTGATTAAATAATTTTTCCTAAGGGTAGATCTTCTTAAGAAGAACAGAGAGCTCTGGTATAGTTTAAAAAAATAAAAATTTAAAAAAAAAACTTTTTCACTTCCCTTTCCAAAAGCATGAGGGATTTTCCTCCAGTATTCACTGTAAGAAGCTGATAGAATTTCAGGAGGCAAAACTCACAAGTAAGTGTGGTCCAATGACTAGGTCGCCTTGGAGTTTCTAGCTTTCTGAGTTGTCTACACTGCCCTTCCAGCAATTCTTCAGTTATGGTTCAGGTTTCCCAGCCATGGCACTTGTTACCCAGGAAGTTTCTGTTCCAGAAAGTTCTGACTCTCTGTATTTGTCTATAGGTCTCTATAATTTGGGGACAGTGGTTTCCCTGTGACCTCACTTCTCTTGAGGATTAAGAAGCATTGTTGATTTTTCAGTTCAGCTTTTTACTTGTTGTTAGGACTGAATGGTGACTTCTAAGCTTCTTGCCAGACCAGAAACTGGAATGTTCTCTTTGTTTTTTTAATAATTGATACATGAAAATCATATCTTAAATTTGCATTTACTTTGTAGTGAGTTTAAACATTTTCTAGTAGCTATTTGTATTTCTATTTCTGTGCAGTGCTTGTCGTCAACATGATTGATTTTTACCTGTTACCATTTGGTCTGTACTGTAAATAATGTCATCTCTTTAACACAACTTTATTGAGATATATATAATGTACATACAATAAATTACACACATTTTAAGTTTACAGCCAATGAGTTTTGACAAATGTATATACGTAACAACCACTAAAATTGAGATATAGAAAATATATATCATCCCGTAAAAATGCCTACTTGCCTTTTTGCAGTTAATACCCGCAACCACTGATCTGCTTTCTCCCACTATAGAATAATTTTTCTTATTCTGGAATTAATTATAAATGTAAACATGCAGTTTGTACTCTTCTATGTGACGCTTCTTTCACTCAGCATAATATTTTTGAAATTTTTCCATACTGATGTGTGTATCAGCAGTTTGTTCCCTTTTGTTACTGAGAACTATTTCATTGACCAGATATACCACAATTTGTTTATACATTCACTTTTTAATGGACTTTTGATTGTGTGTAGTTTTTGTCTCTCACAAATACAGTTGCTATATACATTTATATGTAAGTATGAGGGTTCCATTCACCACTGCTTCTTTTGTGGACACAACCTGGAAATTTCTGGTATGACTTCAGTCTATATCCCATTAACCAGGGCTTGGTCATGGGACCACACCTGACTGCAAGGGAAGCTGGATGGTCTGTAGCTGGGGAACCAGGTACCTATCTAAAACTCAGGGTTTCTATTACAAATGGAAGAAAGTCAAGACAAAAATGCGAAGTATTGTCTTCATGTGAAGTGGAAAAATCTAGTCTGGCTTCTGTTTTGGATGGATATTGGTGCCATTACCTGATTTGACATTCAAGTGGATGGAGAAGAAGACTATTCACCATGACACTCTGGTATATTTCTAGCAGTGATCAAAGCTGGAAATACACATTTGGGAATCATCAACATATGGATGAAATTTAAAGCAATGGGATAAGATAAGATCTGCTAGGGAGTAAGTGTAAGATATAGTTTCTATCTGATGATGCAGTGATTTCACAAACTGCTTTCAGAGCCAAGCTAAATATAACTATACCTAGCAGAGTGCTAGCTAGTCTAAAACAAAACAAAACAAAAATCCTTTTACCCCTTTCAACCTGGTAACACAGTAAACTACTGTGAATGAGTCTCCAGTCTGGATACCCATTTCCTAACAGACTCTTACATAAAAGGAAAAATTAACTTCTATCTTATTTAAACCATTATAGTTTAATTTATTTTTAGCAGCTTAAGTCTTACCTTAATTGATTAGTGAAGTATATCCAATTATTTCCTATGCTCAACTAAACAAGTCTCCACTGCCACTTATATTATTCATTTCTATTGATTGTATCACAATCTTGTTTATTTTTTAGAATTATTTATTTAGGTTTAGTTTTCAAAAAATATTAGGTTGCTAGTATTTCTAAACTGCTCCAAAAGATACTATCTTGCAAAATATTAATGAATATTTTCTTCATATGCTTGCAATTCTTTCTAGTCATTGCCTCAATTAATTCTTGATGCTAAAGTTAAAAAAAAAAAAAAAAAGCTAATGTGGTTGTCCTCATTTCACTGAAGAGGAAACCAAAGTAGAGATATTAAATTATGTGCCTATAAGAGCACACCAAATTAATGGAAAAGGTGGAAGTAAAATGCAATTATCTCATTTCTGTTTTTATTGAACTATTGGATTCCAAGTCACTACCAATTAAGAACATGATATAAGAGCTAAGCAGTATAACCTGTTTATCGTGTAGACGGCAGTTCCCCCAAAACAGCCCATCAGCAGTTTGAAAATGTTTCTTTTAATTAATTTTACTGACTGTTTTCATTATTAAGTTTACATATAGCTACACAGATATAGACAGCTGAAAATGTAGAAAATTTTTAAAAATGGAAAATATATTCACTCCAAATTCTTCACACTTACCAAAAGCTGTTTATATCTGGATGTATTTTCTCCATGCCCTTTCTTTCTCTGTCCATGTCACTAATCATTTAATTTTCACATAATTGTGATCAAATACAAATTCATTTGGCATCTAATATATATAGTGTTTCTCAGCTCAAGTGAAATTCAACAGAAATCCATCGGGTGGAGTTGTACTATAACTTAACATTTCAAAGTGCTGCTCAACTTTGTAAGTTTTTCTCCAGTCTCTATGTAGCTATGGCTAAGCAGTATTTGCTATCTGAAGACTTAAAAAGTATTTTATTCCCACTGGCAATTGTTCAGGGATTATTGGCTTAGGTATTATTCTCTTGTCGGATTGTGGCAAATACAAATCACATGCAATTTAGAATTTAATAATCCTGTCAAAGGATATAGTTGCTTGTTTTCCAAAAAAATATGCAGATTAATGAGATTAAATAAAAAAAGTTTGGTAGAAAACAAAAATGCTGCTCTATCTTTTCACCTCTCAGACTTGTGTTTTTTTCTGCCATCAAAAAGAGAAGTAAACATCTGACATTCCAGGTCTTGAGACAAAACGCTGCACGCCCCGAATAAGCAAGTCTTCATTAGCGTCCATCCGTTCTAACAGGTGCTTCAGACAGTTGCCAAAAGTCTGACGTATTCTTGGGGAACCAAGTCCTCAAAAAAGGTCTGTACCTGCATATACAAACAGGTTAATCTCTCTCTGGCAGAATTTCTAACTTAAGTGTGCATAAATACCAAGGACCCAATCCTGGAAATTTTGACTTAGTTGCTGTGAGGTGGACCTCAAGAATTTTACAAGCACCTGCAACGGTCCAAGGATCATATGTGAAAGCATCACCCTGAGGGAAGGACAGAGAAGATGGGGACCTCGCCATCAGTTAGTCCTCAGTCTTGAGCCATGGGAGGAAATAGGGGTATATTAAACTAGCCTCTGGCTCAATTTCCCCTCTTATTCCAATTATTCCAATTCATTCATCCTGTGAAGGAAGACCTAGAATTTTCTTACTCCCTACAGTTCATTTCCCAGCCCTCTCAAAAATGCACCAGTTACTATGCCATTTAGAAGAATGAAGGCCAAGACTGTGGTGGGAAAATGATGAGATATGGGGATTTGGAGATTATTCTAGATTCTCTTTGGCTCATTAGGAACTGCTAAAATTCTTTCTTAGGAGAAGATAATGTTCTTGAATACTCCACTTTTGTTCTCACATTTTGTATATGTAGTTATCAAGTTTGGTTCTAGCTGGTTTCACCCACAATACTGGTCTTTTTATGCAGGAATAAAGTCATGAATTTTCTTTTGCTGGATGTACAATAAATACAGGCAGGATTGCTAGTGTTAAAAAAAAAAATCCTTGCACCTTGAAAAGATCATAAAGTAAAGAATACAGAGATCTGAATTTTAATCTTAATCAAAGTAGCTAAGTAAAACAAAAAGAGCCAGTTCTTCGCATCCATGCATTCCACATTTGTAAAATATCAATAATAGTTTTGCTTTGATAACTTTACCAGGTTTTGATGAAGTTCTTAAGAGAGCACGTAATAAAAATACTTTGTAAACTGTGAAGTGTTTTGAAAATCACTATAACCTTGTTTCTAATGATACATTCTCATTTCCAAGTCACTGTCCAAAATACCACTGGCTGTGAACTGTCCGTATCAATTGAAAGCTGGGACTCTGTCAGAACGCATCAATGATCAGTTAAATCCATACTGAACACCCTTTCTGTTCTCAATACAATGTTAGCTCCAATACAGCCAGTAAAGATATGTTCCCTGTGGTCCAGGTAACTACCGCAGAATTACAGAATATTAGAGTGAGAGACACCATACAGGTGTGTTTCTTGATCATAAGACTCTCTTAGAGTATTTGTTAAAAAACTCCAATTTCCTAGCCCTACATCAGATCTATTGAATCAGAATGTCCAAGAGGCCTGAGAATCTGCATTCTGTAATGAATGCAAGGATATTGTTATGATCAGGAGAAAAAAAATAAAACCCAAGAACTCTTCCTAAGCCACCTTTTCCCAAACGTCTATATAATGTTAAGTCTCACTGAGACAATCCCCTTTAACATTTCAAAGGGTAATATATTCTATTATTGGCATTTCAGTCAATAAAAAGTTGGGAAGACAAGATTGTGTCCATGAAAAAGCAGCAAGCAATATTATTGGTGAATTTTGTAATGATACGCACTGATGCTATGTGCTGGACCCCTCTGTTCAAAGTAATGTTGGCCAACATATACCTAAAAAGCAAAAGCATCTCCAGTTCCAAGATGACTTATCCATGTACTTCCACAGTAATCAGTACTGAAAAATAGTAAGATTTTTACTTTCTTATTTTGATGACATCAACTAACCTATGAGTGGCATTTTTAGAGCACATACCACACTCATGCCCGATGATAGCACAGAAAGGGAGAGGAAAATTACATGTTGGTTTCCCCCATTCCCCTGTGTCCTTGAGCTTCCTCAGAGCAGGCAGCATGCCTCATTTTCCACTGGGGCCCCTTTGCTCTGGATCAGAGAAAGAGCTGCACCTCCTTTCCCAACTCCAGAGTATAGGCTAGCAACTTGGGTCATGTTTCAAGAGGTCGTGAAATGGCTAAAAGGTCAACACCTTGCTGTACGTGGTCCCACCTTCTCCTCTCTCCTCCACTCAGTGCAGACTGGGCTGGGGAGCGCGCCAGGGCCTGCTGCTCCCCTACCATGACCCCACCATCCTTCTCAGCTCGCCTTCCCCACATGATTGTTAAGTCTAGATGTACCAGGCCTGGCCCGAGGCTCACCCAGGAGGCAGCTTGAGCCAACTTTACCATATCAGGGCATGCACTTTCTTTTCTTTTTCTCTCTCTCTTTCATTCTGGCCTATTTGGCCTTTCCGCCCACATATTAGTTACCAGTCTGGAGAGGCTAACCCAAAATATGGAATTAAGAGAGAAAGCCACGTTTTGGTTTGAGGGTTTGGCTTACCTGATACACGAGGAGCCTTATCGCTTGGTTCGCCCTCGCTTACTGGAGTTCTCCTTTAAGGCTTGAGTCCAAAACTCAATTAAAATTGGTATTTCTTTGTTGTGCTTTGCCTCCTTCATATCTTCCTCTGGGATCTCTTGAGAAGGAAGATAGTTGCCATGGCATGATTTCAGAATTCCTTGTTCTTCTGGCAAAATTTCTCCTTCATAGAGCCCAACTTAGTCCATGCAAAAATCCAGTTCCTGAGTACATCTAAGCTGGTGTGCTGACCTGGGCCAGCTTGCCCTTGGGTCCATTTTTGCTCTCCACGTTACGTTGTCCTGCAGTAGAATTAACTGCTCCAGGTGCATTTCTCTGGCCCTGCGTCAGCTGTTCCCAACTGGGTTCTGTTGTTGAATGAATAAATGAATGATGATGGAAACAAAGTCTGTGTGCATGCTTGGAGGCCAAGGTGACTGAAAGAATCAGTACTACTATAACCCGCAAAACCCCGGGGACCACATTTACTCTGAATTGCACCTGAAGGCATGTAATGGAATTGTACAGCATGTAACCTGTGTGGCCACTTTCAAGGCATGAGGCAGAAGACACATAGCATTGGCAGAGACAAGTGAGAGGAAGAAGAAAGTTTTAAAAATGATAAATTTATCAAAATATACAACAGAGATAAGGCTGAACTTAGAGCAAGGCTAATCTCCAGAATTAGTAGGGAAAAATAAGTAAAAAATTGCAGAAGTGGAAGAGAAGAATTATCTGATACAATACTTTGAAAGCCAAGGAAAAAGAAAAATACCAAATGTGTCTAATGGGCAGAGAGAATAAGGGTCTTCAGATGACAAAAGATAAATGCAGTGCCTGGACTGTGACCAGCAGAGAGTGACAGCGTCTGTGGCGGAAAGACCCTGTACTTGGCTGCAGAGCTAATTCCCTCTGACAAATCCTTTGGCTCTATGAGGTATTCTAACTGCTCTTAGGGTCCACGGGCTTGTGAGTTAGAGTAACGACAATATTTAGGCTTATCTGAAAGCAACAGTTAAATTTTAGAGTGCATTAATATCACCTGGGGACTTATCAAAAATGCGCATCCCTAAGACTCATCTCATGAGGTTCTGGTTTGTTCGGACTTTCACAAGCCTGCTAATTTAGTGTTACACAAAGTGTGCTCTGAGGACCAGTGTGAATTTGCAAACTGTTTGTTACCAGGCCTGGAAGAAAGAAGCACAGATAATGAGAGTAAGGGACTAGAAACTTCCTGAAGCAGCTGATAGTGCTACAATACCCAAGCGACACAGTTAGCAGGCTTGTTTCATTGTGCAGGGCGTAGAACAAACATTTCAGTCCTCCACAGATTAATGGGGAAAAGGACCTTCATCACACACAGTTTAAGAAGCTCTGATCTAAATAATTCTGATGCAGACAATCCATGAACCAAAATTTGAAGAAATATGCCATTAGGAAGTTCCATGAAAATTTTACTTCAGTCACATTTGAAAAGTATTTTATTTGCATAGCAAAAAATATGATATATAATATATATTTATGCTTATATCAAAGAGATATCCAAATGGACTTATACACAATTTCAAATAAGTAGGTAAAATTGAGATTGAGGAACTTAGAGATTTTTGTCGTATTTTTATATCCAGATTTGACCTATTTTTAAGTAGCAGCTCATTTGTTTTACTTTGTCTTGTCGAAACTAGTCATGAATGCCTGGGCATGTTATAAATATTTATGATTTATGACTGAGAGTGTGCAAATGACAAAGTCCTTTCAAAATAAACACAATGACGATGATACACTAAAATCTTGAAGGTTCTGTTAATGAACACTTTAATTGGAAAAAGTTACATTAGCAATTTTTTTTGCCCTTCTCTTCCTAAGAGCAAAGGGTGATGAAGAACTGAGATATTGCAAAATGAGGTCAGGGAATTTCAAGTATCATCATTTGTCTCTGCTTTTCTCAGGACTGGAATAAAATATCACCACCATGTCAGATCTGGTTGTTACCAGACAGGAAAGACCAGGGAGAAAGGCAATGAACCCTAGTCTCATATGATAAGCATGACACTGCTTATCTTATTTTTCCTTTCCTAATCGTTAAATCCTTGAGTATCTCTTTTATAAATGTGAAGAACTCAGCTACTTGCCTGCAGAACTGATGAGCTATTAGTTAAGCAAAGAGATTCTTGGTGGTAGAAATCTGGCTCCTTTCCACAAACGCCTTCTCCTACATCTCATTGTCTTCCCCAGTTCTGGTTTTTTGTTTTGTTGGTTTTTGGTTTTTTTTTTTTTTGCATTTTTCAGGGTTTTTTTCTTCAGCCACCAATTGATTTGCTAAGTTCTATTTGACTGAGGAAGAGCACTACCCTAGGTTTGCAAAGATACACAAATCAACTCGTATATACTGTATGAATGACTCATGAAAATAAATAAACTGCTCCTTGTCCCATTCCAACATCTGCGCACGCACACACACACACACACTTTTTCTTTCCCATGTCATGAGAAAATGATCAGCTATGTCATTTCCTTACTTTATCTTCCTTGAAACAGTGCCTCATCTCATGTATTAATATTTCATTCCCAAATGTAACATGTCAAAGTGGAGAGTTGTGTTGACCAGCAAGAAGTCAGAAGGTAAGAAATTTCCCTGCTTCCAAAAAAACTATTGTTAGTACAGCGGACAATAAATAAAAGGGAAAGGCAGGAGGGAGCCTTTTATGCTGAGAGAAATGCAGACGATGACAAAAGTTACAAGGCTAAGAAAAAACAAATCATCTTTAGGAGAACTTTCACTCGAAATGGCTTTGCCTTTCAAAAGAAAAAATGCCCTGCTGAATCAGCAGCATTTGGGGGGAAAATTTTATGTGGTTTTCTAAAGACTAAACTCAAACTCACTGGCAAAAGAAAGGGGTTGTGTTTGCATGTAAAATGAGAATGAGTTTAAACTCAGCAAACTGCAAATTGCAGACAAGGACAATCAAGCAGAGGGGTTGAGGAGAAGAGAAACAAAGCATATTTGGGCTGGTGGCCTCCTGATGTACAAGAGAAAAATCCACATAGTTGGCAGTGTGCCCATTTCAGCCTGGCCCGCTTGTTTCACGGACGTGCTACAAAAAGGCGCAAAAAATGAATGAGCTCTAATTCCTGTTCAGGTCATAGAGCTATTCAGTCAAGCAAGATAACAGATAATGAATCACCACGATGGAAAATTGATTTGTGGGCTCTCAAATTCTTCATTTTGTTTATGTTTCAGAAATGGGTAGATGTGTCAGGATGTCTTACTAGCTTTTCTTTTCCCTCTTCAATATTTTATCACAGCAAAAAGGGATAACTTGACTATAACTGTGAAATGCAAATTTATTTTATCTTGAAATGTCAAATATACTATTGTCAGTCTACAGCGAACATAAAAAGGAATCAGATTCTCTGAAGGACTGGATAACGTAGTCAATAATACATTTTTACTATAGAAAATAAAAGTCCCCAGTCCTTCAGAAAAATACTGTCTGGATTTTTATGAACTTGAAAATTACAGACCATAAATTGTGGTATGTATGTTGTATTAGCTAAGAAGTATTTTCTATATCCAATGAATTTATTGAGGATATGTATAAATCAATTACATAAAAATTTAATGAGTGTTTATAATCACTACTGGTTGGTATTTACTGCAAACCCTTCTATTTTTGTCTAAAAAATTATGATAGCACATGAAAGGAAGTTTAATTTTAGATCTGTGATATTTGCAAACGTTTAGCAAAATTTCAGGACACGTGAGCCCTTAATAACATGCTCTTATGAGCAGCACTTCCGTATGAAGGGTCTAGGAAAGGCATGCATTTATAGAGAAGAATGTGATAAACACTTTAAGGCAATTCTGGCAAAAGCCTACTAATATTCTTCCCAACAATAAAACAGTGGAAAAGTTTTAACACGTTTCTTGGTAATTCATACAATGGAGACACTTTCCGGGGAGCTCATGAGACTGAAAGGGTGTGTGGAAGAGATGTAAATGTTAGGACAATCTAGATTATGTTACAGCCCCATCAATATCAACAGCATGTTTCTCCTTAGGATAATCCTCCATGTGAGCACAGAGGGTACATCCGGAACAATATCTGACATTTCAGATTTCACTGCAGATCAGTGAGCTCTCTCAGTTTGCTACCGTGGTCTCTAGGAACGAAGGAGAAGAGAATGGGAAGGACTCTGAGGGTGGCAACCCAGAGCCAAACCCTCACTTTATTCCTGAAAAGAAGGCAAGGAATGGAAATTGTGCAAGGTGGTAAAAATTTAATTCTGCATGTAGGACCTAGCATTTGAACAATAATAATCTAACTCAAGAGATTGGGCTTCTCCTAATAGTTCCTGAATGGCCTGTCTGCCTACGGACACCAGAAGGGGAGGATAGGCTGCTGTTTGTGAAGCTGGAAACTCCTATCACTCTGTCCACGGCTAGGACAGCCTTCTGCCTGCGGGCTGCACTCTCCACCCTGTGTTCTTCACAAGTGGCCACTAAGTCAATGTTCCATTGGTCTGCTGGGTGGCGCCAGATAATCACATAACTACAGAATCCCTGCCGCATCAAGTATTTCCAAAACTTCAAATGATCCTCGCTATATATTTTAAATTTCTCTAGCAAAATCCACATAACCATACCAGAAAGAAAAAGAGTCCTAAATCTCTCAAGTGTAATACATGAATTTAAAGTGATTTTTTCTAATATTAATGCTAAAACATTTTTATATGGAGAAGTGCCCAAAGGTAACGTCCATACCTCTATGACTTTTCCAATCAGAGAGGCAAATTTAGGTGCAATATGGTTTGCAAAAACTGCATGTCTGATTGTTATGATACTGATATGCTCGCAGACAGCTCTGGGAAGCTGGTCCTACCACCAGCTCAGTGTAACATCTCCATTGTGCCCCAAGGTAATTCCTCATAGCGCCCCCAAGTTTGTCTGGCTACCATCTACTCCTTCAAGCTTACTTTAGGCAACTATAATATCTCCACATCCCAACTCACAGTCAGGCCCAAGGAGGCTGCAAAGTGCTTATTCATTCTCTCCGCATTAAAAATAGTCCTGTTCTGCGTCCCATATCTCCAAGATTTTACTAGAGCAATAGCTACTTTATTAAATGGACTCTGCTGATGTTCTGAATGATTCTGTGGTGGGTGCTGCTAACGGGCTATCAAAGCCCATCCTCCTACTCTCCCCTAGCGCACAGTTCAAACTGGGCGCGCGGCTACCTCGCTAGTGACTACGTCTTCCAGACTCCTTTGCAGCTGTCTCTCAGATGTGACTTAGTTATCAAAGGAGTATGAGTGGAAGTGGTAAGTGCAATTTCGACCTCATTGGTTTAACAGGACACTGCCTGCCCTAGAAATCAGCTCTTTTCCCTTGCCTTCAGCCAGAGCATGGACTTGTGTGCAATTCAGCTTTTACTGTGGAAATGAAGACATTTCCTAGGAACTGACAGATCTTTTAAAGTCATTGTATTTGGGACCTACTTTTTAAAATAGCAGTTTAGCCATTGCTGAACTAATACAGATGTTAACAGACCAGTGAGTTTCATCTCCCACGTTTGCATTTTTAACACAGGCAGCACAGAGACCTAGTTACTTAATGACAAGTAGGGGCACCTCTACTACAAGAATTCTCCATGTCGGCAAGTCAACCATGTCTGCTACTCTCCCAGCACTAAATGATTGGAAGGAAAGACTATGTTTCTAACTCTAGCATTTAGCACAGGTTTTAGAATAATGGGAGCTGCAGAGGAGATGTTTAAAAATCCTGGGAATAGGAAGGGTTTACAGCCTCCAACGTCACGCCACATTAGCAGCCGCCTAACCTACTTACACGCAGGGTGAGCCCTGCAAAGGTTAGGCTTTATGAACTCTTATTGCTGCATTGCTAGATATAATATCAAGCTGGAAAGCAGACCATATGGCTAATGCATCCACATTTCGACCTGCCAGCGAAGGTGGCAGTTCATCAGAAGATCAGCAGTGAGTAATATTGGCAGTGCTAACTTTATTGACATCTGAACTATGCTTAATATTAGGTGTCATAAAATTACATGAATGGTGAGATACCTATAGGCTTAATAAGAAAAAAATACTAGGGAATTAATTTACCAGGTGAAAGATAACAAGAAATTTGAATCTTTAGCATTCATGTTGCTATTTGGATGCTGTATTAAAGCAATCCTGGCTCTCCCTGGTGCTGTGTTTGTGTAAGTTAGGGCCCCCTAGGCAGACATTGACCTCACTTAAACATTACTCTCTAAAAGGTGCTGCTTGAGAGCATCTCTTAGTCTGCTCTACACACATTAATCTTCACTTCAGTAGTAAATTTGGTCTGCCAAGTTTAGGTACCCGTCTATAACAACCCTTGAAAGTGATTTTTGTTCTGGACTTGATCATAACAGCAAGATGAGTCATGGAAAATGTACTCAGCCTATAGTTTTTAACCTAATATGTGCCCAAGAAATACAAATCATACCTTGATGGTCATTTTCAGTGCCTCCCCACTGAGAAATCATAGCCAAGTACAGATAGAGAAAATGTCTGTCGGGACCCAGGGTAAGTCTCAGATACAGGATGGTTTTGGTGGGCTGTTCTCCAAGTCTTACATGATCCCTTTCTCCTTCATTCTTCTTTGTCAGGCATTTTTTAGATTCACCTTCCCTTGCTTTTGAAGATTAAATATAAAAGAATGACATGTAGCTCTGAGCTTGGGAGAAATAAAACAAGTTGCTCTGCCTGATCTGATTCCAGTTCAAGCTGTCCTATCACAGACGAGAGGATTTCATTTTTATCTCTTCTTGCCCAGCTCAGCCTATGAGAAAAATACTTTAGATTTAGGGCTTAAAGTCATATATTAATAGAGCATTTGCATTTTCCTGGTCTTGCTACTATTATGAATCTGGGCATGCTGACTGCTAACATTTGCAGGTCCTTGGGAAGAGTCAAATGGAAGCTCACATATGTCAAAGTATTTACAAGTTATAAATCAAGCCAAAAATGTAAAGGAAATATGTCTGTTCTCCTAGTTCAATAAATAAACCTTCATAATAATCAGGAAAGCTAGGTTTGAACTTAGAATTCTCGAACTCATTGAGTTCCTGTAACAAAACATGGCAATATAAGGGAAGCCAGCCCCTTGTCCCCGGAGGGAAGTAGCCCACCTCCCTCTTCCACCCTGTCTCACGCTGGGAGGAGCCTGGCTGCATGCCCACCCTAAGTCCAAGCTCCACCTGCCACCCTGCACACTGGTTCTTTGGCCCTATCTTGGGTCTCAAGATGTTCCCTCTAGCTGTGCAATAATTTTTAGAAAACAGACTCTAAGAAGTGCACTGCTCTAACCCTGGAAGAACCTCGGGACTGTTTGGGAAGTGAATTCTAGGGTTTCAGATATCCGAAGCATGGTTTAGAAGATCTAGAAGAGAGAGCTCCAGGCTCTGGATGGACTCATTTCCTTGGTCTTACAGACTTTTAGCTCTTTGGTCAGAGGAAGTTTATAATATGGGACCCAAACTCTCTTGCCTGCGTCTAAGTATGACATGGAATCCAGGGAAGCAGTTGGCAGCCAGGAGATTTGGAAGTTGGGTTCTGGTCCTGTTTCCTAATACAGCCACCGATTTCAACATTTGGGAAAGTATCATTTTGAGTCTGTCAATTGTGAACTATGTTGTAATGGCATGGAGATCGAGCACATCAAATCAGGTTCCTAAGATGAGTGAAAGACTAGAAAGAAATAATTTTGGGGGCAGACCTATGATAAGCATCGGAAATGAGAATTTTAAAAGAATTGTTTATAAAAAGAACCATCACTGCAGCATATGTCATATCGCCCTAGTTACTAAATTAGTCTAATTAAGATCCACCTTTCTAGTCCCCAGTGGAGAGATAGAGAAATGATTTTTCCCCTTTAATTAGGCAGGTACTTACATAAAGACACGTGGAAAACAGCGCTGATAAGACACAGAAACTTCTAATTTCGCCCATTAACCCAGAGGAATAAAAGGCACACTGCATGGCCAAGGAAGAGAGTAGGTATTACATTTTCTCAGTATCCTTGAGGCAGGATTGAAGGGGAGTGGATCGCATTCCTAAGTAAACAGTTTTTTGGGCTATTCCAGGAAAAGTCCATCCTTGCATGTCAGAGTAAATGGTGCACGTCCCATTGAGTCAGGCTGTAAGGGAGGAATGGCATTTAGGCCTTCCATGTGATGAGTGCAATTGGGTGTAATTCTAACATCACCAACAGTGATGAGGCATTCTGACAAAGACCATTCTAGACAGAATACTTCAAAAATGGATCCCAATGCCAAAAGTCAACTGCAGGCTTCCACTTCAGACTTAACGTATATCCACAGTTAATTTCTCAGGTTGCACCAGCCCCATTTATATATAGGTTTTGATTAGCTTAGGTGAGAGTCTGATGCCCAAAGAGAAAAAGGTAATTATAATGTAGCAATTGCTTAGGGAGCCCCAAGATTTATAAAAAGAACTGTCCAGGGGACTTATACCAAAACAGATAGCTACAATAATTTATAAAGGAAGTATTTATGCCACTTACTAAAGCTGCAGTGATGATGTGCTGAAATCACAAATGGCTGAGACTCTGGGTAGGATAACTAAGTTACCTCGATATAAGTAGAAATCTGCAGAATATAATTACATATCTCATTTATTGTGAAAGGCAGCATTTGTTGAACTCTCAAGGCACTTCTCTCAGACCTAACTTATATTCCTTCATGAGCACCAGACCCTACATACCTGTAAACCATAACTATCTTGATCAGGGGGGGAAATATAACCCAAATTGGGCCAATCAGATTATTGCAAGCTGGAATAATCTAGAATTGAAATTCATTGATGCTAACCAGCCTCTGCCGGTGGGTTGGCTGGTAAATACAGAAACATGTGGGAACTTACGTCATATTTAACCATATGCATGAAGCAGCAAAAAAAAAAAAAAAAAAGCTGATCTACAGAGACAAATGAATTTATCAGTATCCCAAAGAGAAGCAAAGATGAGAAACCACAGTGTTCCAAAAAGAAGGATTTTCAAAACCTCCCTGAACACTTGATGTTAGACGCTTCCAGGTTCTCATCCTTCCCGAAACTTGGTTGCAGTTTCTTCCTTGGTAATCAACATATCCCTGTATCCTAGAATAAGTCCTCTTTCCTGTTTCAGTATGGCGGGTTTCTGTAGCCAAAGAGCCTTGACTAAACATTACTTGAATTTCTAATTTACCCTGTAAAGAACTCTGCAAACACTGGGTAAATAAAGATAAGTCTTGCTTTTCTCTTAATGCATGTTCTCTACAAAGCCACTTCGATGATATTATATTCCCTCAGGGGAAAAAAGTACACACACATACACACACGCACATATTTTTTTCAATTTGCATTAATTCTCTCTTGCCCTCCCTCTGGCTGTTTTCTGCTCTGTACTCAGGCTCTGTGGTCCATCTGTCCTGTAGTTGTGTAAATGATTTTATAGCTATTCTGTTTCCTATTGTAGTATCAGAAAAAAGCTGGGGGGCTGGGGCGCCACGATACTTGAAATAGCTCTCCACCTTGTGCAGATGTCTCTGTGATGTGCCTATTTACAGTGTCATATGCTCCTGGTCTTCCAGACTCATGCTGCCACTTCTCTCCGCCATCAGTCATCTAGTTTTTTGGTTTTTGTGTGTGTGTGATCTTCAACCATTTCATGTCAATGTGACCTATGTAAACATACAGTAGGGGTTTACAAACATTTTGGTCTCAAGGTATTTTGCCATACTTAAAAATCATCAAGCATAAAGAGCTAGATATTTTTCATACTAGAGAATAAAACTGAGCAATTTTTTAAAATATTCATATTAATTCATTTTAAAATGACAATAATAAATCTATTATATGTTAACATAAATGATGTATTTTTATTTTAAAAAACTACATTTTCCAAATTAAAAACAAAATCACAGGGAAGAGTAGCATGTCTTTATATTTTTCATATCGCTTGTACATCTTGTTTAATGGAAGGCAGCTATAGTTTCATGTCTGTCTACATTCAACCTGTTGCAATATCATACATTTTGTATGTAGCCTATGGAAACTCCACTGTACACTCATGAGAGACTGAGGGTGAAATGGGCAAATAACTTCATAATATTATTACAAAAATAATTTGAACTCACAGAGGCTCAGGTACTCCCAAGGGTTCCCAGACCATACTTTGAAAAGTACTGCCATACACTATAAAATCACAATGTTAACTAACCTAAGGATCAAAAAAAAATAAAAAATACTAAACATTTTTACAAAAAATAAATCATTTTTGTTGTGTCTTTTAACTAAACTGAACAAATTCACATATTTGTGTCATCTTATACCATTAACTTCTGAAAAGGCAAGTTACATTATTATTTTAAATTTGCTAATGCGTAAAATACTTTGGGGAGATTTAAATTGAATCTGAAAAAGCTTATATAGTCAAACCATACAGTGGTCTGGTTTGTTAACTTTTCATTATCAGGTAGATAGAATGAATAAATTAGTGACTTTCTTTATTAAACATCTTAAAAGACTAACATTACTTTTTCTCTTGAGTGCTCATATACAGAATTGAACTATTCTAGCATTTTTTAGTTTGATACATTTTTATATCTTAACCTACTGACACAGTAAGTATATAAATAAATATATTGGTCAAAAATGAATTGCAGAATTCTATTAATCTCTAAAAGGAGACTGTATGCTGTGATTTGGTGTATTTGAGGAAGCTTAAACACCCCACTTCCAAATTATCTTTCTTCAATAATCTCTAGATAATTTGATCAAATACAATTTCCTCTATTAACAATCATTTGAAAATGCACCAGAGTAGAACAGACTTAATCATATTCTATCTGTTCTTAGATGATTGGGTTCATGGCAAATTCAATATTTACAAAGATATCTAAAGTTACCTCCTTGTTCTCTTCTCCACTATGGGCATATACAAACTTTCGAGGTGAAGTTAAAGACAGGGAAATCAGCTTAAGAAGTAGCCTGCCTGGATTGCAGTGAAACATTGCATAAAATATGGAGGGAAAATATGTATCTACTTTTTCCTTGTTGAATTCTAGATGTTTTTTTTCTAAGGTAGAGACAAGATGAGAAAATGTGGATGTAAAACTAAATAAGTAACTATGTTGACTTTAACAATCAGCAGGGAAGACAGTCAGCAGTTTCTAGTTCTTTCAAGACTTAACCCTTTTACATGCAAATCGTATTCTCCCTTTCATATTATCATTTTCTTTATATAGCTGAATTTTCTTTTTTTAGCCAGTTTTGGCAATGAAAACATCAAGCTAATCTGCAAGTAATTTTATGGCTCCTAAAATAAAACTCAGCTCTCTTTAGTCTCTTTAAAGACAGGCAATGAAATCCAGATCACAACAACATGATAACAACATTGACAATGCCTAGCATTGAATCAAAATTGCTACATACACGAAGAAGCATAAATAAAAGGAAAACCAACAAATGGAAACATGGACCCCAAAATAACAGTGATAATAAATTTAGCTGAAAAGGATTTAAAATAGCTATTATAAATATATTTAAAGATGTAAAGGAAGACCTAAATAAAATTTGGAGAAAAACGGAGGATTTTTTAAAAATGAAACTTCTAGAGCTAAAAAATATAATATCTAAAATAAATATTTTACTGAATGGAATTCATTGACAATTAGACCCTACAGAAGAAAATATTAATGAACTTTAAAGACATTAAAATGGAATCTATACAAACCAATTTATAAAATATATATATATAAACAAAGCTACAGTATTTTGTGGAGTGATGCAATGCAGTTATCATATATGCAATTGAAGTCCAGAAGAGGTGGGGAGAGGAAAGAAAAAGTTTGGAAAGTCATGGCCAAAAATTTCCAAATCTGATGTTAAACATTTTAACTCATGCATCCAATAAGAACAACAACCTCAAGCAGAATAAACACAATGACTATAATATCACAGCACACTGTAATCAAATGCCTAAAAAGCAAGTAGAGAACAGGGACATATTACCTAAAGGGAACACCTTAATTGTGGATTTGTCAGGCTCAAGAACTGTGAGAATTAAATGTCTGTGTTTAACCCACCCAGTCTATGGCAATTTGCTGTAGGAAGTTGAGCTGACTAAGACACAACACCATAGGGATAGAGTTACTGAAGGAGATTGAGTCTCTTACAGCCATGGAACCTCTATACCAGCCATGGGTTGACAACTTCCAGTCTACTTTTATCTGACACAGAAGTAAACTTTTGTTATTTTAAGCTATTCTTTTTTGAGTCATTGTTATTCACGGTTGAAATAAATTCTTACTTTTTACTATTATCTACAATGTGGGGGGTCCTCACATAGACTGATAAGGCAAACATATACTTGAATCGGTGGCTCTAACAACATTCTTTAATTACTTCTATTTGATGACCCTCACTGGGCAAATGTCAATATGCAGCAGACCTAGGTCCTATGGGAAACAATGATGAATAAGACTTCACTGTGGTGCAATTAAGAAACACACAGCTTTTCCTGGGCCCATCGTTAAATGAGCAATTCAAATAACTATTATGATACGATGGAGTAAGGGAGAGTGTTGGTGGGAAGAAGTAGGAATCAAGAGAGCCTTTGATGGCTTTTTAAGGAAAGGAAATACTTGGACTAAGTCCTGAGGCAAAATTAGAACTCTGACAGACACGTTTTGCAGAGAAGGAGAGAAAAGCATTTCCAGGCAGAGGAAGCAGCTTTACCATACACCACCCAAGATGAGAGATTGGAAATGTGCTGGATAACCAAGCACAGATGAGTGAAGACTAGTCTAGAAATCCAGTATTCAATTATGAAAGGCTTTGGAGATTGGCTGCAAAATCTTACTTTTATTCTTTATGCAATGAGGAGTCATCGTCTTTGTAATTTATTTACCTGCTTTCATTTGTATTTTTAATATAACCTTTTCTAATTGGCCTCTTTCTTCACTGAATCTTGCGCTCTGGGCTTCTTTCTTATCCTATCAATTATCATATCATTCTGAGTATGGCAAGAATCTATCTTAGAAGAGAAGCTTTGTGCCTTATTTCAGTGGTCCTCAAAGTATGGTTCCCAGACCAACAGCATCAGCATCATCTGGAAACTTGTTAGAAAAGTAAACACTTAGGAACCAATCCAGACCTACCAAATCAGAAACCCTGGATGCCAGGACCAACAATCTGTGTTTTAACAAACCTTCCAGGTAATTCTGATGCACATCAGAGTGTGAGAATTACTGGCTTAGTGATGAAGAGGTGAGGTCTGCAGTTAGAGAGCCAGAGTTTGGACACCGACCAGTTCTACTATTTATACTCCACATGTGCCCTTGAGCAAAGTTTCTTAACACTTTGGTTTCAATTTTCTTATTTTATAAAGGATGTGACAGAAATACGAGGATATATAAGATACTGTACATACATTACTCAGTGATAGTAAGATCTCTGTATATATAAGCTATCATTACTTACAAAATAGAAATTTAATTGCCAGAAATTTTTCTCTATATATTTTCATGGATACAAAGAATATGAATACTGTGATATAAGCCATGACAAACCAAATAATTCAAATCTAATGCTAATACGTATATAGAATTCAAAAGAAAATCTGTTTTGGTTTCCACAAATGCCTGTTGAGATCTTCTAAGACCAGCATTTTTTCTGTCATTTTCTGTGAAGCATTGAGCACATGTTTTACATATCATTAGCTAGGCCACTTCTTAATCCCTTGCAAGTAGGCATAATTTTTTTATATTAGTCAAAAATCTTTTCAAGGACGAGTCTTTAAAGAAGATACCCTCAACCCCCATCCCCTACTTCCACCATGCACAAACACACACACACACACACACACACAGAGTGACCAGAAGGTACAGGCTGTTTTTTCTATTACGGAAAGAATGTCAATCAAGAGAGCTATGTGGCAGCCAGCAAAGCACCCCATTTGTGAGCTCTCTGCATTTTACACCCTTTCCTTTCATTTGGCAAAGATACAGTTTTACTATGGAGCTGAGCAATGTGCCTGGGAAAATGCACTGGATCATTCCTGAGCTTCTCTCACAGAATTAGGCAAATTGAAATACTATCCCCGAACTTTGTCTTATCAGGTGTCAAGCACTAGGATAAGAAAACATACACTACAGGCTAATACATGGAAAATACATATTAAAAGCATGTATTCTGGTGAACACTAGCTACCTACTTCCTATGGTCTATCACCATATGGTGCATTTCTTGCTCCCAGTAGAGTCCAGTGTGGGAATCCCTGGTCAAGGGTGATGGGGTGGATAATAGAATGGTTGTGATCCGAGCAATCATTCAGGGACCCAGGCTGAGGGAGCCTTGCCATCTTCCAGATGCCTTGTAAGGCTTCCACTGTCACCCTTAATGTTGATATACAGCCAACAGAGTGGACAAAACAGAAAGAAACGTAGGCCAATTTGCTTCCTAACCACTGTGACCAGAAGTAACACGTAACATTTCTGCTCATATTCCAACTGGTGAGAACATGTCAAGTAGTCTATCAAGTTCAAGTTCAAGAAAGATGTAAAATGTAGTCAGTCTCTGGCTGGATACTGGGTCTCTACGTACAGGGTCTACTTCCCAGGTTATCAGAGGCAACAGTTTACCGAAGAGTCCCACAGCTTAACAAACTCCCCTGCTTTCAGCCTGCTATGTCTGTGTTCTTGTTGTTGCTTTTGCTGTCCAACTTTAAATTACACCACACACTTTCTATATTTTATAGAAGCACCCCCATTAAAGGTACCAAATTAACACTCACTATTGTCACTAACAACCCCTTAAATTCCAAGGAACATACAACTCTCACTCACGTCACTGTCCGATGCCGGTAGGTACTCCTGGTTGGCTTTGACCAAGGCAGCAGAGAGGACCTGCGAATCACAATGATAGAGAAACCCAGGCTAATAGGGCTTCCGTACAGCTTCCAGGGTGACCTTGAGCATTGGCATCTAGCTGGTATGGGAAAAGAGAGCAGTTAGAGAGAGACACTTGTTTCGTAATCATATGAGCTCACAAGTGACAAACCCACCTCCACTCAAATTCCACGAACGAAAACTAATTACAAGGCTCCACTCAGATGAGTGCAGCCAAGTCCCCAGCTAGGCTTCCACTGCCCAGCAACAGCTCTACCCCGCGCAGTCTCCGCTGGGTAAGGAAGGGTCTCTGTCACAACAGTCAAGTTGTTTTATACGTATTCTTCCTTTAAAAGTTAAATCTGAAACTTGTGAATAAAAACAGTGTAATAGACCAAAATCCTAGTGAGGGTGCATCCTGGAATTTGCTTTGTTTTATGAAAAAACACTGCTTACAGACAATAATGACTTAAAAGACATCATTCCAAACATGTTTTCGTTGAGAAGTCCAAGATCTACAAACACAGGACTTTGGAATGAGGACTTTAAATAGGCTTTGTCCAAGTCTTCACTGTACAGAAGAGGACACTGAAATCCCAGAGAATTGAGGTGACAAGCCAAAAACACAAGGTTAGACAGTGAAAAATATCTCATCTTTCATTTCCTTTATATTATGCCTTCAGGGTAGTCACTTGAGACTCACAAACAGAAAGAAACCAGATTTTTGATCTCCTGAATTGCCAGCTTTAGATTTAGAGATGATTACACAGGAGCCACGGAAAAAAAAAAAAGGGAATGTCGGGGAAAAAGTGTTCTTACAAACCAACATTACAGAGCCCACTTTCTCACCCTAAGCATGGAGTCAGTCTTAGGATCCACAGCTCAGGTGCTCCTCAGAGGGTGTGTCTGAGGCCATCCTGGGAGAGGTCCAAAGCACTGGTTCTAATTAAATCTGCCCAACATTTCTCTGCATCTTTCACAGTTTCCAGGTCTTTATTAATGAATTCAGGAGAATTCTATCAAAAAAAAAATTTTTATTGTTTCAGGCCTTTGACCTCCCAGGTCCCACTGTCCCAAGTAGCAGACTCCTTTCTCTAAAATACACCATGAATTACAACTACGTGAAGTTAGTAAAACTCAACTGCAAGTTTCCAAACAATATATTACTACTTTAATGGCCATTTTGCCTTAAGGGGGAAAAAAATGTGTATGTATACATATTCAGTATTAAACCTTTACAAGGGCTATTAATTGACAATATTTTTATCCCACATAGATTATGTACTGTTGTGAATCTTAAACAGTTTATGCATCTTGGCAGAGAAAATCATTTCATACTTGTATTATTTCATAAATAAATAAATACCTATGTATATATTATAAATATATTCCAGACACTTCTAGGCTTTGTAATATGGAACTATAATAACTTCTGAGTTAATTGCAATGAAGGTGAAGATTAAGGTTTTAATATTGGAAGTGCTTTGGCAACTATGTTCCTAGAATGGAGGAAGGGGAGATCTTCAGCTTGAACCCACACTGGAAGGCTACTCCTTCTTCCGTAAGATTAAATTCTCCTTTCGGGAGGCAAGTAACACCTACCAGCTGCAGAGTATGGAATCAGAGAAGAAAGCAGCAACAATGCAAAGTTGGGCTCTACAGTAGGGAAACCGAGGCAGACATTTAGCAGATCTTATTGAAGAAAAACAAATATGTTAGGAACATACTAAGAAAACATGTACTTAGAGTGAAACCTGGGCAGTCACCTCATCACATTATCTCATTTTATAAAGCCCTTCTTATGTCCTCATTGGCTTACTGTCTTTCTGCCACCAGTAAATTGTCAGCTTGGTGAGGGCAGAGATCTTGTCAGTTCTGTTCACTGGTCTCTCCCTGGTGCCTAGAGGAGTGCCTGGAACACGATGGAAGCTCAGTTAATATTTGTGGAAGGAGTGAATGAATCTCCAGAGCAGATTAACGTGTGACCTGGGAGAGGGTCGTAAGAAGTCACATAATCCAAGGAAAACAGGAAGTGGGACAGACCTGAGTAAGACTGCTGTCCTCTTAATAGTTTATTATACTCTTCTTCTTAAATCGAGGAGGCATATTTTTAAACCAGTTGCATGATGAGGAATAAACTTGCAATGTATCATTAACATACATATCAGCATTTACGGTATTGTATCTAAATAAACTTGACTGTCTAGCAAAACAAGCATTGTTTTCAATTATTTTACGGTTTTAAGCAATCACAATTAGCTCCAAAGTTGTCTTCAAAATGCCTTGAGTAGTGCTGTGGGTTTTGCTGCAGATGGACACTGAGATTTCAGAGACTAGACAGTACAAAGTTCCAGGGGAAGACCTGTACGAATGTAAAGGACTTACATAGGCAGGATTATAACTCAGTGATTATGCTCATAGTCTCCTAATTCAGAGAGTCCTGAGCTCAAACTTTGACATAAGGACCGCCATATTTATTTGCTATAAGCCTTGACTAGTTTATATGTCTTTGAGTTTCAGTTTCTTTATCAGGAGGATGGGTAATGGTATCTCATAGCATCTTTAGTGCATTTAACATAATGTAGATAAACTGCTTACCTCAATGACTGACACATAATTAGGACTCAACAGTGGGTAGCCATTATCATTAAACTCTCTTCGGATAGTTGCGAAGACAAACAAACAAAAGGACACCACATCACTAACATGAAAATGGAAAAACCCGTGGAACATGTTGTACAAAGTCATTAGAACATAGTATTATTTTGGATACCTTGATATGACATTCAGAGGAAGGTTTCTGCACTTAATCTTTGCAGATTACAATCTTGCCTCTAACACTTCCCTTAGCTGAGTGTTATAAAATTATGAAAGGTTAGCCTCCTGAATCACATTAATTTGGCTGCCACTTTCATGTATAGAAAAGATTTATAAAAGTTCTCACCATTTCTACTTTCTTTTACATATTTAGAGCATAAATCAGAAGAAAAATGTCCCAAAAGGTACTGAAACAAGACAAATGTTAAACATAACACACAGAGTACCAAGATTAGCTCTTGGTACTAAAAGTTTGTCCATAGATACTGGATCCTTGTGTGTCAGGCAGCACCCAGGAAGGCACACAGCACACCCTCTCTCTCTCGGACTTACTTCCCCAGGCCTGGATAACACTGCCATGTCTGAGTCAGACACTCCAGTCTTTTACAAACATAGAAACTTTGATATCTAAGACAGGAATCTGATACCTAAGGTATCTTAGATGGACTGTTCTAACATATCAACAACAGTAATATTTCATGTAAGTTCACTGCTTTTGATTCATATAGACTTTATAAAAATACAGAAAAAACAAAAACATTGAATGCATCATTTCATTTATTAATAATGTCATTTACTCCGAATACAGATGAATACAGGCACCACTTAAAACAGAAAAAGGTAGACAGAAGATATTTGATGATATCTGGCCAATCAACTATTTTCCAGGAATTATAGTCTGAGGCTGTGCTTTTCATTCACAGGGAATCTAAATCTCTTCCTTTCATCTTTTGGGTGTCGGGATCTCTCACCCTGCCCATAAACACAATTGATTCTAGGAAAAGAAAAAAACAATTTAGGAATCTCTGGAGGAAAAAAAAAGACAATAATTAATTTTTCTTAATATTTAAACAAATCGCTTAGACTTTTCTCTCTGTAAAGTAAACAGGCAACATCTAATAGCAAAACTCACTCCTTGGTCTAAAATATACATAATTATATCATTATTAATCATTTTCTGATAATTTATGAAGCAAATTAACACCCACAACAGCTTATCATGGAAAATGTGTTAGTCTTGTTTTTCACATAGGGAAGCAAAAATAAAGTGACAGAGAGGTGTTTTTCTAAATATAGAGACTCAGTCAGGCAAACACAGAATAATAAAATGGTGAAGAGCATGGCAGAGTTTTAAATTGAAGGCATTAGCAGTCATCTCTTTGTGCATGTAATATGAGCCCTTGGGGTTAAAAGTGCAGCTTCTCAGATCTCCTCCTTCAGCGCTGAATCAAAGCTCACCACTGAAGACAATATTTCATATTGCTAGTGCTTTCAAATCCTCACCGAGGTGATATAGTATACAGCAAAAACGTAAACACCTGTTTCCAGCCATTCTGTGTTTGCAAGTGAAAAGGATCTAAGAACTAGAGGGCAAAACAGAAAGAAATGATGCGCCAAAATCCATTCACCTCTCTTTTCAGCTAGGGTAAGCGAAGTGCTCGAATGGACTCACATCAAGCGTAGCCTTGACTTACATTCCTTATAGTCCCTTGTAATAAAGGTCCATTTCAAAAGTGATAAAATAAAATTTTACATAATTTGAAAGCTAATGAAGACTATATTTACATGTGTTTGAAATAACCATGGCAGAAATTAAATAAAAAGCCCTTTTTCACTAACTGTTTTGTTCAGTCCAAAGACAGTCTTAAAAGACCAATAACATGGAAATAGACATAATCTCCAGCAGGTTTTTTTCTTTTTGTGATTATAATTTGTAATACTTTTCCTCAAAATCTCAAAATAATTCTAAAAAAAAAAAAACCCAAGAAAGTAAGTACTCCAATTTCTCAGATAAGGATGGTAAACAACTTCTCCATTTAGTCTCAATGGGAATCACCAGTGACTCTTGCATCTTTATGATTCTATGGCATAAAATATCTTTATAATCCTATGGCATTAAAATGCTTATCAGAGTTGTTTGGAGAACACTTAAAGTAACTTTCATAGGAACTAACCTTATAAATAGAAGACAATAGTTTAAAATTTTAAACAGTCAGAAGTATAAGCCATTACATAAAAGTCATTTGTCTCGGCCTTTGTAATTTTTTTCTTTTTTTTTTTGACCAAGCAGAACCACATTTTGAAGTGAGTCTTCCTACAGTCACCAATCAACTCACTACTAAATTGGACAGATCAGAGAAATCTCCCTTGACATAGCAGCAGTGGATTTAGAGGTAGGCTGAAGCAGAAATCATTACTGTTTCCACTTTTCTTTTCATGCCCACTTCTTAAAGAGGTGTCTCTCATATTTAATCAAACATAGTTATGAAACATCTCCATCAGATGGAAGCAGCTTTTACTTCATAGTGTGAAAATACAATAGCATAACCAAAGCTAATGACCTAGAAAAAAAAAAAGATTTCTTAATGAATACCCTGCAGTCTGCTTCTCCCTTCAACCCAAGACCTGAAGAGTTTTAAATACAATATTTTTTTTATTACGTATGGAGTACTGTCAGTTTTAAAACCATGATTCACTGCTTTTTGAGAAATGGCACATTTCTTGTAGAATCTTTTACAATATTCTTCTGAAAGTCTCTAACTCTGGCCTATGCTATCAACCTAAAAGAAGGAAAAATGTTCTTCACTTCCTTGGCTCAGTAAGAGGTTTGGATGAATATACTGAGATATATATGATAGAAGTCAATACTGGTGGGAAAGCACAAATAATGTATGGATTTTGCCCAAGAGGATTGTTTGACCAAAAGAAAAATTTAAATCTAGATAAAAATTGGTTGTGTTAAATCTAAAATCATTCATCCTCATACTTCAGAAATTGTCAAATGAATCTATTTTATGTCAGTCGTAAGCCACTTAGCAGTCTCGTATGCCCTGCCAAGTCACCAGCTTCGTTAACCTCAAGGATCTCTTCAGTTCATTTATGAGAGAAAAAGAAATAAATCCCTGAATGTGTATTGTCTTAAGATAATAGACCATTCTACATTTTGTATGGCAACAATTTACAGCCTCCAATAATTGAGTGGCCATTCATTTTAAACAAAACTTTAAGGGAGTAACCCTAGTTTAGAAAGTTTCATTACAATAAAGGTCATAAAACAGTATAAATTGTCATTAAGGGTCTGATAGTTGAGCATTATCACAAATAAACAAACAAGTGAATTATTTTGGGTTTTGAACTTTCACTGATGTTTAACTGATAGCTATTACATGGCCGTAGTCATCAACTTGGAAAATAAAGAGTCAAACATCATTATTCTAAATGCCATTATTTCCTTGCGCCTTGATGCCTAATGCAGCTTCATTCTTTCTGTTCTCCATACTCAGTAATTACATACTAATTGCAAGAAATTAAGAGTTAGCCAGAGGTTAAAGACGTATAGATCAAATGACATACTCAGAATATCTCAACACTGACACGTCCACTTCAATTCTGGTAGAACTGAGGCTGTGTTAAAACTAATCATCAAATCTAAAACTGTCCCACTGTTCCCAAGATATAACTATCAGAAGGGTCATTCAGCATTAATTTCATGGGACCTAAAAAAAAGAGGCTGATATATTCCTTAGGAGGCCAATAATATCAGTATTGCTAACTAATCTAACAGATTCAGATTCTGAAATTAACTCTGTCTCTTCTCCATGTAAACCAGTTTATAGAGAGAAGCTTTTCCATTTCTCTTCCTTTCTGCATTTATTCAGTCATTCACTCTTTTATATTTATTCATGTATTCATAACAAACACTATGTGCCAGGCACAGTGTCATGGGCTTCATATATTCTTTTATTTAACTCTATGAAATAAACATTAATATTATATTCAAGTAGGAGGTGAGGAAAATATGGCTTAGAAAGTGTAAATGACTTGTTTTACAAGTATTAATTCACTGAGCTGGGACATAAGCCCAGGTCTGACACCCAAGTCCAAACCTTTGATCTCCAGGGACACTGACATTACGTGCAAGGCACTTTGCCAAATACTGGGCTGGATACAGAAATGAATGATATTATGTAGTTTAGAGCCCTCACATGGGGTTGTAACTCCTGACGAGTTCTAAATATACACTTAAAGTTTCCTCACTGTGTCCACATTTCTGGCCTCTCTTTTTCATAAGGGAATTTGCAAAAACTTATACAAAAGCCATCTGCATTTATGTCGCCATTGTGTCAAATGCCAGTTCAATCCATGACTACCTTTGCGTCTGGTATGTCACTGCATCATCTTTTACCAACTGTCCAAATTAGAGATTTGAAATAACATTTGACCCCTCTCTCCCACTCAGAGCCTACAGGCACTTATTCTTTTGGAATCCACCTCTAAAACGTTTCACAACTGTACAACTCCCAAGTCTCCACTCCCATTTTGACATTGAAGAAAGAAGGTTGACTTCTGAGCCAAAAAGGTCTCATTCTCATTCTGCCACTTTTCAGCTGTATGACCTTAGACAAACTACACAACCTCTCTCTGAGTTTCTATGTCTTTATTAAATATCATATCAAACTGATTGAAATGGTGTTAGCTGCAGAGAAAGGGATTTAAAATCACCAGCCACCTTGGCAGCTGTTGTTACTACTGCTCTGTTTTAGGTCCCTGTCCGCTCTTAAAACACAATGCCTGCTACAGAACAGGCACTCCACAAATAGACACTAAAAAAATTTTTGAAAAAGTTAAAATAAATGCAATTAATTGGGAGTAAATGATTTCAGATATGTAGATTACAATTAACAGTTAGAACTAGGTCTATTTAACTTAAGCAGTTCCTCGAGGGAATTCTCAAAAAGGTACCTGTTGGGTTATTCTTCATAATAAATAGAAATGGATGGTTTGCTATAAATTGGTTTCGATGCAGATTCATGATCGCAGGGATGTCTATGCCTATGAAATAGAGACAACAGTTATTTAGATGTTCACGTTAAAAGATCAGTAAATAAAAAATATCCATAATATTTTTTGTAGACAGGAAAGGTCATTTTGCTTGAGGAGTTAACATGTGGAAAAATAATCATTTTCTGAACACAGAGAAATTTGGAATAAATTTAAAAATCAAAGAGCAGAAGAATAAATATTGGATTATTCATGGGATAATTCTAACTTCACATTTACACTCAGTGAAGAAGAAAGCCAGATACTAGACTCAATTTAGTGAAAGCAGATGAAAATTTCATCTTTTAAACAGTAACTTTCTGCTCACATTTATTTGCATTATATAATTTGTTTTATAATGTTTCAACTCTTAATTCCTATCCAGGTATGTTTGCACTTTATTTCTATTCTTCAGGCTTGTAGTAATCACATCTGAGTTCAAATTTATTCTTTTTTAATTTTTGCAAAATTATTCTGTGAGCTCAGAGCTTTTAGGATTTGTGCTTTGAATGTGCATAGGATTTTTATTATATTAGAAAGAGAGGTCTTCTGCCTTTACAATTATTTACTGTAATAATTTCTATCAGACTGCTCCAGTGTGGCATTTGTCAATATTTCAGAGTGGATACATTTAAATGACTGGATTTTTTTTAATTTCTAGATTAAATATTTCTAACTCAATTCAAATGTTTTCTTTACCAATAATGTAACACTTTCGTATAATTTTTTCAGATCCATGAAAATAGTTTTTGAAATGCAACATGTGATCAGAATTGAAAAACAATTGTACAGAAGAAAAAAACTTTTCCTCTATAATTTTTGTTTGTGATTGAGGTGTGTCAATTAAAGTGACAAAGGACAGATTGATAGAAGAAATCATTTTATTTTGTATCCGCACAGGAGCTTCACAACAAAGAAGTGTTTAGGCTTGAGAGCTTATATGCCATTTTAACAAGAAGTAGTAAATTGTGAAGAAGTGACTAGAAAAAGGAAAAGGGGATTTGGGCTTCTAGGGGTGGTAAATTGTGGGAAGGTAAACGTATGGGGAAAGTTAATGGTATATAAGGATTATTTAGTAAGGTCTGTCATGCAGACTTTTCCATTTCTAACTGAATTTTAGGCTTTTCTCCACTTACTTTTTGAGTATTATTTTTATGCAGCATAGGTACTATTCAAAATGCTATTTGTTCAAAGAAATACATCATAGAAGCGAGGTCCTCAAATCGAAACGTGCACACAGGTCACCAGGAGACCATGAAAAATGTAGATGCTGAATTAGTAGGTCTGGAACTGGGCCTGAGGTGCTACGTTTCTAACAAGTTACCAAGTGCTGCCGCGGCTGGCCTATGCAATTACACCAACAGCAGCAAGGATAGGCTGCAAGTCACCGGAGAGCACGAGTTCTCAACACTGGACACACACTGGACGCACACTGGAATCACTCAGGGAAATGAAAGAAAATATTGAAGGCTGGATCTCATCTCCAGAGATACTGATTTAATTATTTTGGGATGTGGGCTGGGCATACATACATAGAATTTTTAAAAGCTTTCCAGCTGATTCTAATGTGCATTAAAAGACACGCACTACTATACATAAAAGAGGTAAACCACAAGGACCTACTGTACAGCACAGGGAACTGTGTTCAATATCTTGTAATGATCTATAATGGAAAAGAATCTGAAAAAGAATAGATCTATATGTAGATGTATAACTGAATCACTTTGCTGTACACCTGAAACACTGTAAACTATACTTCAATTAAAAACATAATAATAGATCCTATCGGCTAATCGGCAGGTAATTCAATTTACAATTAAGTATAAATATTAGTAGATGGTCCTCAACTCTTAATCAAATCCCTTCCCTTTTGTATTAAGCTGTGGCCACAGAGATGCATAAATAGCTTATATAACCATTACTTTTTCTTCCTACAGTGTACTGGACAGCAGGAGGGAAGATCAGAAGACTGCAAAGTGCCAGCACCCTCAAGCTCATTTCCCCCAGTCCTTCCTCCCGGCTTCTGTGACATCATTTGTCCTACCAGTTGATGTTGCAGCTTCACCACCATCTTCATTTATCTCAAAGAAAACTTGTTGCATGACTTGGGAAATATACACCTCAGACGAATCTGTTGGAAAATATGAAAGTGCATTTAGGGTTAAAATTCAGAGCCATCACTTATTGGATCCCAGGTTAATTACATATGTCAAATGAACAAAGAAAAGCAAAAAACAAGCTCTTTCCAAGTTAGTTAATTTGTTAGAGATAAAGATGAGTTTAGGTTTAGTGCTTGCAAAGATGATAGAGAGATAGATATCGAAAGACAAAGTTCAGCCCAGATATAAAAGGTAAAAACAGAAGGGAGTTAGCTTCAAATCAGGTATCCCACTAACTGAAACATCTGAATGGACACAGGGTTTTGCCCCTCTTAGTCGTGGTCTACAGATGAGATGAAAAAGGCTTTACAGGTTTGAATTAATCCCACCCCATGTATTCAACCTCAAAGCCAACCTGCCTTTTAAATTCTGTATTTGATTTTGATCTGAGTTTAGAATAAAAGTTACTTTCCTTCAAAACTGGTGAGGTGATGAAAGTCTAAAGAGCTTTTGTGTCATCTGTTACAAAATCACTTCAGAACTATACTTTAAAACCTATCAAATTCCTCAGCATAAGATACTGTCTTACCACGTTTCGTTCTGGTGGGGATACAAGCTGACAGAGTGCCCCCTTCTCCCCTCGTGTGTATGTGTGAAGCGTTTCTGATTAATGACCTAGGAGGGGAGTCTCCCTGAGAAGGGGGAAGTGAAACCATGAATTCAGAAGCCATCTGGCATCCTTGATCTGTCACGACCAGACAGATCTGACAAGGTTCCTCAGAGACCCCACAGAAATGTGGTCATGGGTTCAGTGGAGACAAGAGGGCAGAGGAGAGGAAGATGGGTCTTGAAACTTGAAAAGAAAGGAAAGAAAGGATCTTTGTCTCTCTTGAGAGAGAAAGCTGATGTGACTCCACCAAAACTAACTGGATTTAGAAGGATTCATGAAGAAATACTTCAGTCAAGGGGAAGCAGCTCTGAGAGCTCACAGAAAAGTAAATCCCCTCAGGCAAGAGAGTCAGAAGCCATTGGAGGGTTATTTGCATAAAAAATGGCTTCCTGAAAATAAACTCCAAATTGCTTGTGATGACTCCATCTGGGCCCCTGATTTTCACGCATCCTCATCTACCTTCCTCGCCTCATCCGGTAGCTCCAGTTACAAGGTCAAGTATCAAGGCTTTAGCCCAGCTCTCCTTCTGCTTAAAGCCCCTTTCCCAGCACTCTCCCTGGTTGGCTTCCTTGGTACTCAGGTCTCAGCAAAAACACCACATCCTCGTAGCGGTCTTTCCTTCCCACACCGTCTAATTCTGCTCTGCTCTGGCCTAATCTCTTTATCCCATGACTCTGTTTTAGTTAATTCATAACATCTATCACCTTATCGTTTAACTAATTAATTACCTGTTAATTGTCCATCTGCCCTAACAGATGTAAAACTTCACCAGAAGTTTCGTCCAACTCTAGGAAACTGCCTGGCCCATAGCAGGCTTACATTAAACACTTGCCAAATAAATAAATCAATGGATGTAAGTATGTCTAGTGATAGAAACACGTTAAGATAGAGAAAAGGGGGCGTCCACATCATTAGTGTGGATTAACTGAAATACAGGGGTATGGTCTGTTTAGGTCATGCAAATAAGCACATTCTTTTCCCCACAACTGCCTAGAATAAGATATGATTCACATATACAGCAAGAGTAGATGACCGAGGGTCCCCTACAAAGAATGAAGACTAAAAGGCAGGTTGGGGTATAGTGGAGAATTTCACCCAGTTTAGCACTGGCACCAGACCAAGGGACTCCCCGGCTATTAGACTGAGCAGCTTGGTCTCCCGCATTCGTCTGATACAGAGAGGGTCCAGGCTCGGAAAAAGCAGAGGAGCTGAGAGAGGATAGATCAGAACAAGGAATCTGGACTCCATAAACTCACTGGTTTCTACACCTTTGTAATAATTTTTCCTTCAATTTTCTATGAAAATTCCAATTATATCTTTATCAAGTCAAGGACAAGAAACTTTAAATAGCTTTGCTAGAAGATGTGCAAGTAAATATTAATGTGCCATTTGCCTACTTAGTTTTTGGATTTAACTGAATATCTACTGTATGACAGATGTTGATCGAGATGATACACCTACATTCTTTTATTTATTTCCACCATTAGGATATATTATCTCATGTAACATTAGAAAGTTGAGGCTCAGAAAGGCTAAACACTTTACTAAAGGTGACACAAGAGGTAATGACAGAAGTCAGTCATCTCAGAATTTCCAAAATACCTCTTTGAAAACATTTCATTCAGAACTTGTGAACGACATGAGTATATGTCTCTTTTGCAAGCATCCCATAGCATTCATGTTGGTCTGGTTCACAGCGGCCTTTGGTGACTGTGTACTGTACGCATGGTAAGTAGGGATAACACTGTTCTCCCAAAGACCAGAAATACTGCCAGGGTTGGCTGTGGCTGTCTTACTTCAGGCAGTAAGGCAGAACCAGCACAGTTAGAACAACTCGAATAGGTAACTCGAGAGGGAAGTGGGTAACCCAGAGCAGAAAATGTTGGACACTTATTCTACTCTGTTCAGGGTTATTCTCTTGCACAAATTCTTCTATAAAGTATTTTAGAGGTTTTTTCGTGATAAATCCACTTGTAAAGGAGATTTTATAGAAGTCACAAATTGCCAGGAATTTGCAGAGTGCGTGGCTGTTTGAAATGTCTGAGATACAGCAAGTGAGTTTCTGAAGGCCAGAAAGAAATTCAAGAGGAAGAGGTGTTTAAAAAATGGTTTAGTTTCTTTCAGGTTGGTGAAGTGGCTGTGTTCCAGGCCACACTTGGATAGCATCCTGCCGCAGTATTTAATGTTGACTGTCTCATTCCCGATGCTGATGAAATTGTCAGAGAAGTCAGATCTATCCATCAGTGGGAAAACGGGCAGCTAAATCATGTGTGAAGGAGATAATGAACACCTATGTCACTGGGTACCCCACCCTTCTCCTCCACCAGGAAAACTCATTCATTCTATTCATTTACTCACAAAATTAATGACAATTTCCCCAAAGCCCAGATTTTATATAGGAATACACAATAATTCTGTGTTATGATACCCAACCCCATCAGACAGACAAGCTTTTATCATTAGGACTTCCTTTTATATAAAACAGAAGACCGAATTTAAAAGAGGGCAAGTAACTTGAAACAAATTGACCCTCTTTATCCGTTTTTTTTTTTTTTTTTTTTCCTCTCTGGTTATTTTTGGACTAGTGGGTACTGCCAAGATGAGAGAAATTAAAGACTGTCTTGGGCATCATTGTGTAAATGAGCATCTTAACCATGCACAGTTTCCCAGGTGCCAGTGAGCATAAAAGCTCTTCTCCTCAGACTTGTTGTCAGTCTCAAGCTAAATCCACAAGCTGCGGCTTTACAATTTCTAGGTTGTGCTCATCACGCAGCAGCTTGTGGGTGACTATTTTGTGGGCTCTAATATTACCGAATTAACATTTGCAAGTTGGTTTATAAGAGTTTTATTAGCTCTGCTTAGAAGAGAAGCTCAAAGTTTCAATTCCCATTATTCAGATAAGGAAATCCAAACAGGGCTGAAATAAAAGCCCAAATAAGACTTTACTTACGTAGTTTCATTGTAAGTGTGGTTAGAAGGCTCAGCTAACTTTCTAAAAATGCTGTCTGACTTCCATTAAGGAAAACTACTTAAATGCAAAATAGAGCGCTTGTTTACAGACAGCCCGGCCTGACCAACATCTATTTCCCATGTATGTATTTTCTGGGGCCAAACACTCTTTCAGTTTTAAGATCAGTTAACATAGTTACTAGGAAACATATTAACATGATAATATAAGAATTATTTTTCATATTACCTGTTATTCCAGAAAGGTCACAGCCACCACTAAATACCTCAGTTATATTCAAAGAATACAAAGCTTCCTTGAAGTCTAACTTCTGTTCTACTTTAAATCTGTTTAAAAAAAATGAAGAGGAAAATTCTTGAAACACTGCACAAGTTGGCTACCAAAACGTTTTTAATAAAACGGATGACTTGGAAGAGATGATACTGTGAAAACTTTTGTTTCATTATCCCAGTTACATTTCCTCACATTTCACATCATTTTCCCCCAGCTCCACTGAGAAGCTCTGGGTTGCTCATAACTTACTTCCCAGATAAATGGTTGGGGGAAAGGGGAAAGAAAATACTCTATCTTTTTGAAGTAACAATTACCCAACAAAACAGGGTGAGAGTTTTACCTAAGTTTTCAATTATTTGGCTTCTTCTCTAGAAGTATAAAGCTTCCTTCCAGAAACTGTATACACTCAAGTTTTTTTCACACCATGAAACAGTTCCTGGCAGGCGTCCAAGCTGCTATGAGCCAGAAGCAGAGGCCAACAGTCCTTAAAGAAGATTGTTGGCTCCTGAGGCACACAGAGGAGGCATTAGTAACCTATCATCCTTCCCACCCATTGTCACAGTTGACGTGACTTCCTTCAGTTTGTGGACACACCACACATCTTCCCAATAGGCCCTGTGAAAGGGGTGAAAAGTTGAAAGGGAACTAAATTTCTTCAGAATAAAATAAACATAAACATTACAGGAGGAAAACAACAAAAGAGTTGGCCAGTCCTTCAAATGCAGGACCCTAAGTTAGGACTCCAGATCCTATGCAAGTCTCTCAACCTCAGCTTGCCTGAAGAGGGGCCTTAACCAGCGAATCTCAAAGATTCTCTCAGGCACTGGTCTTCCATGATTTCAAGTCAACAGGATCACGGGTGCTCACTTTCCCATTTCATTAAAAAGAAAGAAAAAAAAAAAAAAGAAGAAGAAGAAGAAACTAGTACTTACTGATTTCATGGATGCTAAAAGCATCCATTTACATTTTACAACCAAGTTGGAAACTTTCTTTATGAAAGAAAAGAAAAGAGTGCACGGTCCTTCAACAGGAAGCTATGTGTACTTCCGACCTGAGGGAAGTCCCAGGACAGCTCCGGTCCAGGGAGCTCTCTCTGTGCCCTGATGGGCCTTTGCCCCTGTGCTCTCTGGTCTGGATGCAGACATGATTGCTCAAGCCCAGGATCCTTGCTTAGCTGACAGGTAGGCCCACATCTGGGGCCAGAAATTAGCTTGGGCAACAAGTCTCATTAGATCATTGTCTTAATTGCCAAATACTGAACAAGCTTCTTAATTATAATTCTTCAAACCAATGAACATGCTGTGGCAAAAATTTACCAGCCTAAATCATTTGCTGGTAAAATATTACGCACTTTTGCAAGATGTTAATTCATTCAGAACCCCGGCTAACGGGGAATGGACACAACTCACAACAGGCGCATTAAAACCTCCTGATAATGAAAATAACTTATTTTATGTCAATTGTTTTCAGCTCCTTCCTTTTAATTTCCTGCTAAGAAAGATTATATGCAGCATGATGGTTTTGAGGCTTTGGGGTTGTTCTTTTTTTCTATTTTCATTCCACACTTTTTTTTATACTGAATTGAGTATGGGCTTCTAAAAGGTGGAGGATAAATGTTCTGGTCCACCTATAATTTGGCTATTTTTAGTATAATAGTCCAGTGATTTGAGGATAATGACAAGGAATACTGCAAGCCTTCTTACAACATCTAATAAGGCCTAATTATCACCAGAGTCATCTAAGTAACAGTCTTGCTCATAATACAGTCCAATGAAACCTACAGCGATAGAAAGTCATTCAACCATTTAATAAAAGTATAATCTTCAGCCAGTTTCTAATTAGCCACAATTATTGGAGCCATGAATAGCCAGGTGTGACTGTAGCACTTCCATGTGTTAGGCACTTAATAAAGATGATCATTTTTAATCTTCACAAAAACCCTAGGAAGTTCGTATTATTATTTCCATTAACATATGGAGTAGAGGTTTTGAGGAGGTTGATTTGCAGCCTCAAGGACAAGTCAAGGGACAGAGCTCGGATTCAAACTCAAGTCTATCCCAAGTCAAAGCTAATGTGCTAAATTCCATGGCCTTCTAATCAAAATATAATTCAAAATCATAATCTCAGTCAATACATAAATGTATATTGTTAAATCCAAATTTTGTGAATCTTGATATTTATTCTAGATGTGATTCAATTACTTTTTCCTTGACTCTCCTCTACAATTGTCAAAAGGATACAGCTAAAGGTAAAAGAATGGGTAGCAGAAAGACTGGATAGACAACAACTAAATAATCATGAATGTTTTAGCATGTGTCAACATTATCCATCTCCTTGAAAGACAGAAATTTACTGCCATATGCAACCATTGTGCTTAAAGGGGTCTTACACAGGTTAAAGCTGCAGAAAACAAAAGAAAACAATTCAGAATTTCTGTTTTAAGACAGATCCACTGGGGTCTGCAGGATCTACCACGGATTGGTGTTGTATCTTTCCTCTCCCTTATACCCAGACTCTTCTTTAATGACAAAATGCCTTGGATGGGGCTCCCTTAAATTCCTATTCTTATTTTTTCGAACCCCAGTTTTGATACAGTGGGCTTGAGTCATCCTTGGGAGATTCAGGCTTAGAAACAGGCAAATCAAGTCTTGGGGCTGCCAACAAGGATTGAGATATAACACGATCCTTGATTGGTGGGCTTGGACTGTTATGTGAGTACATAACATTTTCTGTCACTTTCTAACCAATTTCCTCTGTGTGTTGGGGGGTGGGGGGTGGAGAGAAATACTCCATTGGCCTCAAGGGCTGAGTTTAAATTGCTTTCTGTCACATAGAAAACATATCTGGACAATGTTTAATGTAAACCTGCATTCCAATTTGTATCAGTACCCAAAAGGGGAAAGTAAATGAACATTTGTAATCACCCTGCAGCTGGTCATGACTTATCTATTCCCACATCCAGCCTCATTTTCCCTGAGGTCACTTCCTCTCACCCATACATGGTTCACATTCACCCACTTAAGAGTCCTGAGGCTGGCCAAGCCTGGGGTGGATCTCTAGCCCAGCAAAAAGATGACACTTCATGTCCCACGGCAGCTGTTGTCTCTTTCTGAAAGTCTCCGTGGCTTATCTTGCTGCTCATCCTATCGCTGATCATTTGCTCCTTCTGTGCTCTCCCTCATGTCTGCCCCGCATTACACCTGTTTCCTGACTCTTACAATTTTGACTCCACCATTTACTCTCCGTGTGACCACAGGAGAGTGTTTACTGGTCTACATCTTAACTGTAACCTGAATATAAAAATAAATCTCTATCAAACTTATTGTGGGGATTAAATGAGACACAGCAAAGAGAGGGAGCACCCAGGATACCGTTGGCACTGTATTGGAGTCTCAATAAATTTTAAAGTCGAATGAGAATAATAATAAATATTGAAGACTATAAATGTTACAAACCTTTTCTCATAGTTCTCCTCACAATAACCCTAAGAGGCATGTATTATCAGCATCCCACTTAGTAATAAGAGAAAAATCAAAGTCATAGAGGATGGAGGTGGCAAAGCTCTTGGTCTTCAATATCACGTTCTGTTTTCTGTAATCTGGTTCCAACAGTTGATAAAAGACACTGTGAGGTGTCACATCAGTCAACATGTTTAAAGAATGATATCTCTCAGAAGGACTAGGGCTCTCGTTTAGTTATTACTATACTTTTGAATAAAAGTATAGTATTTAACAAGTTCAAAGATCTTGACTGCCAAAAATTTAATGACAACTGTGAAGCTTTTCCTGAGGAAATTATATATGACCTTACACTCATAAACTTGCTAATAATTTCAAGGGCTTCAAGGACACTGCAATCTAGCCCAGAACTCTCCAGAAGTCCATGGTGCCCAGTTAAGGACTGCTACAGAAGAAGGAAAAATCAAAGTCTTCTCATTTTCCTAGAAAGTCAAACTTAGAACCTTAGAACCATCTATTCCTTCTTAACCCATATCTAGGTAGTCACACACTCCAATAAATGCCTTTCTACTTCACCAGTCACTTACCATTCCCAGCGAGGCTGCTCCTTTAAATACTCATTACTTAGTGCCTGAATGGTTGCAGTGGTTTCTTAACCTATCTTTTGGACCTCAGTCTTTCCCTCTTTAACACGTCCTGAACATCACTACTATTCAGATTAAAGCAACAAATGTTCATTGAGTAGCTACTGTTGTGATGAGGTCACAGAAAGGAGAGATGCAGAGCTCCTGACCTCAGGAAGTTTATAGTCCAGTGGGAAGACAAACAAATAATTTTAATATAACTACTGTGCAAAAAACAACACAAGGTACTAGGGGAACTTTTCCTAGCAGGGAGAAGGGAAGATGTGGAATCTTTCATGGAAAGAACAGAAAAGCTTTCTAAAACCCAAATTTGATTTTCAGGACCAACAGAAGTTATCTAGAAAAAAATGGGGGTGGAGGGAGAATAGGGAGAGAGTTCAGACAAGTTATCCAGCTTGACCAAAGGCACTGTGACTACCAAATATATCTATAAAGCACTGCCTAATCATCCCACTAGCCTACTTGGAAATTTACAATAATTCCCCATTGCATATGGGACTTTTCACTCTTCATTCTTCTAAAGCCCAGTGCAAATCCTTCCTCTTCCATGAAGTCTGTGCAGTTTCAGTCTCTGGTGCCCCCTCTCCGTTCTCTCCTTTCTTTTTTCACGAATCTTCTAGTGTTTACAAGTTGTACTAATCTTCTAGTATTTACTGTATATTGTTAGTAAATTTCTTGTGCAAATCTTGCACCATTCCATTTAAGTGGTAACCATCTTATCCATAGGGAGCATGTCTATCAATCTGCATTTGTCCCAGTCCCCTGTCCATAGTGGGGTCCCAAGCAATCTCTGCTTTTGAAAAGGAGATAAATTTTCTAATAAGTAGCAAACTAATAAGATCATAAGGCTGTGAGTCAATGGAAATGAGAGCTAATCTTGTCTCCCAATACTTAATTGAATGTCAATCAATTTGTTTTTTGAATGACACAGTTTCCTTATCTGTGGAATGCAAGATATAACCAAGTCAGCTTATAGAACTATAGTAATTTGTATTAAAATGTAAATATTAAATGCTTAACAAAGTTAAAGTGCTATATAGATAAAAGTTTGTTTACCTTATTTACATGTAATAAATGATCAATTTTGCCAATACACATGATCATAAAAATACAATCTCAAACCCTTTCTTATAGAGAGTAGAATCTGATACATAGTAAGGGTGTGTTAGAATCATCAATCTGAGGAACTCTGACTACTAAAATATTGATAAGATCCCTATTAAATTTAGAAAAAGTAATGTGATTATTGTAGCTGTTATCCAACTGCAGGATAAAGTACAAAATTAGGTATCTGGTATGTTACAGATAGTAAACACTAGAAAGTGCCTTAGTATTTTTAGATTACACTCTATCTTATTGACCTTGATTCTAAACTAGTCATATATCAAAGAGGGGAAGGAGAAGTGTTTCTTAACAGTAACTATAATCTAGTCACTCATACACTACAAGCATTTTTATGTTTAATTTTTCTTTTCTTGGCATTTACTTAACTTTGCTACCAAAGAAGCTTTTATTTACTTATTTTTACAATGACAAAATTTAGCTTAGTTGATATATAGGTTGAACTGTGTCCCCCAAAATTCATAGGTCAAAGCCCTAACCCCCAGCAGCTTATAATGTGAACTTATTTGGAAACAGCATCATTGCAGATGTAATTAGTTAGGTTGAGGTTGTAAAAAAATTTAATAAACAGAAATCTCAATTAAATAGACTTGGGAGACCAGAAGGGGGAGCTTACATGCTCCGTGAGGACAATAATAACAAAGCCCAACAGGAAGAAGAAACACTCCCCTTCCTTCCTGGCAAGGACTCAGCCAATGGAGAGAAGTGGACTCTTTGTTTACTATAGCCCTCCCCACTTCCTTTTCCTCTCTATAAAAGCGTTTTCCTTCCCTTACCATTGAGGGACTTGCATGTGGCTTGTCATGGCTGTAGACCCCAAAATGCAATTCTCTGCTATCCTGAATAAACTCATCTTTGCTGGAGAAACATCTGACAGTGTATTTGTTTCAGACCAACAGGATCATACTGGGGTAGAACCAGACCTTAATTCAGTATGATTGGTGTCCTTGCAAGAAAGGAGGATGCCATGTAAAGAGAGGTGGCCACGTGAGGCAAAGGTTGAAGTGATGAGTCTACCAGCAGAGGCACACCAAGCACTACGGACCACCACCAGCTGCAAGGCAGAGGCAAGGGAACATTCTACACAGAGCCTCAGAGAGAGCATGGCCCTGCTGACACCTTGATTTTGGACTTCTAGCGTACAGAGCTGTGAAAGAATGGATTTCTGTTGTTTTAAGCCACCTGGTTTGTGGTGATTTGTCACAACAGCCCTGGGAAACTAACACGGCTGACGAAACTGTCCCAGTATCACCAGAATCCTTAGTTATCAGTTGGAAACCATAATTCACTCCTTCAGATATAGAAGAACCACAGCATTGAGTAATAAAGTATAAGACTGTCAGTTCACCCAAGAGTATTTATTGAGCCCGTACAATTTTCCCTCTTCTGTATTAAACACAGATTTCAAATGGGTATTTTTCTGTTGTAAGGAAATTGCTCATCTTGGGGAAAATGTATTTCAGAATTTTCAATCCATGATCTTAGTGCTCAGGAAACTGGATTCAATAAATGGTCCTGATGGACTAAAATCGTTCATGAACTTAACACATGAGCAAATGACTCCTTTAAGAAATCAGAAGACTCATCCTTTTAGTGAGAACTGAATACATTTTAAATGTAATGAAGTATTAATGCAATTGAATAATTGATAACAAAATTTTCAGTTCCTTGAATTTAAAAAAAAATCTTAATTTTATTTCTCTAGAGAGAATAGTACAAAAAAATGACTAATATCCTATCTTTTATTCTGCCGCATGCATGAGAGGGAGGGATGGCTTTGTCAGCATCCTCAAGGGGAATGAATTCAAGAGTGACTAGAAAATTGAATTATGATATTTGAGACATTTAAAATCAGATAAAGGGAAATAACATAGAATCTCTTTCTTTGAAAATATTTATGTAACTTAACTCAACAATATTCATTTAGCACATACTATGTACCAGGAAACGTGCTAGGGACTACAGAAACCAAAATGAAGGAGAAACTAACCCCTGTCCTAGAGCTCACATCTTAATAGGATCAATAAGAGTGAGCCAGAAATGAAAATGCAACGAAATAAGTACCTTAATGTAAACATGCATGCAGTGTTCTGGAAGTAACAATAAGGAGTGGTCGATTCTAATGAGCATCCTGGAGAAATCTACACATAAGAGTTAATTTCAATATACTGGTTAGCTACCATGGAGAAGGGCGTGACCAAGGGGGAAGGAGGAAGGGAGACTGAGAATCCAGAGGAAACTTTCTAGGTTGGTACTGGCTGAGCAGTGATCTTTCAACAAAGAGAAAAAAAAAAAAAAACCCATCATTTATTTAGCATCTTCTACTTTCCAGGCTTTGTGCTATGAATAGAATCATCTAGTGAGGTACTGTGATTGAAGCTACCACCAAATTTTTAAGAAATCTTTGATGGCTGGAGTTTGTTTGGAAAAAGAGTATACCACTGCCAATGAATGTTTCTGCTTCCATATAACTGAAGATACAAATTCACCTCTTAAGGCAAATTGTTCATTTGTTTGGGAAAAGCAACACAGGGAGCTTTTTTATGCAAATAGGAGCTGTGGGATGGAGATGGAGAAGTTTGCGATGATGAGGGTGTAATCTATTCTACCCAATACAAAACTGTTGTTCTCACTGAAGGCTGAAATCTAGTGCTTTAGGTTCTTGACATGACTAGGAATCTGACCTTATAGAGGATGGGGGGAAATCTGTGTTGTTTTCTTTTTATGCTGGTAAAAGTTGGAGGACCCAGGATGCTGGGTAGGATGGAATGGTAAAGACACTCCTTTGGGGTGAATGGCCTTGGCACCATGATAAGGGCAGGCTAAGGAGAGCAATGGACAGAAGACTCCCGGGTACAAGAAATGGCTGACACTCCCTGGCACCTGGTTTTAAATTACTTTTCACCTTATAAGCCCCTTTTATCATTAGCTTTCAGTAACGTTTGGTTAAACATTGAGGTTGTTCTTACTTAGTTTGCCAAGGGCCACCTAAACAAATTACTACAAACTCTGAGCCTTAAGTAATAGAAACCTACTGTCTCATAGTTTTAGAAGTTCAAAATCAAGGTGTCTGCAGGACTGGTTGCTTCTGAGGGCTATGAGGGCAAGATCTGCTCCAGGCCTCTCTCCTTGGCTTGTAGATGGCCACTGTCTCCCTCTGTTTCTTCACATCATCTTTCCTCTTTGTGTATCTCTGCATCCAAATTTCTCCTTTCTATAAGGACTCCAGCCATATCAGATTAGGGCCCGCCCCTATAACCTCACATTAACTCGATAACTTCTATAAAGATTGCAAATATTTTTAACCATCTCCTGGTTTTTGTTTTGTTTTTTTTTTTGAAAACCTTTCTTCTTTTAACCAAAGGAATGCTGGTAATGTTCAAACCTGCCCTTGTAGCCATAAAGTAGCATAACATCTCCAAATGGGGTTTTCTTTTCATTTTTGTCAATAGCCTTTTCAAGCATCTGTTATCTTTCAGCCAGCTTTTCAAATCCCTCCATGAGTGAAAACAGAAGAACCAGAATGATAAAACGACATTACCAACCTGGGGAGGCTGATTTCCACTTCCTCTTCTTGCATCTCAGAGAACCATTGCAGGATTTGATGAGCAGTAATGAGTTTTTCCATTTCTTCTATGTTCACATCTTCTGCAGGAAGTATGATAATTAAACTAAACTCATCACCTTTATATGGTAACTCCAAAACCTGGTAGTTCATGGAGGATTCAGAAAAATAACCTGGAACAGAGAAAATATATTGTTAATATACCTGGCAATTTCCAAATTGATGTCTTAGAGTGTCATGTTTCATACTACCATATTTTGTTCTCAGAAGAGCCTTCATCATTGGAATTTTGACTGCCGCACCATCTTTCTGAGTGAAATTCATCAGCTGTGTGTCCTCTTTTCTGAATTTCTGTTTCCAGTCTCCCTTGAAATAAATGGCATTCACTAGGACAAGCCGAGTCAGAGGGCCAAATTCTTCCCCTGAAAACATGTTTTTAATTTTTCCTGTGACGGGGATGGAGGAAGAGGCAGAAAGAAATATGCCATCTTGATTCAAAGGAACTGCTTTAAATAGAATTAAAAGAAAAATTTATTTTGCTGATAATTAAAACCAGGGTGCTTTATCATTTAAACTTGGCAATTTTGAGAGTAAAGGGGAGTGCTATTAAATATTTCACTTAGAAACAGATACAAACAGGGTTTTACTAGGAAACAGGAGATACAAGATTGTCTCAGGCAAATTTGGACAGACTTAGTAATGGCCTCTCTTTCGTGAGATTATTGTGTAAATAGTTTTTCAGATAGCAAGAACAAAAACTATATACCTCTTCCTGCATATCTGTTGGTCTTTTTAAATTAACTTTATTTCAAGGTTCTTCAGCAAGTTAGTCAGAGTTAATAAGGTCATGGCACCTGCAAACTTGCCACTCTTGCAGCCACAGCCGCTGACGACCAGGAAAGGACAAGAATGGAGTTGCTGGTGTGATTTTTCCTCTTCTAAACAACCAGTCTCCTATTTCTGTGTCCAATGAGAATTTGGAATCTATGGGATAGCAGCATGATCAGGTGCCCTGGAGCTGTCTAGGGCTGTTCTCATTATGCATCCCATTAACAGGACTTTCCTGTGAACACTGCTCACAACACTCATCTCACATTTTCAGCTTAGGCTTCTCCATCTGAGGCTTCCCATGAATACAGTCGCTTCTTACACATCATAGTTTTTTGCATCAGAGCATATGCACAAAGAAACAAACTGCTATTAATTGAGGACCTGACATAGGCTTGTCACTTCACATACATTCTTTTTAACCACGCAGTAATCCTGAAATGCTTTAATGGTACCCTCATTTTAAATGGGGCTTAGTTTAGAACTTGTCAAGATTTGAACTCCGATCTGTATGAGTTTAAACTTGTGTTCTTTCTGCGATGTCACTCTGTAGTGCCTTTGGAATTTTTGCTAGCTTATATTTAAATTAAAGCTTAGATTACCATTTTATGACAGAATCATCAATATTTATTATGAAACTTTAACACATCCAACTAAGATGTGTTAATTATTTACAATGTCTGTGGGAAAGTAGGCATCTGAGATTGACAGACTGAAGTTTTAACCTAGCCAAAGACATTATTCCTTCTGCTCTACTTAAAAAAAAAAACCCTACACTTAAACAAAAACTATTATTAAAATTCTTCCATTAAGAATGCTACAAATAGGTGTCTCTCAAAAAAAAGAATCTCTATACTTTTCAAAGCAGCATACAATTTCTCTCAATTTTATAATTTAGTATTAATTTGAATAACAGGGAAGCAAAATAGGAGATTTGATCTCTCTGAGCCACAGTTTAATAGGAAAACATTCAACCATTCTTTACTTCAGGATATTAAAAACCATGAATACAATGGCAAATAATGATTTTATGAAAATGGGAAATTTTACCATCTGTTTTGCTTTCTACCCAGGTACTTATTGTCTCTGCACAAGCCTTTGCATTCTGAAAATCCACCAGTTTTACGGCACTCTGAAAAAATTCCTTGTTGCCATGGAGATACTGTTCTTTCACAGTGAATCCTTCTTGAAGGTAGAGGGCATTGGCAAGATTAAATGTAAATTCTTGTTTTTTCTCTGAGGTGGCAGAGAAAAATGACTTCAGCACAGAAAATTCTTCTCCTAAAAAATAATTGTAACATATACTGACATATTGAACAACATAAAAACAACAGCTTCTCAGCTTCGCTTCCAAGCACTCTGATTCACATCATCAATTTTTTGCACCCTTAGGTATAACTAACGATCCTTTCTAAGTTAGTATAAATATTTTAAGCATTTATCTCTTGTGGAATATGCATTTTGTAGAGAGATGGAGAAAAAAGTCCATGTAAATTTGAAATTTCTCAAAAACAAGAATATGCATTTAAACAGGCTGAAGGAAACTCCCTCTTTATAGTCAAATGTAGCTCATTCTTATTTGTTGGAAATGTATCTTTAGAATCGTATTCTTTGCACAACATGTGATATTTATGAAAGAGGAATACTAATTAATGCTGATGGGGATGGGGACTCAGGCAGTGTGAACAATCCTTTTCAATACTACTTTTATTTCAGCATAAGAAAGAATTGCTCTCTTATGAGCAACTGTGCTTGTCCAAGTTTTGAAATGAATGCAGTAACCCCTATAATCATCTCTAGAGATGCATAAGAACCAGAATTGCCTATTTCTTCAGGTTCATGAATTTATGTACTTTGGCTGTCTTTGTGAACAATAAAAATCTTTAACCATCCCAACTGTAAGCACTAGCCAAGTGAGTCTGTCAGAGTCAGCTAAGAATCACTGTTGGCCTATTACTTATTTACCATTGGGTCACTCTGACCACAGTGTTGTCAGGAAGGTGTATGCACCATGAGAGAATTCAGCTCTGTTCATTGCTCCGTGGTTTCCTATTTATTACCAAAGGGTACCGATATTTTTCATCCCCTTCTGGCTTAATTCAGGAACTCGATCGTTAAATCTGGGAACTGTATTTCAAATCCAAGGTTCTTTCAGAATCTTTGTTTCATTTTGAGTTAAATGCTGAAAATACCACTTTCATAACTTACAAGTTGATGACATGCAATTAATCTCTATTGAAGAAAACATAAATGGTTCATCATTGGGTGACGTTCATTGAATACAGAAACAAAAAAGGATTGAGAGAAACTTGCTATCAGGTGTCTATTGGAAAGAAGGGGAGTGTGTGTGTGTGTGTGTGTGTGTGTGTGTGTGTGTGTGTGTGTGAGTGAACACTTCATCAGATGCCACAGGGCATCTTTGTGCAAATAAGAACTTGTGCCCTCATTGGTGGGTGGGGGCTGTGGCTCCGTTGTCTTGCATCTTGTGCAGCTGAGTGGAGACTACTTTTCAGTCCCCACTTGCCTCCTTGTCCACTCATGCAGGCTCTGGAAGGTATACTGCATTCTGTTTCAAAGCCTATGATTCTCCATTCACGGAGATACAGACACAGACACAAACAACAAAAACTTACTTCCGTATGATTGGATCTGAAGAATTTCAGCAATGCTTTATAACCCTGGAATTCCTTATGTAAGGAAGGGGAGAATGTCAGTCTGTTTTATTTGTATATACAATGACTTTAGATGCAATCATTTCTTGCTATTTGAAGCTGAGAAAAATAGCTCAATAGCTGAGAGGCTACAGTGAACACTTTCTGAGTGAGGGCAAGAGAGCTCCAAAAGAATTAGCTGAGGTCAGAAATAAAGTGGCAGAATTTGAAACCAATTTTCAGGAGCTTGTAATTTATGAACATCTTTAAAGGAATAGGGGGAAAAGGAGAGGGGGAGAAAAAATACTTCCAACTCACTTGTCAGAGCAAATAAATTTATGTCATGTACTTAAGGTCTAAGACTGTGTGCCCTTTGATAAATCATTGGACTCGGAAGTCAATGAAAAAATTTCTCCAGTAACACATGTTGGGAGAATATAAAGTTATCTGCCTTATAAATTTGATTTAATTTACAGATGAATAACTTCTTTTAGCACAGATCAAAAAGAATACATACCCATGGCTCCTAATAATCACTGAGAATAAGTTAACTTCATTTCCTAAAATAAAGCCATGGAAAACCTACAGGTCATGAGTGAATGTGACTTCTGGTTTGATGTTACCAGACCTCCAGAAAATGTTCTAAAGTTTGGTACGTGTTTACTTCTCCTGCTATTAAGAGCCCCCAAACCAAGCATGTGTACAATCCAAGAGATCCAAAGATGAAAACAGAGGCAGTCATAGGATTATAGATTATTTTAGCCAATAGGTCCACAGAAATCATCTAAGCCAAACTCCTCTTTTTATAGTGAGGGATCTAAAATCCAGAGAGATAAGATAACTTGAAAGATGCCCAATCGCAAGGTCATTTGGATGCAGAACTGAGATAGAAGTCGACACCTAATTCTCTTTATTCTCTTAGAATAAAGAAGCACCTTTAAGTTAGTCTTTGATTAATAAGCAGCATTATTAGAGGCAAAGCAAAATGGAGTGTTATCAGATGCTCAGTAAACTGGAGAAGGTTAAATCCTCAGCAGCTGTTTTGACAAGGGGGAAGAAAGAAGAACTGAGGACACTGAGCGCCCCGATGGGGTAGGATGCCAGGAGCTGCACGACCGTCTGTAGAATAAGCAGCGTTCATGGGAAGCAGACTGGTAGCAGGAAAAGTAAAATACAGCCTGACTCAGCAGAGAGCAGCTTCATGCATGCACTCTCTCACTCTGTTCTCCTCCATAACTCTGTAGCTCCTTTCTCTTTATTCCTTCATTTTTCCCTTCTTTTTTATTTTCCAGAGTTTAATTTTTACATTTTCTCTCCTCTGGGCTGGTCTCTCTTTTCTTTTTGCACTTACCCGCCATCTGTGCCTCTCTCCCTTGACAAAGCATAATGGTCTGGTAGATTTTATTGCATGTGTTACAGTATTAATGTTTAACTGTCCATACATCCTATTCCAAAGAAAATATTAGAACGTTTATTGTTGCTCTTAAGATCTACAACCCTCAGTGAATCATTTTTGGAGTTAGTTCTGGGCAAGTTACTTAACCTTTCTTTCCCTCGTTATCCTCATCTGCATAGCAGGGCTGTGTCTGCCTCACAAACTGTGAAGATTAGAGACAAGTACATAAAACAATGACTAACTGATACACTGTATATGTTTGATAGTGTCATGATAGTGATTTTTATTACTATGATTATTAGCACATTCACAATCCCGAGTTGTTAAGACTCCTGTGTTCCTCTATAAGATGGATTCATTTAAAGTAATTCAAATTTCAGAGGCTCTAATTTTGCTAGTTTATCATAGGATCAACTTTACATACCTCCATAAGTGTTCTATTATTTTTCAAAGCAGTATCATGTGACATAAATGTTTCTGGGACTGTCCAGTGGGACTTGCTGAAATTCATACAGACAATCAAGACTAGATCTGAACACAGTGGCTTCATTTTACATCATTCACCAAGGAAAACTCTTGGAATCAACTTCACTAGCACCAACTCCCTTTCTATATAAAATTGCTTTTATTTAAAATGAAGCAAATAAAACCTCGCAAATAGATTTTTTTTTTCAGAAAAACAGTTTCCTAAATAGAATGACTCTGTGCTAAGGTAAACATACTAAAATGAATTATAGTTATAGTGACTCAAAGCCCGAATCAAAAATCTGAGTGTCTCCCCTGATGTTTAGGACACAACATCTGACGGTGATGTAAAATTTTAAGTTAAAATCATTATGAAAATTGGGAGCACAAGACAGCCAGGGTGATGGGCAACTGCCCCTTCAAATGGGACACCAGCTCTAAAGCTTCTACACACTATCTCAGATAGGTCTTTATGAGACGAGAAGCCAACTTCTCATGAGCAAAAAGGTCTCAGGTTATGTAAATGCTTCTTTTTTTTTTCAAGTTTACTTGAAAAACTATTAATTTTAGCTTTTAAAATGTATAAATGAATGTTTTTTCTGGGTCTCGTTTAATTGAAAAAGTTAAATTTTAATTAGAACACTAATTTGTAAAAGCCTACAAAATAATGAGAGATGCACACACAGATTTCTGGGGGAGGGTGCTCACTGCGGCAGGCTCACAGGAGAAGTACTGGCGACTACCCAGTGGTGAGGGTCAGGTAAGTACGCGATGGTATTTCCGTAAGTGTCAATGAGACACAGCAATTAAAAATACATTCTGAAGCAGTTGCAGGATATGAAAAAATGATCACAACATAGGAATTGTCAGTGGAAGAAAATGCGTATCCATATTTAGGGTGTATATCTATGCATATACACACATGCACACACACACAACATAACCTCAACTAAAACCAGCTAAAACAGGCCAGAAGAAAATACACAGACAGATTGACAGTTTTTGTGTGAATAGCATTAATTTCATAATAAATGATTTTGGTAACATTTTCATGAAGAAACAATTATATTTGTTTACATTGACAATTACTTGCATTTACGATTCTCCATTTTATTAAGAAAAACTATAAAACTTTTTATACTTTACATAACATTTTTAACTTATTAATGTTCTACAGACCTGAGCTACTAATAGAGGAACAGTTTAAAAATAAATTTGGCCAGATCTTGTCCAGTATAAATAATCATACGTAAGAAACTCACCAGTCGAGGTTTCCTGGAATTTTAAAGTTTGTCTAATCTGCTCTTGTGCTTTTCCTTTTGCTCCCAGCTGTACCATCCCCAGGGCCAGAGTTGTTCCAAGAGGGGAAATTAAGATGTTGTTCTCATGAGATAAACAAATGGCTTGATAAAGATCCACCGCAAATTCAGTATTTCTTTCAGCCCAGGGTCTTGAAGCTTGACTTCCAGAAAGAGTTAACAGGAGACTCCACAACAAGATCTTCTCCATTTTGACCTTTGCGTGCTGTCTAATTAGAAATTCAGTTTTCAAAGTAATCTGAATTTACCATAGTAAGCTCAACAGAAAGATTTCTACCTACTAAGAACTTTCTGTCTTACTTAGAACAAACTATGACAAGAAGATTCAGATACCACAGAATTTTTCATATTCATTCATGAAACAGTAGAGAATATATTGCAGGGGTTTTTAGTTAAAGGAGAAATTATAATTCTGGGCTATTATCAATAGCAATACTATCTCTGAATAGCTATATGATACTTTTTCTTATTTTTTCCCACGGTTTTAAATGGGATACTTGCAACTCTAACATCAAGGGAAACCTCTGTCCAGACGACCCTAAAAAGGTTTAAAGAACAAAAGGAGAAGTGGAATAAAAAAAAGTGAACACACTCCAGTGTGGTTTTGGACCCACAATATTAGGAAATTAATATATTCTAGATCAATTGAGTTAATCTGGCTCACTGCTTACAGCAACAAGTCTTACACTTTATGGAATTCCACTTCTGTAATGAGAAATACCCCCAAACCCACCTCATACTTTTCCAAAGGGAGGTGAAAAGACTCAGAAAAAGTTACAAAGGAACAAAATAACAATCAAATAGAAACAGTACAATAACAACAAAAGAAGAAAGCAGTTGCCAAAAAATCAAAGAGTGATTTGACAAACAAATTAACAAATATAAGAAAGCTTCAATTGAAAACTGTAACCAATTCACAACACTAATGACACTTTATTAAAGTGCTCTCCAGTAAAACTGCAAAAAATTCAACCATCTCATTACATCAGGAGCAGAGTGAGTTTTGCAATATTACAACAGACTTGGTAGAATACGGACTCTGAAGTATTTAAAATGAATGAATTTTAAATAAATTTTTAAACTATTTAAAATTTTAGTAACACTAATTTTACCTTACAAATAACACACTTCAGCCACTCTCAATAACTCTTAGTTTAATAGGTTACTAGGAAGGAACCCTTTATTGGGGGTAATGATGAAAATCTCTAGAACAATGTTTTGTTAGCTTAAAGAAATGAAGAACTGTATTTCCAGCATGTTTTACAGATTATGAGGGCTACTATGACCCCTAAATGGTTAAGAGTCACTAAGAATCATTGTTATATATAAAGATTACCAATAGTCAAGTACTTTCCAAAACCAAGCTGTAGAGTCATTATCTAGTTATTTTAAATTATTTTCTAATATATGTAGTTAAACACTATTTGTTTAGATATGCAATTTACAAAGGAAAAAATCTCAAAATGCAATCCAAAACAATTGTGAGAAAATAATACGTTGGTAAGCTGAAAATATAAACATATGCTATCAAGCTAATGCACTATTGAGGATAAAATTAATACAAGAGTTGTGAGTGGTAGTGCAACAATAGAGAAAGCCAGTGTGTGAGGGAAGTTTTACATGCAAAATACATTTCTGTGTATCCTTTTCTAATATATTCAATCTCTCAGAAGATTTCTGGCCAAAATATCAGTTTGTAGATATATCAGTAATCAAAACATTACTAGTACTTTTAAGTCATCAAGTGGCAGTTCATTAGGAACATTTTTATGTACTTGGTTTATATCAGAATAACAAATAATACCATGAAGGATGTAATTTTTCTCTTGTGGTAGAATCTCGGAGCTGTCCTGTCATTAACAATCTTAATAATTAAAATATATACTCTTTGAGCATCCATCTTTCCCAGACAATTTCTAGGCACTTAATAAACTATGAGTTCTTGCAAAAAAAAAAAAAGAAATTGCTTTAAAAAGTCACTTACCTCATTGCATTTTGGATTGTATGTCACCAGAAAGCACAGAGCACTGGTGAACTAAGCAATCTGATGAATAGTCCTATAAGAATTTGACCTTCAAATTTATAGTGACATCTTTTAAGGAAAATAAAAGTAATGTGTTAATTTAATACATTTAAATAATACCTCCACCAAAGTGAACTGAAATGCCGTTCCTCTGCTCTATTAAACACCCATGGTCAATGTTATTGCATACATACTTCATTCAAAAGCTATTTAATTTTAAAGTACTTACTCAAAACTGGCTTCTGATTATTCACTGCAGTGTTACCACTAGAATGTTCTTGCTGGGAAACACTAGTACATGGAACACCTGATCAGTCAAGGCCAACTCTGTTTATCTTAAACATTGCTTGATTAATTCCTCTAAAACCAAAGCAGGTGTTCACAACATTTGTATAAAAGGACTAACATGACCAGGTTAATGATAAATTATGAAATATGCAAGAATTCAGGGAGAAAACAGTAGAATTTTTAAAAATCATTAAGTTCTCATTATCATTTCATCCATTATTTCACTTCTTCTATAGTAAGTAGAAACAGAATGTGAAAGAATAGGCCAGGGGTTGTACATTTGCTAGCAATTAGTCCTTTTGTTTTTTACAGGACTCTCACATCAGATTACCAATGTATTCCATCATAAATATTTCAGAATGCCTACAAGAAAAAGAATAAAGCTAAATCAAGTCCAAAATGCAGAGACAAATTACTGCTGCGATTACAGAATTCTCAACAATTCATCAAATTATACAATAGTCAGAGGAGTTTCCTGTGGATACAAGGCTCATTTGAATCCTTAGGAAAAAGAATGAACATTGAAGAAATACACTCTTTATGTTGAGCAGAAACACCAGATTAAGATTATTGATTTACCAAATTATCAAGATAATACTGTCAAACACAGATAATTAGATAATAAACATTGGTGTGACTTTCATGTGCTTTTAAAGTTCTACATGACTTTCTCTACAAAGAGGTCATTAATAAAAAATGGATGCATAATGGAATGGGTTTTGATCTCATTTTTCTAGTTCAAATCAATCACCTCAATGGCAATCAGACATTAAACACATTATGTTACTCATCAGAGGCCTCTGAGAAGAGAGATGGAAAATTTGGTCCAGTTTTAATTAAACAAATATTCACTATTGCTCACTAAATGTAATATTATTTCTAATAAATTTATGAGACAGAAAAAAATTAATTTAGATATCTTTAAAAGGAATTCATTTTTTTTTAAAGTTTTCAAGGACCCTGTTAATCTCTTTCAGTGTCTTAACAGGGCTATAACTCAGGCATGAAAAGCCTGATGACAATTATAGGCCATAATCTCTTAAATTACTAAAATTCTTTTTTTTAAACACTTTTTAATTGAGTAATAGTCATTTTACAATGTAAATTACTAAAATTCTTAATTTCCCATCTAGGCACCTCTAAATGTTTCCTAAATCTTGGCTTCTATTCTAATATGACTTACTTTAACATAAGCAAACTCTATTCCAGCCTCAACTTCATAGTGTTGGAGATAATTTTCCAAAAATGGAGTTATGCCACAGGAGAACATTACCATTCTTCTTGTTCTACTCTGCAATTCATGAATAAGTCTGAATGTCCAAGACTATCATTCAATCAATGCTTTTCTATCCATGCAGTGACACCAGCACATATCCATCACAAGTACCCTTGGCTACCAAATTACTATGTCTGTACATTACCCAGAGCATAATGTGATTTACCCAGGAACAGGCCATTACTTTTCCTTCCAATGACAGAGACAGATACTCTGTCTTGGTAAGACCACTTAATGAAGTTGTTCTGTAAGAACCTTATGTTAGGGCAGTTCAAGCAGAATGTATATTGTCCTGTCTCTTGGGGAGTAAAAAGCAATGGCCATGAATTTCTCCTCCCTGGTTTAAGTTCTTTTAATAGACCATAAAGATACAACAACTGTCCATAAAATATTGCTGCAAACCTTTTAAATATTTTCACAAATCTGTTCTTTCTATAATTCTGTTTGCCGCTAGAGCATCAGGTAAAAAACAAATGTTCATTAGTGGGAGCCAGAGCATCTTGCTATAAATTTGAGCACCATCACTACCTCCACTGTAAAAAATAAACCTGACTATGTATAAAAATAATAACTAGGGGTTACAGGTTCAATCTCATTATCTTTCTTAGCATTTTATAGTTTTCTAAGTAAAAATATAACTAATTCCCAACTGAAAAACATACAAGCAAATGCTCTCAATAAAGGATGTATAAGTTAATTCTTCCATTGAAGCATGAATTAATTGCAGGTATTCTTTTCTCTACCAGTTTGCTCCATATATTTTGAGTGATAAGAGGAAAATGTTCTGTAAAGAGTACAGGTTAAATTATATTTAGTGCAGTCTACATAGTACAAAGTAGCCTGTTGCAAATTGTGGCACATCTTATTTTAATGTGACAAGTTCCTTTCACTGCAGAAAAATGGATCTTAAATAATTGAACCTAAATATTAATTTCAGAAACAGCTTATAAAGTCTTCAGTTCTATTAACATTTGATAAGCTTAAAACCCTGCTACCTGCCTACACAATTAGATGCTAGAAGATATAAGACATAATTAATAAATGTCTTTTAATTTTTCCCTTTGTGTGTGTTTTTGTTCCAAATTACTAGAGTAACATTAAAAGAGACTTTCATACTTTTAAAAGCTCTATTCTCATTAAATATAATTATGAGACAGTTTCTCCTAATTCCTTTCACAAAAGAGGTCCTGAGTCAATTAAGGATGGAATTAGGGTCACACACAGCCTAGTGCCACACACATGTAGTAAGCTACAGAGAGAAGTTCTGTCTATACGAACCAGGCTATTTCAGAATAATCACTTCAAACAAAGTCATCTCCAGGGGTTAAAAAAAAAAAAAGTAAAATAAATCTAGTAGAACAATTTCCAAATTGTAACAGAAAAACTAATGGGCTCATTCAATCTTTACTTCAAAAACCATTGCACTTTATGTGCCTTCACTTCAGAAAGCTGATGGCAGAAGTTTGTTCTATTTAAATATGTATACCTGGCATCTAAAACAGTCTTTGCATGTGCTTTCAATAACTGGATGGATGGATGGATGGATGGATGGATGGATGGATGGATGGAAGGATGGATGGAGGGATGGAGGGATGGGTGGGTGGATGAATGAGGAAAAGGGACTTCGCAAAGTATTTGTACACATTATCTCTTTAACATCTTAATATTCCTTTAAATTCTGGGAATATGGCTCATATTTGCTCCACTGTACTGTCACCAATCTATAATTCATAGATCATATGCTCTAAGTTTTTGAAATACTGGATTGTCCAATCAAACCTTCCAACTGATGCAAGAATTCTCTGCAATATCCCTGTGAGAGTTACTCAGCCTCTGCTTTAACATCTCAGGGAACCCTTTATACCAAGGCAAATTTTTTCATTTTTAAAAAAATAATTCTTTGAAACATTTCAAATTTGCAGAAAAGTTGCTGGTATAATACAAAGAACTACCATCCAGCTCTCTCCTTCTCTGTTTTCCCCCAATTGTTAACATTTCACCACATGTGTGCATCTAATCTCTCTTTCCCTCCCTCTCTTTCTCCTTTCCCATATATTATGTGTGGGTAAATAAATGTAAGTGGTGTGTTTGTGTGTGTGCATATATATATATATGTAAACATTATAACAGTCTCTGAATCATTTGAGAACAAGCTGCAAACACAATTTTCAATCACTCCTGAACATTTCATTCTATCTCTTATCCATCTATCCATCTATCATCTATCTGTTTAAAATCATGAGTTCACACCAATAATCCCAATCCAAAAATCTCATATATTCAAAGTCCTGAATGAGAAAAAGCTGCAACCTAGGATAGTCTATCCAGTAAGACTATCCTTTAGAATAGATGGAGAGAGAAAGAATTTCACAAAAACAAAAACTAAAAGAATTCAGCAATACTAAACCTATCCTCAAAGAAATATTGAAAAGTCTACTGTAAATAAAAAAGAGGCAGGATGCTAAAGAAAGGAGAAAACTACAATGAGTTGCAAGGGAATAAACATGAAGATGTAAAAGAGGACATAAAAATCATAAAAGGTTGGAGTGGGGAGCAAGAATATATAGTTTTTTTCTTTTTTTCATTCTTTTTAAGATGTGTTTGAGCTTACATGACTACCAGTTTAAAGCAAACAGATATATAGTAATAATGGGTTAATATACTTGAAAAACAGGGTAACCACAAATCAAAAGCATACAGGAGAGTCACGAAAACCAAAAAGAAACCAAGATAATACAAAAGAAAATTATCAAACCAATCCAAAATCTCAGGATTCTTTCTAGTTTACTCCCTTTCAGTTTTTATAAAGACTGTCTGTAACAGTGAGATACCCAGCTCTCATTCTCAATATATCTACTAATTATCCATTTATTTATTCAATATTTATCTGCCCAATATAACCAGTCTCTCAACCATGATGGTCATCTCCTCCACTCATCCCTTTGCCTTCCCACCCACTAATTCCCACTCCCAGTCACCCCTCCCATACTCTTGGGTCCAGTAGGCTTATCTCTGGTGGGTCTTCTCTTGGCAATTGTTACTTCCTTTCCTAGCCATGCAGTTGGCCTGCTGCCAACAGTTCTGCACCAAGATGAGAAGTGAAGATGGGAAGGAAAGGGGAAATAAGAAATCTTTTCATGTTTTAACAGGGATTGTAAGCTACTCTAGAATCTGCCTTCTTACAATTGGACCCATCAGTTCTGCTTCTACTCTTTCTTCACTACAGCTTTGAAATATTTGAGAATAGTTTATATATCCTATGAATTCTCTTTCTTAAGCCAGACCTCCCCATTTATTTATTTGTTCCTCTTGAACATGGTTTCCAGGGCCTTCACCTCTCTGACAACATTCTCCAACATTTGTTGAGATTGATTCTTTCAAGAATTTTTCTCCTACATCCTACATCTTTCCCATATGTGACTGTTATTCAATGAGAAGGAAAAGTAATATTCATAAAAGTTGCAAAATTTGGCTCAGCATTCACTTAAAGGTGATGGAACAGTGAACTGTCTTCTGAAAACCTTTCCTCTGCACCCTCTCCATCAAATTCAGACATATGCTCTACTGATGCTGGAAATTCTACTGTTAGAGTTTATTCCATTGACTTTATATAATAAGAAACAAGTGAACAGAATAGTGAAGGGTGAAAACCATGTTTTTTGGACTAAAACAGACCTAGACTCCAATCCCAACTCTGCCATCAATAATTGGGCACTCTCCTAAAGTGTCCAAATTTCAGATTTTAACCTTAAAAATACATATCTTTATATGTAATTATTGTGAGGCTTAAACGTGAACTTTTGCAGTTACTAAACAGACTAGGCCCCTATATGTTGTCAATCATTTCCTTTACTTGCCTGTGTTATTGCAAAATTCTTAAAATACATATATTTTTGAAAGGACTCTTTAAAATGCAAATGTATAGTAAAAATCTAATGTTATATGAATGAATTTACTAATGATTCCTACAGGATGCAATAATTAAAGCATCATAAGAATACTGGTTGCTTGGTGATGATGATTTTTATAAAGAAAAGCAGATCAAAAAGTAATGTATTGTGTTTCATAATAAACATTCCCTACTTGACTTTCCACATAGAATGAGCCTTTCACACAACCCCTTTTTTTCCTTCGAGGCTATTACCTCTTTGGTTGTGCAAGGCCACTCAGTTTTAGAGTACAGCATAACAAAGTTTAGAAGGAGAACATATGTAGTAATTTCTCAATAAGCACATAGAAGAATGGCTATAAGTCACTGAGTTAATAGCAAGAGCTGCTATTGACAGGTTTCACTGCATTATCAAAACCCTTTTTTAAGAAACTGTAAATAAGGTGAAATGCTTTTCTTAGTCAAGTTTGTAGATATTCACTCCATCAGTACATGTTTAATTTCAATGCAAATTGACTTTACAATGCAAATTGGCCAAAAGCATTTGGCTATTGGAGTAAAAAGAAGTCTGACTGGTTAGAATACTTTGCTCTGGAATTGTACATTTTATATAAAAACACCTGAGATAATACCAATTGATACTGCCCCCTCTATAGTCATATTTTTCCTTTACAAAGAATACAAAGAAAGTGAAAGGTGATGGATAAAAGCTGTATTAAAACACTGTTTCAAAATAAAGCTTCCTAAAGTTCAAATAGAAAGTAAAAGAAAGGAGCAAAATTCTTGATTCCTTTTTTTTTTTTTTGCATTTTATATACACACTTTATGTGACAATGAAATATTTTATTTTCCTTTCAATTATAATGGTTTTTTATTTCTCTTTATCTTCACTTCACTACTTGTTTCTTGGCATAATTGCTTGGCTCTTCGTTCACGATCCAGAATTTCTTTGGGGAACAGATTTTTCTCATCAAATACTGCTTTCAGTGCTACAAAATGATGAAGAAAATGGCACATAAATTCAACTTGGTAAAAGATCCAATTAAATGAAATAGTGGGGAGACATTTTTGAGTTTCACATCTTCTAAAAATGTGTATGTTTCTAAAACCAAGAGTGTATTTGGGAAATATTCCTCCTAAGCTTCTGCTATTCCTTTTAGTTCAATTTAAATTTAAAAGTTAACTTTTAACAGTGTTTGTTCTATTAATGTATTTATACCATGATATAGACCTACCACTTAACAGTAAAAGACTAAAGAAGCTTCTGTTTTCCATTTTTGTTTTTTTAATCTACTTAACAGCTATCAAATACTCATAAAAGAGCCAAGAACAAATTATTCTGTATTGAAATAAGACAATTAAAATCATCCAAACACAGTCTGACTGTCTGCATGACTGAACAAGTGCATCTGCAATCACATCCTTGTAAGATACTTTGATCTGCAGGGACCTGTGGCTTCAGTGAAAAAGGAACCAAATTATCCCGGCGAACGGCTATATTGTGCATCAGGGAGAAGCAGGAGGAAATTATGCCAGGCATTCAAAAAAAACCATTTTGGCCTCTTGCTAAATATTGTCATTTCAACAAATGTTTATTGAATATATATTATGCACCACGTTCTGCGCTCAGGCATAAATGGGACACAAATATGACTAAGTCACAGGCTTCCTTCCAACTGGTAGAAAATGGGAGCAGTAGCCAAATAACCAAAATATCAGATATACCAGGATACCATGCTAAGAGAATCTGAGCAATGTAAATTACGGTTAAACCTATAAAAGGATTATAACAATATGCAGAGATCAGAGGGAAAGCTTTAAGAACTGGATGCTATTTGCGTAGATCTTGAAGCCCAGAGAGGATTTTCACTGATGGTGAGAACCATGGAGATGAGGAAGGGTTTACAAGGAGGAAAGGAAATGTCAGCTCGAGGGATCAAAGTGAATAAAAGTACGGAGAAATAGGAGCTGCTCTACAGGTAACTCTGAATAATTCAGTACAATTTAACATAAGTGTAAAATATATACAGGAGAGGAAAGTAGAATGAGATTGGAGCTGGAATGGGGAGCACTTTAAATGCCAAGCCAAGAAATATGAAATAAGGGAACTACATACATATTGAATAATTTCACAGTACAGAAGCATCTTTCTATATTTGTACTTAAAAAAAACAAAAAACAAAACACTTCACCTCTCATACAAACATGACTGGATAAGTCAGTATCTTGCCCCTTTTGCTCTTGGAATATTATATAAGAATAACCAGGAAAACAAGGTGAAATAACCCCATGAACAATTTCCACACTCAGCAAAACCCCATGAACAATCTCCACACTCAGCAAAACCCCACGAACAATTTCCACACTCAGTAACCTGCAGCCTACAAAACATGAAGAAGGGCAGCCAGACAGCTGAGGCTGGGCAGAAGTTACACAGGATAAACCGCTAAGTGTGGGGTGTAAGAAGTCCAGCAGTAGCGTTTCAGAAAGCGTTAGCAAAGAGATGGTCACTAAAGATGAGGGACTCACCCCCTGGTCCAAATGCTTTATCTTTCATTTGTATCTATGGCTGCTACACAGAAGTGAACGAGGCTGGCAGCAAAAGCTGCCCCCAAACTCACTCGGTTCAGAGAAACACATGAGGCAGGACTATATAAAGAATCACACCTACGAGCCATTTTCTGCTAAAAGCAGCCCACCTCTGGAGGCTGTAAAACTTGAAGGCCACACTAATCCCACATCCCAAGCTCCCACCCGAGGACCTACCACAAATTTCACGTCTAAGAGCACCAAACTCATTAAAGCTAATTGATTAAAAGGGTAAACTAAAAAAAAAACTAGCATAGCATGGACACAAATGTATTATAAGCAAAATTAAAAACAAACCAAAACAAAATTTTAAAAGAGCAGCAAAACTAATCAATATGTGGCTCACCATCAGAAAAACGTTGCCATTGGACAGACAAGTAGTGTTACGAAGCATTTTGTCAAGCTTAGCTTTAAAATTGATAAATTACCTGCCTCTGTGAAAGGCAGATCACAGAGCAAAAGTAAAAGAACTCAGGGAAGAGATGAAGATGCAACGGGAAGTGAAGAAATGTTGGCTGGCAGAATGCAGGAAAAATACCACAGGTGAGAACAGACTGCGTGCAACACAATGGGAAACAACAATCGAGTGAGAAAAACAAACATGATAAGGTGAAAATTAAAGAGAGAACAAATTAGAGAGGGAAATAATAGATATTGAAAAAAGATCCAACAAATGCATAAATGGGGTGAGTCCTTAAGAAAGAAAAATTAAGCAGAAATACTTTAAGGTATCATGTAACAAAACTTTCCTCAAGTAAGAGACACCCTGACATATATAAAAATGACATACTGTTAATTACCTTTTTAATGACCCTATCTATCTCCAAAGAGAGTCACCTTATGGGATACTTGGGGGTTGGTAATTTGGGGGAACACAGTTCAGCCTAGAGCACATATTCTGGAACTTTTAAATGGTTGATGAACCTGCAGAAACTTCAGTCTTGCATCTGTAGTTTTGGTAACACTTCCAAACACAATCACAGTTTTATTAATATGTCTTCACTTTGCCAAAATCTCAGTCTCTTTACTTCTTGGTATATGTGGTATTTCTTGGTATAATTTAATAGCTTAGAGACAGCCAATCTTTGTTATTGGCCTGAGACAATTTTTTAAAATTGTGACAAGGAAGGAGTTTGGAGAGATCTCTAGTGGAAAGAAGGAGTTGGGGGCAAAAAGGATATAAATAAAAGAACTAACTTTTGTCTCTCCGAGAGAAAAAAAAGGATAAACCGTGTACTAGAAATAACAGACTCAGAATAGTCAAAAATAAGGCATATCCTCTTCAAGTCGCTAGACTTTTAAGACAATCACTTGGCAGCCAAACAAAATGATCAGTTCACTCAAAAGGAGAGAAACACATGCCCTGCATTCGATATCTTCATAGCAGTGATCAATACCAGTGGACAGTAGAGAGAATAACACCCACAAGATAAACAAGGAGAGAACATGAGAGGTACAAATATGATAAACATCCAAGCAGTCCCTCAAATCTGAAAACCACAAACAGCTTCAACATGCAGGGAATTCAGGGACTATTGTTCCCAAGAGTCCTTTTTGAGGAAACGACTATAATGTAAACTGAGAAATGACTGAGGAAAATTGGGGGAAAGATTAGGTGGTAAGCACCGAACGTATCTAAACATAAAAGTGATGACAAATTAGAAACGCCACATGCCTGATGATGTAGAAATGATACAATTCACAAAAGTTGGGAGAGTAAGAAAGAAGACGTGATACATCAGTAACAGCTAAGAGACGAAGGACTTAAACTGACAAGTCAAGTAACCGTAGTGTAAGCAAACTTCACAAAATAAAAGCACAAAGAAAGGTCGTATTATTGGATAAAACTGTACGGTGGAAGAGGGGCAGGGGAATGAGGAAACATGCTCATTTTATCATCAATCAGCATGGATCTAATCATGACTGTCTTAGAAAAATAAAGGGTGGGAAGAATCTTATGAAGCTATGGGTATAAAGATACCACCAGAACAAATGTATAACAATAAATAAAAACAATAAAAACAAAGAAACAGATTACAGGTCCAGTGAAAACTTCAAAAAATATATAAACAAGAAATAGCAGAAAAGAGTAGGAGGAATACAAAACCAAAATGTCTAACATATTAACAGATTTAAATGTGCTCAATTTCATGATTTTTTTTAAAAAAGAATTTTTCAGTTGGATCAAAAGCAAAATCCAACACACATGTGAAATAAAGGGACTCCGAATTTTTGAAATAAACAGATTGGAAAAGTACAGCAGGCAAATCAAAATCAAAACAAAGCAAGGATTGAAATCAAAAATAATAAATGCCTGCAGAAACCCTCCAAGGATACACGGAAACTCGTAGTGGTGGTCGCCAGAAATACGTGGAAGTGGGAACTAAACAGTTCAGCCTCATAGAACGGAGGGAGACTTCTCACTGAATAATTTTTATATGTTTTAATATTTGCCCAGTATGAATATGTTTTTCATGTAAGAATATATTTTGTTTTTTAATAAGACAACAGTGAAACCTGGACCTATCTCCTAAGCAAAGGTACAAATGAAAACACTTTCCACTGGCCCAATACCAGCAGCACAAGACGGTGTGGATTTCTGGGCGTGAGCAGCTGAGTCTGTCCTCTGACTGCAGATAAGCACCTCAGAATCACGAGGCATTCTGAATACCTTAGAGCTCTCCCGAGGTCCACTATGAAAGCCAAAATACTACTTCTGAAATAAACTCTAGCTGTTTTGCTGAAATTTGTCTCTCAAATAGCTGAGGAATTTTCATTGTAATTGACTGGGTTGCAGGACAATTAACTCAATAACTAACCAATAGGGCTTTGTAAGATCTTGAGAAGGACAATCTTACTGGGATAATTTATTTTTTGAGTTAAAAAACAAGTGATAAAAAAATGCATATACAAGAGTGGATCCCTATTTCCTGGACCTGCAGCTTACAATTTGGGGAGCTTTCTTTAAGAACATGAATATAAAATTGTACATAAGAAATTATTCATAAAGTGGCTATTTAGAAGGAGAAGACATATCTCAGCAAATTACTAGAGGTTGGTAGAGGTGAGTCTGCTTCTTCTCAGATGTCTTTTAGAAAAGGCACCTGAAATGCTTACCTGGAAATGATTCCTGCTTATCACCTGGCTTCCTCTCCTCACCTAGAACACCCTAAAACTCCCAGCAACTCCTAATACTCACAAGGGTCTTTGGAGCTAAGGCTTATAAAATTTAACCTACATTAATTCTCCTTTATGTGGCAAAAAAGATGTCAATAGCTTAATATCTTCTAAATGAATAACGGTAATTAATTCCTCTTACTATTCAGAGTAACAACATCCATGGGTTAATGGAATACTTATTTTCATATGATATGAGTGAGTCTGCAATGGATTGTGATACATGTAAGAAACCATTTATTGAAACTGTTTAAGATTATAAAAGAATGTCTTTAACCTTGCTATGATGACTTGTTTTCTCAATGCAGTAAATTGGCAAGGCTCTTTCGAGTCCCCCATTATTCAATCAAACGCTAATCTAGGTGTTGCTCTGAAGAAGTTTTGCAGCTGTAATTAAAATCCCTAATCAATGGACTCCAAGTAGGGGAGATTATCTTGGATAATTTGGGTGAGCCAGACTTAATCAGTTGGAAGGCCTTAAAAGCAGGACTGAGGCTTCCTAAGAGAGAAAAGAAATTCCAGCCCTGGACAAAGGTTTCTGCTTGTGCCCATAGTGTTCTGTTCTCTTCCTTTCTTAGCTGCCTGGGGACAACCCTAGCCTCTGTCCAGTCAGCCCATGATCTTCCTTCCTGACTCAGCCCTACTCATTTTGGACCTGCTCAGCCAGCCCTCACAATCCCATAAGGCAATTCCTTGTTATACATTTCAATATATGATCCTGTTGGTTTCCCTGAACCCTGGCTAACAGACTTGCCATAAAGTGCAGTTTACCACAGAGCGATTGTGAAGGGTGAAGCGTTCTTACTGAGACAGATAGACCAGTGTGTTGAGATTCCTGTGGTTTGTGACCAGAGTCTATGGGAGATTCCTTATAAAGGAAATTTGTTTATTCAAATACACAGCTTATCTTAAAGCACCTTCAAGTTCCCACACGGGTGTTATGTGGGATCTCAAGCCTCAAACTTCTTGCCTTATGGGCCCAACAACTTAACTTAAAATAGTGGAGAGTCATTTGCTTAAAAGAGTTAGTGACAATAAACATATATGGATACATTGGGTCACATCTCTTCTTTGAACTTTCTAAAGGCTTCCTTCACACTTAAACCTAAATTTTTTTCCGAGGCTACAGGGCCCCAGATGACCTGATCCCTGACCCTCTCCAATCTCACCTTGTACCACTACAAGCAGCTCTCTCAGTTTGCTCCAGCAACACTGACCTTCTTGCTGTCCCTGGAATATATCAACCTTGTTCCCACCACAGTAGCATTACATGTCTGTTTCCTGTCCTTGGAATATTCTGTCCCTAGTTGTAACTGCTTCCTCTAACCTTTCATGATTCAGCTCAACAATCAGAGAGACCTTCACTGACGCTCCCCTGAGTCACCCTCCCATTACATTATCTTGCTTTATTTTCTTCTTACCCCTTAACAACATCACTATCCAAACTTACTCTCTTATATTTAGTTACTTACTTATTGTCCATTTTGTCCTTAAATGACAAATTCAACAAGAGCAAAGACTTTGTCTGCCTTTATAACCTTAAATGCCCTTAGCACCCAGCATTGTGTCTGGTACATGGAAAACGTTCAAAAAATGTATTTGTTGAATAAATGAACAAATGAATGAAGATACCTCGAGGCATGCAAAGGGGTGAGCTCATGCCCCACACCTTGGAACTCCTGCATTTCAGAGACCTGAGGGCTCTACATACTAACAGAAGGGTGCTCCTCCATGTCCTATATCTGTATATCCATCCACTTACCACCACTTCTGCTCTAAAAATTAACATTAAGTGTTATTGGTAACCATTTACATTCTTGATCTCCTACTTGGGAAAATACAGCATTATACATTTATCACTTCATTTGCTAGTCGGCTGCGCAACAAGGTTTATTATAATGATAACCGAAAGGTGTTTTAAAAGCAATGAAAATGAAAGATGTGGTGGTCATGAAGCTATTCAAACATTTTCACTAAAATAAAATGATTCAGTGATTTTAATAAAGCAAAGTTAATCTTTTGTCATCAGAGCCTTCCCCTGTGCCCCTTGATTGGCAACTAGCTATATATCAGAAAACAACAGTGGCAAACCTCACAAGGCACCCTGGCAAGAAGGGACTTAGTGGCTACGTAAATTTAGCGCTGCAATGACCAGCTGCTGTTAGCCTATGAATATACAGTGCTCTGAAAACTTTCTCTTTAATTCACATCCTCTGTCCTATTCCAAGTCCTCTAGATAGTGCTTTTCAAACCTCGAAGTTCACAAGAATCACCTAGAAGTCTTGTTAAAATGCAGATTCTGATGCAATAGATTAGAGTTGAGACCTTGATGCCCACACCATAATCCACTGCCCACACTTTAATATCAAGGTTCTGATTCCTAACTCTAGAACCCAGATCGGTATGGCCAAGCTGTCATTTAATTTCTTCCACCATTGAGTAACAATCAAGTAACAAAGCAACAGGTTGTTGGCAGAGTAGTGAGAATTGATCAAAACACTTTAACAGTCTTCATATGACACTTAAACGACTGGTTTGGGATCTTGTTCAACCTTTTTTTTTTAAGACTTTTTTTAGAGCAGTTTTAGGTTTACAACAAAATTGAAAAGAAGGTACAAAGATTGCTCGTATATTCTCTGCACACACACATGCAAACTTACCCATTATCAACATCATTCATCAGAGTGGAATGAATCTACTCACCCATAGGACATAGTTTACCTAAGGGTTCACTCTCGGTGTTGTGCATTTTATGGACATTTAAAGGACAATGAAAAACGTCCTTCATTAATATCATACAGAGTATTTTCACTGCCCTAAAAAAAATCCTCTGTGTTTCTTCTATTCACATATTCTCCTGCTTCCCTGGCAGCCACTGATATTTTTACAGTCTCCATGGGTTTGCCTTTTCCAGAATGTCATATAGTTGGAATCACAGCATATATCTTTTCAGATTAGTTTTTTTCACTTAGTAATGTTCATTTAAGATTCCTCCATATGTTTTCATGGCTTGATATCTCTTTTTTTTTTAGTGGTAAATATTATTCCATTGTCTGGATGTACCACAGATTATTTATCCATCACCTACTGAAAGACAACTTGGTTGCCTCCAAGTTTTGGTGATTATGAAAAAAGCTGCTATAAAAATCTATGTTCAGGCTTTTGTATGGACATAAGTTTTCAGTTCCTCTGGGTAAATACCATGGAGCATGTTTGCAGGATTGTGTAGTAAAAGTATGTTTAGTTTTGTAAGAGACCAAAGAACTGTCTTCCAAAGTGGCTGTATAATTTTGCATTCCCACCAATATTGCGAGTTTCCGTTGCTCCATATCTTCATCAGCATTTGAACTCATCAAGTGCTCTGGATTTTGGCCATTCTAATGGGTGTGTAACGATATCTCATTGTTTTTTAACTTTGCATTTTTCTGATGACATATGATATGGAGCATCTGTTGAAACTTTTTTTAAAATGTTTTTCATATGCTAATGACTTCTGTTTTGTAGGACTCAAATTTTAGTGGGTCTGGGTGTGACTTTCAAGATGCCATGCTGTGGCGATCATGTAAACAAAGATAGAAAATAACAGGATAATAGGAAGGATCTGTACTTTTCGGCCATCTCTGAGTTTTGTGCTCAATCTGGATCTCTAGTTATCTAAAATTTCCTGGAGTGAATAGCAATCTCTCATTTCTTACTTAAAATGAATATAACTATAAATGCATTCTTCTTGTATTTTTAAATTACTTGTTCAAGTAAGCAGGTTTCTATAATATCTGATTCTTTTTCTTGACTGGTACTAGATTTAAGATTTAAAAATTTTAAATTTAAAGCAAAGCTATACAAGCTAGATGTTACTAAAATCCTGTGTGTGTACTTTGTACCTGTAGTTTAAGAACTGTAGAGGGTAAACCAGCATTGTATCTAGCACATCCTTCTGGTTAGGCAGATTCTGGCTGCATTCACCATTTTTGAGCTATTTTGCCCCTCTCTGTAAATTGCAGGTTTGCAAACTCCATCTCACCTGGTAAGAGTTTTAATTGACTTTCTTTGGAAACACCAGTTTTGAGACTGTTAGCTTGCACAAATTGTGCACTCTTACCAAATTTTCAGTTCTTCCAGTTTTCTTCAGTATCTGACTACAATCCTCCAAACTAACTTTTTTCAGCTCTCATCACAGCTGTCTAAAACTGAGAAGTAAAACCTGACAGCCCAAATCTTCAATCCAGACTCTCTGCCTCCTTGCAGCCGTTCTTTGCTCCCAGTACCTCCAGGACTCCAGAACAACTGACTTGCTGCCCCCTCCTGGTATCTGGTTCAACTGGTTTTGCAGGAGCAATGCCAGTAAGAATCCCTGAAAGACACTTCTTGGATACTGTTTTCCTCCACCCGGGAGATTTATAGTCACTTCTGAGTTGTTCAGTGATGAGCAGTATTCATTCATCTTGAATAAAACTGAGGGGACTGACAACGTTGAACTTTACCTAATCCTTGTGTTCCTAGATGGTAGAGGCACATAAGAAATGCCCCCACCCTCCTGTGTTCTGGAAACAGATAACAGCAAAGGACGCCTCTGCTCTCTTTCATTCTGAGATAAGCCCCTCTCCACCCTCCTCGCAATGAAAGAGCAGGAAACTAGCAAAATGGCTTCCCTGATGCTAACGCCGTCTGCCGATTCATTCTGACTTAAAATTCTTGCAACTTGTTTTTCTCTTTTCTCTGACAAACCCCCATCTCTGCTTCAGTTGCTCAACTGCTTTTGTGCTAAACAGCACCCAACCTCTCCATTACACTCTCCACTTCCTGTACATTCTTTACCCAGAGTAGCTTATCCTTTAACCCAGAAGCTGTGCTCCAGGAAGGTGGTCACAGGCTGATAGCCTCAGAAGCATGAACAGACCCCCGGAGTTTCTCCATGACGCCAGGTGGATTCATCAAGATTAGGAAGAACACAGTATCCCAGAAAACACCCTGATTGTTGTCACCTTTCTGTTCCATCTGGTTTTTCTATGGAGCTCAGGACACCAACCCCAAGATGGACTCAGTCTCTGAGGCACGAGCCTGCTGTGGCTCCCCTTTGCCTGGCAAAGCAATAAAGCTGCTTTTTCTAATTCTCCCAAAACTCTGCCTCCGAGTCTCAATTCGGCCATCAGGGTACAGAGGCTGGTTTCTCAGCAACAACAAGACCAATATTAAAGATTCACTGACCTGGCTCTGTAACAACTCAAGCCCCCTTTCTTTTTTTCTTTTTTCTTTTTTTTTTTAAGAATAGTAAAGGAGTTTATGAAGGCTACGCTGTCATAGACAACAGTGGGCCACACAGACAAGAGGTGCTTGTGTGTGCACCTGGAGCCAGGTGGTGGGGTCTTTTACAAGGTCGGGTCACAAGGTACTCGATCGGCTTGTGCAGGGTCTCTGATTGGTGGTAGGTGAGGTAAGAAGTTTGGGGTCCGTGAAGGGCGGTGATGTTTTTGACTCCGATAAGGTGGGCTGAAACAAGCCAGCCTGGGCTATTGTGACACTAGGCATTACCTGGTGCTAATTGCTAGGGCAAACAAGCCCAGCGAAGAATGTACTTAACATATTGAGGAATCACAGGTAGACATCTGAGAGCCCAGGAATGGGTGTCATTGGACTTTAAAGGACACCAGGAGCCCCTTTCCTTTTTTAAGATGAATATCTTCCTCGTTGCAATAGCTTGAATAAAATCACATCTTGCATTGTCCCATGCATTTTGTCTTTGACAGAATAACATCAACAAAACAATTCATCTGAGGTATCACTAATGCAGCATTTTCTCTACACTGGAAAGTTTAAAGATTTTACAGGTACAATTTGAATGATTTCTGGGGAATTTATTGGCAAAACCTGACCCAGAGCCACTTCTAAGTAGTTTCCAGCTTTTTTTTTTTTTTTAAATAAAGCATATCAAAACGGGGTTTCAAGCTGTTTGAGAACCCATGGGGAACAACTTGGAAGCTAAAGAGAGAGTGTGAAAGGTGTTTCAACTTGAAAGGGAAGGAAAGAAAGTACAAAAGGACATTAGAAACCCAGTAGGTAAGACTAAAAAGTCACCCAGGGGTTATGAAGTGTTTGAAAACTGTCCCAAGTTCCAAAGTGATAGTTTAGAACATCGAGAGTAAGTCTGGCAAAACGCATAACATCATACAATTGCCAAATAAACGTCCGCACACTGAAATTATGGTGATTGCAGGAACATGAGTAAAATGCAGAGCAGAGGCTTAAGGTAGACGCTGTAATGATAGCATGGGGGGTGGAATATTAATAATTAAGACTTTTTAAGTGCTCATTTATAATAACAATGTTTAAATTCAATAGCCTCCTACGAAAAAGGAGATGAACAATTTTAAGTGAAAGTGATAAAAATAGGTAAATATTATAGTGAAACAGCTGGTTTTAGAAATCAACATAAGACTAAGTTGCCTAGGGAAAATAATTTCAACACTATTTGAACAAGGGAGGCTGGACCTTGAAATATTAATAATGTGAACACCTGAATAACACGGACACTTCTCAACCAAGGTCCACCTTTTCCTAGCTATGCAAGAGTAGATAAGTTATTTAAACTCTTTTTTCTATGCCACAGGGACTATGCCAGAGACTCTTTATATGGAAAATAGAGATGCTAATCATTCTTATATCATAGAGCTATTTAGTAGAATAATAATGATAAAATGTCATCAGTAAAGAAAATGTATCAAACTCTTATTAGGGGTCAGGCTCTGCGCTAAGGGCCTCACACGGGTTACTTCACTTAAAGTTCACAGCAACATTATGAGGATGGTAACTAATACGACGGCCATGTTTATTTGGAGAAACTAAGGCACAGAGATTTTAACTGACCTGCTGCTCAAGGTCATATAGCTAGCCAAGTGGTAGAATCTTGATCTGAAGCCAAGTTTATGCATGAAATTTTGCCCTCACAATACCTTTATTGCTTTCAGTCTTCCAAGTTTTATTCCTTCTATAAATGGAAATTCTCCAAAAGACAATCATAACTATTAACATCTTATAACTTAGCAGGAATAATGAGTGTGATTTCAAAGGTTACAGAATAATGTAAAAGACCAGGAGTGGGGAATAAATTATGAATAGCCAAGGAGGACGGTACTATGCCAATTATTAATGCATTGCCCCTCAGCTCCAAACCCACTCTCCACGGCTTGCTGCGTGATAATGGATTGGAGCCCTGTAAATAGTTCTCCTTTGACAGTGGGTATGGTGTTGATGTCTGTCACTAGAGGGCACTAGAGGGACACCAGAGGAGAAATGGATTTCTCTTCCAGGTCAGTGCTCCTCTCACGGGGCTCTGGTAGGGCAGTATCTCCAGCACTAGACACATACAGAACTGCTCCTCCAGGACCAAGTTCCTCCAGTGGCTTCTCTAGCTCCAAACTCCTGTGACGCAAGTATGACGTCTCTAGAGCCCAGAGCCAGCAGCCTCCCTTGTCACCCTCTCAGGTGGCTTTGCAGCAGAGTGCCACCTGTCTGGCACCATCCAGTGAATGATTGCCCATAACATCCCAAGAGGGAAGCAAAGGGCCACCAGTGTGACTCCTCCCTGTGAACAGCCTCCCCGGCACTCCCTTGACGGCTCTGCAGTGAGCTCTGACATGCAGCACCTCCCTGCGGATGGCTCCCCCGACACCCCTGGGAGCAGACTCCCACAAGTTCCACTGCGGCGGCTCTCCACCTGCCGTCCAGTGAGACCTGGAGAAGCCCTCTCCCACACTGCTGGGTCTCAGCCCGGCTTGGGTGGGCATCTTCCCTGGTCTACCTCGGGCCTGGGAGTGGTGGCTGCTCTTTAGATGTGCTATCCCTGTGTTCTTTAGAATTCTCCTTACTTCTTACGAGCCAGTTTTCACTAGATGCCTATATTATACCTAAAACCAGAAGCAAAAATGAACTTAAAATTAATTCTAAAACATGCCTTGACGGCAGTTATAGTTCACTGCAGTTGCTCTTCAGTTACTGTGCTTTGTCCTTCCCCTTCCTGCTACAGTCAGTTTCTTGGAAAAGTGTTAGCTTTTCTTGCTAGATGTTCCACAGGTACCTCCATCTCAACATATTCTGAAAACTAACTCTAAACCGTCTTCTCCCCCTATATTTCTTCTCTCAATATTCGCCTCTTTTTTGACACAGTTATCCAGGTTACAAACCTGACAGTCATTCATGTCTTAACAACTCATCAGGGCACATAATCCTTTAAATTCTCTCTGTAATACTTCTAAAAGTAGTTACTTCCTTTCTATTCTAGGGTCTCCTTATCTTCAAAATAATAATAGATACCACTTAATGAATGCTTAGTATGTGCTAGTCATTGCGCTAAAATTAACCCACACAACTCCAAGAAGCAGGTGTCATTAACCCCATTTTACAAATGACAAAACCAAGACTTCGTAGCTTATGTAATTTATCCAGATATAAACAACTAGTAGAAGGCAAAGTGAGAATTCAAAAGCAGGTAGCTGATGGCATACAACAAGTTCCCACTATGATAATACAAACACTGCCTTCAGTCTAGCCCCATGATAAGGCATCCACTACACAGTTTGCAGGAAGCTTTCTAAGATGCAACTCTGATCATGCTACCTTCCCATTTAAACATTTCAATGGATATTTTGTTTCTGGATGGAATTTAGTAAGTAGTGGCAGGTCACCCTTTTCATTGTACCAGATAGAGAAAAAAAAGGTAAGTTAGAGAGCTGATATTTTAATAAAGCTATCAGAGGGCTGTGAAAACAAAGATTATCAAATTAAAATCCATGAGATAGGAGAACTCTTCTCAGACAAGATGAGATTGCTAAATCTTTTCTTCCCTCTGGGAATTAATCAAGTCTGGGCATTGCTAAGAAACAGGCTTCCTAAAGACAGAGAGGCTTTTCTAAGGGGAAGTACAATCAGAAGAGCTTTTGAGGATTAGGTGGGTTGCTGTGATGTACTGGAATCTAGAGAAATTTTGTAACTATGGCCAGTGTTCCCCACAGGACATATTCTGAGTGCTGGGGTGGTGTGGGAGACTGTGGATTGGACTGGAAAGGCAGATTAATGTTTCCTGCAGTCTTGTGGTACTCAGGAGACCATATCTCACTAAAGGGAGCGGCCTAACACAAACATTTGAAATAAAAAGTAAATGAAGTCTAACTGAAGTGGTAATCCAGCACTGACCCAGCTCAAATCCTAATTGGATTAACATAATCTACCCTTCATGCTCTCTGTCCAGCTGAGAAAGGGTGGACTATCTCTGGAAGAAAGTAACATTAACTTCATTATCTATAGATCTTATATACATCATTTCTGTCATACAATAAAGATTGTACAGAAATTACAGGACTTGCAAAGAAGAAGGAAAATGTGAACACTAATCGAGAGGAAAAAATAGACATTAGAAGTAGATCCAAAGATCACCCAGATATTGATGTCAGCAGATCAGGACTGTTAAATTATTATTTAAAATATGTTAAAGCAAACAGAAAATTTGGACAAAATGGCTGAAAACCTAAGTAATTTCAACTGAGAATTAGGATATACATAAACCAGACTGAAATGGCATTTGAAAACTGAAAAAAATATAAGAAACCTGAAACTGGAAACTGATAACAGAGGTTTAAAAGAGACTGGCAAAAGGTAGGATTAGTGAATCTAAGACAAGTCAACATAAAATACCCAAAATGAAGCCTGGAGAGGAAAATAAGACGGAAAGGTGAGAGGAACATAGAAAACGTTTGTGATATGATGAAAGTCTACCATACATGTAACTGCAATACCAGAAGGGCTGGAGAGTGGTAACTGGAAGGAAACAGTATTTGAAAATAGCTGAGTATTTTCCAAAACTGAAGAAAGATGCACTCAAGAATTCCTGTCAATCCTGGGCGGTATAAATACAGAGAAAAGTGCACTTATACCCATCACAATGGTAAAACTGCTAAAAACCATGATAAAGAAAAAACAAATCTTTAAAGAAGTCAGGAAAAAAAAAGATATATTCAAAGAAACAACAATAATATTAAGAGTGGAATTTTAAACAGGAACTATGGGAGCAAGGAAGCAATGGGATGTTATCTTTAAAGAGTCGGAAAAAAAGAGAAAAAACTTCTATCCAGAGATTTAAACCTAGTGAAAATGTGCTTCCAAAAAGATTTAAACCTAGTGAAAATGTGCTTCCAAAATCAAAATGAAATAAGTGCTTTTTTCAGACACATGAAAGCTGGGAAAATTACTCACCAGCAGACCCACAATACAAGAAAGACAGCAGGAAGTTCTTTTGAATGAAGGAAAATAATCTCAGACGGAAGCCTAGCACCCCAGGAAGAAATAAAAGACACAGGAAAGAGTGTTATCAACTCTAGAGCGATCACTAAAAGGATAACACAAAGAGATCTATAAAAACTAAAGAGTTCACAGAAGAGATAAAATGGGATCATTCAGAATACTTGACTAAAACATTCCAACGGCTCCTCATCGCTGGTAAAATAAACACCGAAGTCCTTAGCATAGTCCACTAGGTGCGCCATGGTTGGCCCCCCCATTTACCTGTCTAGTCTCAATTCTCATCATGTCCCTCCTAGAACCCAGCCATTTGGAACTCCACGTGGCTCCTTAGCACACCATCCATCTCACTCCTACCCCCTGACACTTGCATATGCTGCTGCTTTGCCAGAAGTACCATCCCCCTTTTTCTTTTCCAGGCTACTATCAATTTAACTTTTAATATCTAGTTCAGGCATAAGCTGGTTTCTCTGAAAAATCATCTATGAATCTCCATGTGGTCCCACAGTATCCAGTGCTTATCTCTATCACAGCCTTTGTTGTAAAGCATAATTATTTGTTTCCTTATCCATTTCCCCAACTAGTCTTCAAGAGCTTTGATGGCTGTGTCTCTACATGCCAGCTCGGTGCCTCCAGCATCCAGCCCAAGGGCTACATAAAGAAAGTACTCCATTTTCACCAGGAAGGCTGAATACATGCAGGAGCAAACATGATTTCAGTATCAGCGAGTTGAAGACTCTGTTATCATGCAGAGTATGTTACAGTCCTCTTCCGTCCTCCAGACCTTTATTTCCAAATATCATATCAGTACCTCAATCTCAATACATTCCAAACTCAACTCTGCTCATCTGTGTCAAACTCAGTTAACGTGTCACCATCTGAAGTCTCTCACTGAAGCCAACTTGGAACCATCTGGACTTCTGCCCTATTCACCCCCAATGTGTCTTTCCTTACATTTCCCTGACTGTGACTTCCTCTTCTCCTCCCTCCCCCTTTGACCTCCACTCATTCTAAGTCCCAGCTCAGATGTGACCTCCACTCGGAATTCCTTCCAGAGCCCCAGCCAAAGTCCACCTGCCGTCCTCCTCGGTGCTTCCACAGACGCTCATCTGAGTCACACATTCTGTTGTCCTCTGTAGTTTACATCTGTCTCTCCCTCAAGTTGATGAAACTTTTTTTTTTAAAAGGAACGATTTTTACTTGCAGAGAAGGTAGGTGAGTGGAAATATTTAGAAGGGAGCAAAGGAAGAAAAACGGAAGAAAGAACTTGAAAAGCAAAAGAGAGAAAACATATTTTTCAAAGGAGAAAAAAGAAATCTCTTTGAAAACGTATTAGAGTCTTTTTAGTGTTTCCCCATATTTACCATCAGCCATTCACCCCCACCTCCTCCGACACACGTCCTCTCTGCCCATGAGGAGAATTTCTCTGCAGACGAAGGCGAATTCTGCTGCAGAACGTACAAGGCTCCTCACAAAAGCAGGAGCTCCCAGGGCTGGAGAGAGGCATTTGCCGCCCTCACCCTTGGCCTCTGCCACTTCCTGCCTCTCCAGCTTCTGGGTACCCCGCTCGTCTGTCTCTCCTGCCTCAATTCTGACTCCTTGCTCCATCTTGGTCTCTTCCTGTGTGTATGTTCTATGTCTAGACTATCCTTCACACTCCGTTCTGACTCTCTGGATCTTTTCTTCCTGTCTGTTCCCCCAGATTCTCTTCCGTCTGTGACTCAGCAGGACAAGTCCTCCCCATATTTATTCCTGAAGGATGAATCATCCTGGGGAAAAAGCAATAGGCTGACAGACTGAAAGCCCCGTCAGATGCACTAAGGGTTATTTAGAGCCCTAACATTTATGGATTCATGTTTTTAAGAGAAATGAGCGGAAACCACAGATGACCCTCCTGAGAGCAAATAAATGATGATAAATTTAGAAAAAAGAAACTGAGAAGAAGCAGAGGAAGCTGGTAATGATTAGACTGGAAACTATGGCGGTGAGGAATGACAGCTGTATCTTGCTTACAAGTGGATTTTTTTTAATGTTGGCCAGCTGTTGCCCCTTTCTACAGGGAACCAAGCAGAGACAAGAGGTTTAAACCCCCTCAAGGGTAGACATAAAGGAACACCTCCCTCCTACAAGGGTTATTATTTCTCAGGGATGAAGCTGAACCTCTACCTCGGAGGATTTGAAAAAGTTTAGAAACCACAGATCTCTGATGGTTCCAGTGCAGATCTGATCTTTTGACTGTTAACAGTTGAAAGCTTCTCTTTTCATTAATTATTTTAAGTGAGTTCCCTGCGGTGTCCATATGCTCTCTGAGTGCCTTGCTGAGTAGCAGGTTGTGCTGTCTACACTCCCGCTGGGCCCCTCTCAGCAGGGTAGGATTTTTGTAGATAATATTCTTCAAGTTCTCCGAAATTCGGAAGTCAATAACAGTCCTGAAAATTTGAGAATTCTTTTGCATATCTTGTTTCCAAATCTGCGGCGATCATTCACTTCTATTTTCTAAGTTAAGCTTTCTTGTCTTCTCATCATATTAGCCTAGCACTGCAGCTGGAAGTCTCTAAGACAATACGCTTTAAGTATGAGCTATTTATAATACTGCACGTGAAAAGAACAAAAGCAGATCGTCGGGGACTCTGCTCTGAAGCAGTCTTTACGATGTCTCATTCTCTGGTATCAGCTTTAAAAATGGATTATCTGGGGGGAGGGGTTTTCATTCATGGTAAACTCAGAATATATATTAAGGGCATTCGGACGTCAGAAAAGTGAGAAAATTAAAATATCCCTTTGACGTATTTCAGCCTGTTGGCTGTCCTTTCTGAGAGCCCAGATCGGCAGCTGAGCTGTAAATCTGAGCCAAACCACACTGCACTTCACTGCAACCTACACGGCAACACGTGTCACTTGCACGCTTTTCTGCTTTGTTTCTGTAATCGGTCGAGTGTCACGGGGAGAGAGGATGGAAGTGTATGACGGCGGAGGACTTACTTTCACAAAGTGATGGAACCTCTGGAATTTGGGGACGGTCCTCCTCTGGCTCTTCCCTAAAGTACGTCTCAGGGTCCAGAAGAAAAGCCGGTTTATGCACTGGAGGCAGCTCTTCCAAGGTTCCGATGCTCAACGACCTAAAAGCGCCTGCACAACAGCAGGTTTTAGGGGAGGATGGGGAAAAAGTACAATATCATTAGTTCCTCAGAAGGAGCTAGCACATTTCCCAGCTAACTTTTTTCAATTTACCCTTCCTGTTACTCAGCTGGTACAGCTGCTGTGATCAGTAAACCCAAGAAACACAGCTGCTCAAGATAAATTCATGGTTCTTTTATTCAAAGTCACCAAAAGAAACTCAAGGCTCCCCATTCATTTATTTTTCATTTTGTGTTCTTGTGCGATTTTCCCTTAGGAATGAGTATTCTGCAGTTTTGGAAAAGCTCCAGTTTCTCTTTTATCTACAAGAAAACTGTATGCTTTGTGAGATGGAATCTATTTTTTTTAGCATTTAGTTTAACAGCATTATCTTAAAAGTTTGAATTTGCAGGTACATTTTCGTTTTGCTAAAATGTACACCAGAGCTGTATTATTATATCTCTGATATACACAAGGAGATAACGGGAAGGAAACCTCTTTTAATTATGCCCTCTCAAGCAAAGCCCTGGACAAAGTGAAAAGGTTTTGTTTTTGCTTCACGGGATAAATGGATAATGGACTAGAATTCTACAAGAACTTAAGTCAAGATGTGATTTTACATTTGCTTGATTGTTAGCTCCGTGAAGGGAAAAACTGTCTGTGCTTTTGTCATCGTGATGGCTCAGTACCTAGGAAAAGTAGACTAATACGTAATCAGCACCTGCTCAGAGACAAGTCGTGTGCTGTGTCAGTGGTTCTCAAACTACCAGGCATCAGACTCACCCGCAGGGCTTGTTAAAGCATAAACCACTTGTACCACTCCCAATTCTGATTTAGTCCAGTGGGGATGGGGCCTCAGAATATGCCTAAGTTCCCAGTGATACTGCTTCTGCTAGGTCAGGCCACACACTGTGAGAACCAATGTGTTATGTCAAACCAAAGGAGAAATCTTCACAGCCTGTAAAGTACCATTATGCCCTTCAGACAGATGAAGAAATCGAGGCTCAGGATGCTTTAGTGACTTGCTTGAATTTACATAAATGGTAAATGGCAGCCCTTGGACATCAACTCAAGTGTGTTTCACTCCAAAAGTTACACTCCAAGGTATAACAACAACAATAACAACATCAATAATAATAATAACATTAATAATAAAACTGTACTGAGTTTCTATAATATGCCAAGCACTAATACTTTACATATATTATCTCATATAATCTTGATAAAACCCCTATGGAGTAGATTAGTTCATAAATGTGCATTGAATATTACCAAATAATAATATAAATTTGACAGCAAATTTTCAACAGAAATGAGCATATCTGCTCTATGAAAGTGCAGATCCCCCTCGGGCACAAGTTGAAAAAAGATTTGTAGTGAGTGAAATACTCTTGTTATATCATGGAGCTTCGAGAATGATTCTCATGACTTACTCTTATAAATAATTATAAATAATACACTTCAGTATAATAGCAATTCTTTTGTTTTAATTACTGTTTTTATAATTCTTTTTCTGGTCAGCCAAACTAAACAAATACATTGTTCTGTGTGGCTTTTGGGCCTCTGAGAGCAAAAATAGTTTTAATTTTACTTTTATCTTTTAAACACTTAAGAGGTAGAATTAACATTCTGTACCAACTCTATTTTGGGAAATACAGATGGGTACTTTTCACATGTTTTCTGGCTTAGACCTTACACTGTCTGCCACTTGTATGCTGTGAAGCCTCGGACAAGTCACTCAACGTCTCTGAGTCTCACTGTCCTCCTTTGTTAAATGGAGATGACAAGACCTTAGTTTCAGGTTTATTAAGGAATACCAATGTTCCTGGCACATAGTTATTTGTTGTATTCATTCCAATCTATAAAATAATAATATGATAAAATATATCAATAGTGATTACTTACTGAATGATTTTTGCGTAACTTCACCATTGTAAAGATTATGTGATTTTTTCTTATAAATATTTCTTTCCTTATATTTCATACCTAAATTTATGACTTCCGATGGTCTGACACTGAAAGAAAATAATTTATGATGAAACAAAATATCAGTCACGAAGGGTGAACAGATGCTTTCTGGCTATAAATACATACCTTACTTTAACAAAAAACAACTCCATCCTGTAGACCTAAGCAGTGACATTTGTTTACACTAATCCAGTTACATCTTTGAATAAAATGCCTGCTAGCCAGGTGATGGTATAAGAGGGCGAGAGCCAGAGAGGCGGAGAGGATGGTTAAGCAAAGGTCTTGTCCTCATAACTATTGGGAGGTCAAAGAAAAAACTATGTAGAAGAAAATGTCACAGAAGCACACACTGCCCTTGCCCTGAGTGTAAATTATATGGGCTAATCAGTGGTATGTGTCAAAAGCTCTTTTATTCAGTATTATGCCTGGATCTTCACTTATGGTATCCAAAATGCAAAAAAAACCCACAAAATTTTAGTGATTTTGAGGCTTATCATATGACTCTATAAGAAAACATTAGATTAGCTTGAATCCACAGGAAAAGTTATTATCAATAAAACACAGGGAGTGAAGCCATTGCCTAGCTGTATGTGATTCCAGTCGGAAAACAGGAAATGGTCTCAAATGCATTTAACATTCACTGTCATGAACTTCACCCTTAACAGCTAGACATCATGTTGCCAAAAACTGTTATTATTCTCTTGGAAGCATCAGGCCAGAAAACATGCCTATTTTTCACCAGATCATTGAGGGCCACAGGGCCTGCCTTCGCCCTCCTGCCTTCTTTCCTAGAATCCTTTTACCCTCCTTGGTTACTGCCCTCCCACCCCCAAACTTTTATTTCCAATTTTGCTACATATTGAGTAGCTACAGAACCTTGAGATGTTTCCTACACTCTCAATTTCCTGCTCTATATGAGATTCTTACTGTGGTTTTAAAGGAGATAAGATGGATGAATGCTCAGCGATGTGTCTAATACTATTATTTAATAGTATTCAGTAAATGTTAATTTCCCTCTTTCCTTTTCCTCTGCTCTAGTTGACTGTGTCTCCCAAACGCAATGAGCTTAAAAGTAAAATTTTCATTTTAAAGTAGTTTTAGGTTTACAGAGAAGCAGAAAAGACAAGACAGAGTTCTGCTGTACCCCTCACTTAATTTTCCCTGCTGTTAACATCTTATATTACCACTTGTCGCAATTATAAAAATCAGTATTTGTATTATACTATTGACTAGACTCAATATCTTGTTAAGATTTTCCTAGCTTTTTTCTCCTATTGTCCTTTTTCTATCTCAGGATACCACATTACATTTAGTTTTCTGACCCCTTAGTTTTTCTGGTCTATGACATTTTCTCGGAATTTCCTTGTTTTTGATGACCTTGACAGTTTAAAGGAATACCAGTCAGATTTTTTTGTCGAATCTCCCTCAGTTTGGGTTTGTCTGATGATTTTCTTCTGGTTAGAGAGGGACTATGGGTTGTTAGGAGGAAGACAACAGAGATGAAGCACCGTTCTCATCACATCTTGTCAAGGGCACATGCTGTCAACCTGGCTCAGCACTGCTGATGTAACTTTATCACCTGGCCAAGGTTGTGTTTGCCAAGTTTCTGCACTGTAAAGTATTACTTTTTCCCCTTTATTTCTGCATACTACTCTGGAAGCAAGTTTCCAAGCACAGCCTACACTTAAGGAAGATGAAGAAGAGTTAAGTTCTACCTACGTAACTAGGGGGAGTATCTACATAAGTTATTTGGAATTATAGATTTTTTTAAGGAAATCTCTGCCATCCAAAAGACTGAGGGTAGTTTTTCCCCAATCACACTGGAGTAACCTTCCTTACAATATACTATCTCCCATGAATAAGATATATTACTTAGCCACTATCTGAGTTTGAAGACAAGAATGATGGTCTCTTTAGAGAGTCACTTTAAGATAGTAAGAGAATCTGTAACAGTAAGAAGTTGGCAGTGGATGCAGGAATGTAGAGTACAGTCAGTTAGGCCTTGCAGTTACTAGGTTAAGAACACATTTTTTCGAATATATGTATGTATATGCATGACTGGGACATTGTGCTGTACACCAGAAAATGACACATTGTAACTGAGGGTATTTCAATTAAAAAAAAAAAAGAATAACAATTTTTTCCCCAGAAAAGTATTATTGAAATAAACTGAGATGCAAAAGCTTGAAGGAGGTCTGTAAGTAAGGAGGTCTATTCTTGGACTAGTTAACACCAGACTTTGGTTTTTCCTCAAACACCTTGAACTCTTTCCTGCTTTTAGACCATTTGCTTTCTGGCTCTCTCTTTCAATGGTATTTAAATTTAGTATCTTTTATATAAAACAAAATACTTTGCCTGTCTCCACTCAAGAGTTTAATCCACAAAGGGAAAGAGAAAGGCAGAGAGTAGGAGAGAATTCCCTACAGAGTCACAACAAATTGCGCTGGTTGCCTAGGACATAGAGCTATAACAGATAAAGCCCCAGGACAAAGGGCAGTTCTGTGAACAACTAGACTGTAGAATCCACTTCATACTCAAAGGCCAAACCATTGCTTCCTTTCCATGGACATCTGACTTTTGGGAGAGTGGTTACTATGAAAATGTACAGGGAATTGGAAAGAGGTAAATATTCCTAAGATCCCAAGCCAATATTCCTAATGGACAAAAATGAAGATGCTAAAGAATGTAATCAAGGGCTTAGACAGAGTTTAAAACTTTCTGCCAAAAGGGAGCCTACTATGGGCTCCGGCAGTCTTGGCATCAATTCTGTGGGAAGGAAAGACGCTGACTCTCCCAACTCGCGGTTCTGGATGCAGAAGGGAGGACTGATGTGTGACAAGTCCCCAGGTGCCCTGTCGAGTATGAAAGGAAAGCGAAATTGTCTGTAGTGGTGGCTTCCACATAGCAGGTACTTGACAAAATACTTGATCACTTGACTCAGAGACCAGTAACTTTTCAACATTGTCACACGTTTCCTGTTGGACAGACAGAATAGAGCAGTGGCAAAGTGTCCTGACTCTGGAGCCAAAATGCTGCGTTAGGGCTCCTGGCTCACGTCTTGTTGGTTGTGTAAATCACTGAACTCTTTTCTAACTTGCTTTCCTAGTCATGAAATAGAGATTATAATTGTAGATATCTCCCAGGAATATAGTAAAGATTAAATAGTTAAATACATAAAAACCTTAGAACAGTGCCTGAAATATGGTATCAATAAGCATTGGCTACCATCCCTTTAAGTACGAAATAATACAACATTTTTCCCTCAAAGCAGGGAGTCCCAACATCCCCTTCAACCAGTCCTTATTTTATTTTATATGTTTATATTTATAATATTCCTAATTTATTTTCTCACATTAGATCTACTGGCAGAATAATAAGATAATCCACAGCATATAAATAATATTAAATGTCAGTACCCTTCTAACAATAGTATGGAATTTAAAACATCATTATTTCACATGTCTAAGAAACATTCATTTTGAGAGTGCCTTCTGCCTTATGTAAACTTACTGAGAAATTAATGGAAATTTGTTTCATTTCCCATCGAATTCTTTTATTCTGGTTTATAATAATTAATCCCTTCCCCATAAATATTTTCTAATGATAACCAAAGAAAAATGTGTCAGATAATAGAAGATGGAGTAGGCTTGATCTTTGTTGCCCTAGAATAAGAATGAAGATGGATGAGAGAGTGTTCTACAAATGGATAGATCTGACTTACCATTAGAGCCATTCTATTATAAGGAGCGGTTCAGTAACAGAGAAGGCTACTGGCACGATGGTGAGTGCATCTCAAAGGATTTATTCAAGAAGAGGCTGGGATGGGCTTCTCTTAAGAATGCAGTAAGAATTAGTCTAGTAGACATCAGATACCTATTTCAAGTTCATAACTGAATTACTAAAGATTAATAAACATGTGAAAAGTGTTTACTCTCATAAATAATTTAAAAATCCAACTTAAATCTACGGTGATCTATCAGAGCAACAGTTTTAAGACAATGACGATATTCAGTGATGGCTCAGAGACAGCCATTTCCATATACTGCTGGGGGTGGAGCCATACCTTGTAGGGACAGCAATTTAGCAAGATGCAAAGGCCTTTAAAACTTTGACTCAGCAACTCCATTTCAAAGAATTCATTCAAGTGAGGAATTCAGTCAGGTACTCTAACACATGTGCATGAAGGTATTCAAAGAAACCTTTTCCCAGTTAAGATTTGTAAACAGTTTAAATATTTGAAAAGTAGAGAATGGCTAAAAAGCTATGTGATAAATTCCTAGGAAGTCATTACGAATGTTGATGTCCATGGGCATTCATTAATTAATAGGGAAATGTACTGACTGTATTTTTTAAGTGATAAAACAGGTTATAAACCATGTACACTATGTCCTCACTTTTATAAGATATACACTTGTTTAGGGGGGAGGGTATAGCTCAGTGGTAGAATGCATGGTGAGCATGCACAGGGTCCTGGGTTCAATCTCCAGTACCTTCATTAAAAAATAAATTTAAAAATTTTTTCCAGATTAGAATAATTTCGTTTGAGTCAAGAAACCAAATTCTGCCATAACTTAAGAAAAACACATGTCCACTGTGGTTTTCGTTCTCTTTTCTCTCTCTTCAGTTATTTCTTCTTTTTTTATTTTCTAATGGTAATTCAATTTTCGCAGAACCTATGGAAAGGAAAAAACCTATTTCTCTGCGTCAATTTTTAACTTAGCATTAGGGCCTCCTATTTTCTCTGAAATTCTATATTCATCTTCATCTCCCCAGGACCTAAATTGAAGATAATATTTTACCACCTACCTAGTTGTCACACATAATATAATAAAATACCTGGAGCACTATGGAAACCTGGTATTTATATATAAGCCAAAAGGTAATAAATGCCAAGGTTTTTATCCTGGAAAGAGAATCTTAGGAGTTAAGATGAGAACACAGCTTAAAATCATTTAATTTTTTCCTTCATTTTTCTTGCTTCTTCCATTTTCTAATGGCTTTTTCTTTTTGCCTCTCCATCTTTCTTACTGTTTCTCCCCTTCCATCTAAACCTCACCCCATCTGCATACACACACCAAATGTGCTTTTCCTCTTTTAGCCTCTCTAAATTCTTTCACATATTTACTTTTCTTTCATATTTTTGCATATGGACAAGAACTGGCACGATTTTCTCCTTGGATTTACTAATCTGATTAGGACTAAGGAACGCCCTGCACAATAATATTTTCTTAGGGAGAAAATGATCTGTAATCTCTTCAGTATTGGATGGAGGCCATGAAGGATATTTTACATCTGACAACTGCATTGCGTTTATATGTTTTCTGCACAGGGTTCCTGGACATGATCCTGGGAAAAGGGAGGGATGTACCTGCCAAGTCAATTCTGAAGATACATTTTTAACCTTTTTCTTTCAATTAGTTCAATAATTCCAAAATGACATTCTGTACTATCTCGTTACTGCAAAGTCTTAGAATTATTTCAATCCAGCCATCTGAACTAGATAAAGGCAGAAATTTGAAAGATCACAGGTATTTGTTGATACCATCCAGGTATTTTTGGAGGTGTTGTCACTTGAAAAGATGAAGTAACAGAGATAACTTTGCTTTTTATTCCTGGAAGCATCTCCCAAGGTCCACGGAAACGTATAATAAAGGTGAAAAGATCACTCTGCTGTATTCTTATTTAATCTGGCAGAGCACAGAGTGCTAGATTTAAGAGAAATCTGTGAATTTAAGAACCTACATATCAGCACTAATTTTCACAATACAAATGAAGTGTCATGGAACAACAGGAAATAAAACAAGATGAGACAGAAGTCGGGGAAGAAGTAAACAGCTCAAATTGACAATTTTTAAATCTAAGGAAAGCCTAATTTAAAAAAAAAAAAAGATTGTCATAAAGAATGGGAAGTTAGTAACATCGGCTGAAATATTCAAACAGGGATCTGGGACACTTGCAGTCCCTCTTCCAGGAGTGTGGCAGGAAGAGAAACAACGATCAGTCTGTGTTACCCTGGGGTAACTTTATTTCCTGATTGTAAAACTGAGCTGGGTGGCTGGGTGGGGGCATTTGATCGTACACAAAGTCTTTCCATTCTCAGCATTCTGTTCTTGTGCAGGATCGGTCATGCTATATTTCTAAATGGAAAGATCCTTCTTCCTGAAAGCAAAACGCCACTTGACATTTCAGCAAGCCATAATTCAACGAAATAGAAGAACAAATACCAAAGGGTAATTTAGTGTAACAGGATGTTAAAAGGGGATTTTTTTTTCTCCTACCCTCCTTGTCAGCAGAGGTCCAAAACTCTAAAAGTGAAATAATTAGTTAATTAAAGGTAAAAAGTATTCCCATATTCCAAAGTGAAGTTCTTGACAGATTCTTTGTTGCAGGCCCACTTGGTCAAGGAGGTGGCTTCAAACTGATATCTTGTGATGCCCAAGCCAACCATCATGCTAGGATATAAGCTGACTAAGGATGCAGAAATTCTGAGAGAGAACTGCATTGGAGAGACTTATAGGTACACATTCAGTCCCACTCCCATGGGAGAGGAGGGAAGATCCCCCTCCGTTCTAGCTTCTGTTCACATAAACCAGGCAAAGAGCTTAACACGTGCCCCCAGGGTAACCATTAGAGGGACACAGTGAACCAGTGACTCATTAATATCTGAAAAAGTCTACAGGCAAACAGCTGTGGCTGAAACTATCCAAGTGAGCAAGAGGAGAAAGGTAACTGTGGAGCAATCGGTGTAGCAAGGATGCATGGGATTCTTAAGTGGCCAAGCAGAAGGTAACCCAAGGGTCGTTGTGGAAGAGGCGAGCCCCGCCAGTATGAGGAGACTGGAACTGAAAAATCCCAGCTATTGGGGCTGAGCCCCAAGAGATTAGCCAGAGAGTGCATTAATTTACAAAGGTGCAACGCTCAGGGCTTTGTATGGGGTCATCAGAGAACCTTCAAACTACCCTCTTAGTGTAAACTATGGACTTCAGTTAATAATAATACCTGTTCATCAATTGTAGCAAATGTACCACACTAATGTGTGACACTATATGTTTGGGGTGGGGTATGCAGGAACACTACTTCCTGTGCAATTTTTCTGTAGACCTGAGAAAAAGCAAAATGTGCACATGGTAATAAAAATGCCAATTTTCAAAGAAAATACAATGAATAAAATCATTTTCTCAAAAAATAATGAAAGGTGAAATTATGAGAGTATGAGTTTGCACGAGTATAGGAAGCAAAAGAAGCAATTAAAACTGCCTGGTATTAGAGATTTAACGGAATATAAGGGTGGTGTGAAGAGAAGTGGCTGAAAACATGAAGGAAAGACTAGGAGTCTTGAAAGGAGAGTGATGTCTAATATTTAAAGTTAAACTCTCTGAACTTCTGTCATGTACACCTCTGGGTACCTTACCAAAACCAGGAGTAAAATCTGATATACATTCTAAGATAGATAGGTAGATAGCTAGCTAGACATATCCATCCATACACACATATATTGTTTTTGAAGAATCTGGTTAATTTCCAAAATTAGGTTGATGATGGAGCAGACACAGAAGACTAGGAGACACGGAATAGAAATCAAACATTCAACAAAGGTAAGAAATCAGAATCAGACAGCACCCTAAGAACATAAGTTCTCCCCCGCCACACACACACCTACCAATGACCAAAATGTTAACAAAATCCTGAGATATTCATGGGACATTCCACGGAGCACACAAGGAAGTCTGAGCCAATCTTACCCTTTACAGGTTAGATGTACTTACTTGTATGTTGAATCTTTGTTTTCCTTATCAAGTAGAGAATGTTCTGATGGGTCTAAACATAATTCCTCCTTAGAAAGTAAAGGAATTTCCTTTATGCTTTTCTCTTGAATCTTATTTTCCATTAAATTAGTATCTCTTTTAGGAAGGGAAAAACAGTTCTCAAGTTGCCAATGCTTTGCCTGAAAAACATACATTTTATAAAATGTATTTTCCTTGAACTTTTATGTGTTTCTATCATATGCTAGACTATTAATTGAAGTCCTTGGGACACACACAAAAAAAAAAATAGAATGAATAAGACACAATTCCTGCCCCCAAGGAGCTTACAGTTTTATAAAGGAGATAAGACATACACGTGTAACTTTAACAAAGTTAGAAAGAGATATGTCATAAGAAACAAACAGAAATCTTCTGAAGAGATAATAATGAACTACAAAAAAAAAAACACAAAACGACAGTCCCACTTGAAAATCCTGAATAGCAAGATATGTATTTACTGAAAAGGCAAACAAAACTTTTGCTGAAGGAGTGTTAGAATTTTTCATACATGTACATTCTTTGCATCTCCCCTCCTCAAAAAATCTCAAAAGCCAGTCCAGTTATTGAGTACTTTTCCCCAGAAAATATATTGTATGATAGCTGTCACAGATCTTGGCTACAATTTTTAATGGTATCCATCTAGCAAGAGCTCCCCACCGACAATCTGTTTTACGTTTTAAACACAGAAGCGATTTCCTTGTCTTATATCCGTTCCCACTGCACCCACAGGAAAGCACCAGGAAACACTGCCCCTGTGACGTGAGGGAGTATCAGGAATCCCCAGGTACCTGACTGGCCTGCAAGCCCACCAACCTTTGTCAGAAGGGTTTGCAAAGTGAAATGCGCCCCAGGGCCAGAAAGATAGTGTCAATGAATGTCAAGTCTCATACAAGATGATCAATAGCAAATGAAAGGCCACCTCCGTGTTCATAGGCAAAAGGGAAGGAAAGGCAGGACTACACTGAATTAGAACCGACTTTACTTAAAGGGAGCCATAGCTACTCTCAGGAAATGCCATACGTTCTTTTCTAGGAGAAGCAAGAAATCTGGTCTTATACAAAATCTCTTCATGATTAAACGTGGGCAACTAAATCAAATTTTAAACACTGAGTGAACAGGCTCAAAGTCACTGGCCATCAAGGCAGTCAGCTGAGGAGGGTCCAGTACACAAACTCTGCTGGGACAGCGGAGCTGAGGCTGAGGCCAGCACTGGAGACAAACACGCATCATCTCATTTCTTTTTATACCACAATCATCTGACAGTCTCCTGGGATAAATGTATCTCCACCCATAAATCATCCCCACTCCTGTGTCTCCAACTCCAGAAATAGACATACCACACCACGTACTTTTTAAAAATCTAACTTGAAAACCAACCTCAGATCAATAGCTGTGTTATAAAGTGATTTCGTTATTTTAAAAAAATTCTTTCATGAAATATATATTGAGTCATAATGCACTGAATTTTGAATACTTTAATCAGACTGAATATGATAGGAAAATGAAGACTTAATGTAGAAAACTAAAATACATTATTGCTTTTCCTTCTGTTTTTATACCTGTTAGACCAGAATTAATTCAACTAAAAGACAAAGGCAACATTCAAAGGAGGTCAAAAGTCTCCACATTGTACACATCACCTTGGTTCAGGAAAAATTGTTCTGATCCCAGTCATATTTACTAACTCAGTCTCTTCTCTTCTTATCTCTGTATTTCCATCTGCCTCCCATATCTTTCTGTTCTTTCTGAAAGGGTATCCCTTTTCACACTGAGAAAGACATTCACTGTTGCTATTTTCTAATACCTGCTAATTTTCTTTCTTTCCACTTCCCCTCTCTTCCACTCACCTCCCCTCCCCTTGCCTCCTGTGCCCCTGAGGACCAGCAGCAACCATATCCAAGACAGCTTGATAAAAGTGAGTTCTTAAAAAAAAAATCAAAGCGCAAGCAGAAGGAACTAGAAAACCCAGCTGTCCCCTGCTTTGCCAGCCTTTACTTTCTATAACTACCCAGCCCTGGTAGCTCTTTTCCTGTCTTGAGCAGAAGGGAAAAAAAAATTATTTTCACGCAGGCTTTTTGAGGCTGAAGTCCCGCAAAATACAAAAGACTTTACAAAACAACTAAGGAAAAAAAGGATAAAAATGAACAGTTTTGCTAGCACATATTTCTTAACTAAAATCAAATTAGGTGCAGATTGTGTTTGGTGGACATGGTTTACGTGGCACCCACACCTAGAACAGCCCTACTTCTTGCGTCAGCACCCTGTAAGGGACTCACACCACAGACATCACACACTGGATGACACTTTGCTTCTCTGCCTGCTCTAACTCGCACCTTATCTCACCAGAGCGCATGTGGCATGGCCATCTAGCTCTGTCGGCACTGTCTGAACTCTCCAACTGCCAGAAGCAGCTTTCCGACTCCTTGCATGTTCAGAACACAGCGTGCCCCAAGCTGTCTCTCTCCCCGCTGCCTCCCCACACACCCATCCGAGTTCCCACGCAGACACCCTTTTCCCGGACTCAGAAGAGTCTAACACCTGCCGTACCGACAGGGCAGAAGAGACCATAAAGCTGTCAAGTATCACCCTGAGACTCCCACAGTACCTGGCCAAACCAGCCTTATCATCACCCTCCAGAAGAGTATTGTTTGAAACAGATCAAACTGGTATTTTGTCCCCCAAAGCACAAAGGTTCAGGAGCTGAGTTCCCATGAAAACAAATGGAAAAAAGAAAAAAGAGAGACAATGGATATTTTCTTTCTCTCATGCCCCTCGCTTCCATTTTTTTCATAAGCAGGTATAAACCAGAGCTTAGTTTCACGGGAGGAAGAGGTTAAAAGCACGAGTTCTGAAATGAGCCAGCTTGAGTTAAAAGCCAAACTCTACTACTTATTAGGTTCTGTGAGCTCAGGGCTATTTACTCAAACTCTCTGTGCCTCTGTTTCTTCATGTGTAAGATGGGAATCATGAGCATTCTTCCCTCATGGAATAGACAACTGTTCAGATGACATGAAATGATTGACGTAGAGACCTTAGAACAGGGCTGCAGGCATGTAGTTTCTAGGTGTTACAAACAAGTATTAGTGATGGTTATGACATCATCAGACAATGAATAGAAAGATTTGGTTTTTTCCCCTTAAATTTTCTATATTTGATTGTTACCTTGGTTATTACTTGGCTGTCATTGTCATCTATTTGTTTAGTAATAATATGGTAATTTTATCCATATTGTATTTCTACTAAATTTGGAAACTGAAGGGGCTCACTTATTCTGGGGGAGAAATTTTTCTCCAGAAATCCTGGTACCTTTTGAGCTGCACAGAGCCCCCATCTTCTCATGTCTCCAGTGTCCTCCACTTGAGGGAACTGCCATGGTGAATGGCAAACAGGACATCGGAAGCTTGGAGCTACAGTTCCAGAAATGGAAGTCAGTTCTTTCATGACTAATGACCTTTAACAGCCGATGAGATTCAAATGGAAATCAGGCCAAGTTCATAGTAAATGTCAAGTAAATATTAGAATAATAAAGAAGCAATATTTCTACCTGACCAAAGACCCCGACGGGAACACCGCAGACATCAGTCACACAAATGCTACAGTCAGCAGAGGCGGAGAGAACCAGCCAGCGGCCACCCAGCTCACACATCTCTAAGGAGCTTATCCAGTCTTCATGGGGTCGGAAGGATCTTATCAGAGCTGGGGCCCGTGTGAGTTTGCTCTTACTGGAATTAAGACAGTACTCCTGCATAAAAAGAAATGCCAGAATTCTGAAACATCCAAATAGTAAATATTACAGTGACATAACATTTTTTTGAAAACTCTGATACGAAAATGAAAAAAGGTACATTTGGGAACAGCAATCGGTGACACAAATGCAAATAAATAGTTTGTGATAACAGAGGTTAGAAAAAAGGTATTAACATTCAAAAAAAGGTTTTTAACTGATTTGACTAACTTGAGGAGTGGAAGAATGGAAAGAAAAAAATGGATGGTAAAGTCAGTTATTTGATAAAATCGATTAGTTTTATCATGTAGACACTGTCACATATTATACAATTTCACAATATTATTAGAAAATTGAGCAGGTAATCACTGACACAAAAAATCCCAAACTAACTCCGGATGGCAAGACTGTTATATGAAAGGTCAGGACTCTATTTAAATTATGTTTACTGTCTCATTTCAAATAAGGCACATACTAATTATTTATTCTCAAATGATGCTGCAGTACCTTCCTGACAATACTGCATTCTTACTTTGGGTGATTGACTTGACAATATATTAACAGAAGATTTTCAATATTGAAAAAAATCTGTTTTTCCCCATGAATTTTTTAAGAGTCTCTGATCAATACATGTAAATGTTTTCTTTAAAATACTGACTGTTCTTCATTTACCTAGGAAACCGTCAAGACCGCATTCATAGTTATCTGCAACAAAAGGCAATCAAAAATAATAAAGATAATGTGAGAATTTTTTCAACATACCTCTATATTCCAGATTTTCAACCAGCCGTCAAGATCTCCTGTAGCAAGGTATCGATTTGTTTTATCAGTAGACATAATAATGGAACCAACTCCACTATGAGCCAAAAATTCAGCCAGAAGTTGCTTCTTGACTGTATCCCAGAATCTGACATACCCAGATCCTCCACATGACACCAGGTTGGCTCCCCCTAATACGTAAGAAAACACCTAATTAGGAAACTACAAACACAAGAAACAACTTCCACGTTGCTTTGCCCTGTGGAAAGCATGTGGATGCTGGAGAGTTGTGTAGCCCTGAGATCAATTTCCAGCACTTTGACTCTCTCAAATATAAAATGGAGATAACCCTAGGATACCTTCACTGGTTTGTGTTGAGGATTAAATGAGATAGGATGTATAAGATGTTCCATAAACTTTAGTTTCCTTTCCTTCATTCATCATTGTGATATTATTTGGTTTGGTAAATTTCAATAGAATTAATTTGTTACTCCAAATAAACTTATAAAATACTAATTTCAACTTTATGCTGACTTTTTCAGTTACAGTAAAACCCATCTTTCTTAATAACCCACTAGACACACATACCAAAGAGGTAAAATTCTTCATGCCTAGAGCTGGATGCATACACGTAGTTACGGCAGCATAGCTATGGATTTCTCTTCGTAGCTGCCTGCTTAGAATTCTCATTCTGAGCTTGTTTTTTCACTTTCATCAAGAGTTCATTGTAAGTCCTTATGGAGCACTTTTTTGGTTCATAGGCCTAGAACTAACCTTTTCATTTTCCATTTTTATATGCTTTGTAGAAGCACTTTGCCTAAATTATTCTTCTGTGGCAAAGTTCCTATTATTATTTGATAAATCTGTAGATGACTTCCAATTTGCTTCACAAATGTGCTGCCTATTAACAATCGTATCTGTTTAAGGTAGAAATGATGGTACTGTAGCCGCTTCAGTAGAAACAATTTGGGAATACTGATAACAGTTAAGAAGAATTAGTGTTGAGGAAATGAGAGCAATTTCAGGATAATGGTTCATTTTGTGAATATAAGTGAGTTCCAGAAAATAGAAAGTTTTAGAATCTAATCGTTTCAAGGTCTATTTTAAATGTTCCACAGTGATCCTCAAACTCTATGAGGGCATACCTTTATTGATTTTTAATGCTGAAAATTTTTATATGAAATTCTTGCAGATTTTCCATCTGCAAATTGAATATGAGAAACTGAATATGGAAAAAATGGTTCAGATATGTTTATTTCTCATTTCCATCATAGAACACACATAGGTCTAGATTCCCAATGTTAAAAAAAAAGTCTAAAATAAAAAAATTCTTTTTTTTAGATGAAAGGTCAAAATATAATGCATTATTCTCAGAAGCAGATTTTTATATTATGTGAAGACACAGGCTGCATCAACACCATGCTGACATAGCCAATGAAGACAAAGGGGAAATGAAGCAAATAGTTACTTCATCTATTCTAATATCAAATACCTATGGAATATTGTATTGTAGCACCAGGGTTAGCATATATCTTAGCAGAAGCTCTAGCCAGAACTCTGACCTATTCTGGACAGGATGGACAGCTGGTAAAGACACCAAAGCATTACTCACAGCTCCCCTCCCTTCAAAAAAATTAAGACAAAGAGCCAGTAGCTCTCTTGACCTGGGATCAACAGTTATTTCAAATTTCACAACTGCCCCCAATCTCCAAGTTTCTCACTATTTTTCCTAGCCCATTTTGATAACAGGTGCCAGCATGGTTATTTTCGACTCAATCCTTCTGCCCCATGTAGACCTAAGCTTTGGCTCATATGCTTGGAGCATAATTTTTGTGTGTCCTCTACCCTACTAAACCTCTTTATGCCCTGGCTAGAACACCAACTCTGATTGTTGTTGAGTTTTTCTCATTCTGATCCTGACAGACACAGCACTGTATAAATTGCTGGTGGGTCTGGTCTGGCTCCTGCTCCTTGGCCAGCCTCCTAAACCCTAACCTCATGCACCTTGGTCTGCGGCCTCCCGTGACCTAGTACTGACTATTCGCTAGACGCAGTCAAACTCTACGAGACCTTGATAGGATTAGACTGAACTTTCTTTATTGTTCCCTGTTCCAACATTTTATAGTATATCAAAGCAGTCTACAGTCAGAATATAAATATATATATTTTACCTGTCGCTGCGATGTTTTCTCTTGCTTCAAGGAAGCAAAGCGTCATAACAGCATGATTGCACTCAGCATCCCTCTCAAAGGAACAGGCTCCCAGGGTGGTTTGGTCTGCCATGGGGTGGGTGGAGTGGCTCCTTCCAGCACCAAGAAGCTTCTGTGGCTCTGTATCTGAGATGGAGAGAAAGCCAGGTATCTTAATGAACAGAAGCTTCTGCCTTTCAAACAAACACTTGTGGAAAACAACAGGCCCTGCCTCCATCACGGCCTCCAGTGACTCCAGCAAGTCTCACAGTAGGTTTCCAGTCAACATCCACAGAGCTTTCTGCTGTTCACTCCGCCAACCCCAACTTGAAGGATTATTTGGTTCCATTTTTGTTCCTCATATTCCAAACACGCTTACTGTGTTTTCCCTTGATCTGAATTAATAGGGACTTCATTTTGGAGTCACTGCTAACATCTGAGAGATCCTGATATGTTCAAGACAAATGTGAGTCTAGTGTCATGGCATTTTCAACTTATTAATCATTAAAATTAAGCTTGCAAGTAACTTAATGAATATGAGATATAATGACTATTTAACATATGTGAGTGATCGTTTTAAAGCAATATTATTTGCTAGTGAGTTACCCTAGAAATGATATTCCTAACTGTACAAATCTAATCATGTCGTCTCCAGGTCACACTAATAAAAACTGGGGATATTCATCTCAGAATCCATAAGTAGTCTGCACATAGTTGTGAAAAATCTATACAGAGGAATCTTCAAAATTTCAGAGCAATGCCTCTTGTGTCTTTTCTAAATTTGACATTATCTGCTTTTCTTTCCTATCTATCTCTCTGCGGTTTTAATCATACCCACAATTAGGTTTGCTCTAAGAGCAACACAGTGCTTTCTAGAGGGCCAGCGCAGAGAAAGAGGCAGAATTCTACCCTCTCCGTGGAGGGTTCAGATGAACCCTAATGATTAGCTCTTTGTATATAAAGCCGGTCACTTTTGTGCCTGCAGCCAAGTAAACTCTAAATCTCTTAAGTGAGTTTTCTTTCTCCTAACAAATCACTCACACACACAAAAGCTGTCTCTGATGACCAGTCCTTTCCTAAGGTCTAATTCAGCCCCTGTGAGTTCATCCAATTGAGACAACAGAACCTCACTGGGCCATGAGGAGTGACATATTCATTACCCCAAATAAATTAGTCTAAGGAAAAGCCTGTAGTATCTAAGGAAGCTAAAATAAAATGTGAAAGGCAATTGTCAAGACATTTTGCTTAAGTATAAAATATTTATCTGTTCTGCTAAACTCCCATAAAATACAATATACCCCCATCTAATGTTCCTCACAGGCTTCTAAAGCAAGAAATAATTTAAGATTTCCAGGCAGCATGATATTTAATACAAGCTTAGATGGAGTCTGAGCAGCCTATCAAGTGAACACGAGCTCCTATTTTCCTACCAAGGAGTACCCAAGGTTCACTCAAAGGCAATTTGGCGAGGTTTATTGGCAAAAAAGTGAACTAGATAAAAATCAGAGGCCTGCTCCCTGCCGTCAGTAATTCAGAAACGCTGACGTTGCTTAAAAAGAAGGAACAGCAAGCCGTGGAGAATTTGCTAAGCCGAGTAAATCTCAAGGTTCCCTTTAGTCACTTTGACAAGACAGCGGTACCACTGCTCCCGTGTGCTCGCAGCCGATCACCTATAATTTGGGAGCAAGCTGACACCAGGAGCAAGCACAAACAGCCTGGCCTGTTGTGGCTGGACTCGGCCACGTTATTCTAGTTTCAAACTTGCACTCACCCGGTTTTGATTTTAGGCAGCCACTGGTAATCAGGGTGAAGGACATAGTGAGCATTTTCTGTGCTACTGTTCCACAGAACAATTTCTCCATCATAGCTCCCTATATGAGCCGGGACAGAGAACATAAATTGCCAGAAAGTTAGACAGACAATACGAGCAACAGCAAGTAGAAGAAGTTACTAACCTAATACTTTACACGGAATCTGACACTTCGTAAGTGGTCTCCATATTTTTGGAGACATGAATGGATGGATAATAATTACTAGGTTTTTATTCAACTTTAGAATTTAGAATCTTCACTGAATACCTGTTCAGTAAGTGTGATAGAACTCATTATTATATCTCTTTTTTTTATTTTATAGTAATAAAGCATTCAGGATAAAGGTTTTGTAATTAAATAGCTAGAGTTTGAGTCCTGGCGCTATCGCCTACTGGCTGTGTAACCTGGAGCAAGTTACCTAACTGCACTTGATGCCACAAGTTCCTCACCTATAAAACCGGGTTAATAACTTTTATATGTCATAGGGTTGTTGTGTAGAATGAAAGCACTTAGAATAGTGCCTAGCACATTACAAATACTGAAAAACTATTCATCATTCTTAACGTACTTACATATTAGTGAGTATGTTGATGCTCAAGCAAATCAAGTCCTTCTAGGTTTCTGTTTCCCACATCTCTTCTCCTGTGTGTGTGTTCTTTTTATTCCTTGAATGTTTCTTTCTCCAATCCTAAATCTTTCCCTACACAAAGTCCTTTCCTACTGCTCATCCCAGAGAACGTAGAAAGCCCAAATAGTGGGACTAAGTCTGGCCATGCCTGTCGTGGGAGGAGGAACGCTTGCCCAGACTGCTGCTCTTGGCAGCCTGGTGAGAACAACTCCCTACTAAGCAGAATGTCAGCGTCCAGGGGAGAGCAGAAGATAAAAGCTGAGTGGGATGTACTGATGGTGTCTTTCCTGGGACTTGGAGAGAGAATGGAGTAAAACACACTGAATCTCTGTTTTGTCCTAGAGAGAGCAACCTGTGTAACTTACAAACTGGCCAAGGATGAGGAATGCCCATGGAATTGGCTGTCCACAGGAGTATCCACCTTCTCCTACTATTTTGAAATGCTTCACTTACAAAGTGCTTGACCAAACATTTTCACATAGGACTGATGGGATGAGAATGAATGAAGAGATTATTCATTCCCCAATTACAGTGGTATTTTATGACACTTTTACAATAAGAACTACACAGCCTTACTTGTCTCCATCACATTTCAGGACATGATACTTGCTGCAAGGGTAGACTTCCAGTAGCTATAAAGAAAATTCAACTGCAGAGTTGGCCCTACTGGAAACTAATCAGGGAAGTTCTGAAAACAATGAAACTTCAAGCATAGACAGAGCAGTAAACCTCATATTACAACCCTTTATAGGTATGTTAGCTCTTTTCCTGTAATTCTTCATCCCTCTTAATTATGCCATATTTGGTTCTATAAAAAATTGGGGCTGTCAAAATATGGACCTGATAATTTCATGTTGCAATCTGTCTTTATAAATTGTTTTCTTTGGCTAGAAATGATACAACAATTTTTGATCCTCTTTAATAAGTCACATCAAAGTCTGCCTGCAGATCCTTTCAAGAGCTTGGATTTATAGACATTTGGTGAGACCAGTCTTTAATCAACATTACTTAGACTAAATGGTGCCAAAGGGTTAACGTGTTCCCATTTTGAAACATCTGAGTTCCTCAGGAGTGTGATTTCCACCCAATAGCTCTATTGCTGCTCCTGAAAAAAGGACAATAAAAATAAATGCTAGCGTTTACTGATGAACTTACTGTGTGCTGAGCTATGTTAAATCCTTACATAAATTATCTTATGCAATCTTTGCTACAAACCAAGATATCAATATATTATTATTAGCCAGAGAAAATTATAATTTAGAGTCAAAATAATGTGCTCAATATGATGTAGTGGCAAATGGTGGAATCAGGACCTGAAGCCAGGGAGCCAGGCTCAGGAGCTGATGGACATAACCACTATCAGAAATAAGGGCCAAGAGTAGTTTTAAGGGCAAGGACTGCTTCTTCAAGGAATCTATTCATTTGGCAGTGGAGAAAAGACATTTTCTAAGTGAGTGAGAAAAAAAAAAAAACTTTCTCCATTGATCATCAAATGGAAGGTTCAAGTAACCTGTAACAAGTGTTTGTGGAGGTAAAAATGCAGCACATAAGATGTCATCACGGTGCTGTATTCCTCCCTTCCATTCTTCAGGCTGGATGAAAAATTGATTGAAGTTCTGAGGTCGAAACACAGTAATTGCCCTAGTAAAAAAGGATACAGCATTTAGCTGTGAATCTAAAAGTGATACCAAGATTGAGTAGCCATCATGCACTTGGATGGTGTGATTTGAGAGGTCTAAACGACAATGCTATCCAAAATTTTATTCCCACTTCTCATTCACAAGATTGAATTCCCACTGAAGTTCCATGTGGATTCTCTCTTGAATTCCTGGGTAAATTACAAATATTTAATATCAGAAGGTTAATCATCCTTTCACAATCATTAACACCAAACATGCATGCATTTAGCAGATTAATCATCCATCACCAAGACCCTAAAGCAAAATTTCTCCATACGGGGGTGACATGGAACCACAAAGAGTTCTGTGACAGTAACAATAAAAAAGAGCAGTATGTGAACAAATAATATTTGGTAGCTTAGAGTCACTATGCTGTACACTTCTACCGACACAACATTGTAAATCAACCATACTTCAATTAAACAAACAGACAAACTTTTGAGGAACTGCCAAAAACTTTTTGATAGTTTAAACAGAATTGTTAAGGTTTCTTTTCATCAGGGGCTTCCAGGACATCTGATATGTTAACATTCCCTGTGGCATTTTCCAGACTGATTTGACCATGGAGTCCTTCCTCACACAGCATCTTGAAGAATGACTATTCGTGAAACACACCTGGAAAATGCCAATTCAAAGGAACGGGACATAGGGCAGATACATTTTGAACAGAAATAAGAGTTTTTAAAAGGTCAGTCTCCTGGACAGGGATTGAAATGCCTGGTGCCTGGTGGGGAAGGGAGGAGCCTAAAGATTAAATTACGGGGACATCAACACCATCTTGTTTCTACTTGATTTCAACTAAGGCCACCAGCCTCTGGGAAGCCTCTCCCTCCTTTTAGAGCCACACACATTTCAAATGAGCATTTGTAACCACAGGCATGGTGTCTTCACCTGCATCCTCTGTTCACCTTTCTGAAATCCTTCTTCTATTCCGCCCAGGCTAAAAGTCTCCCAATCACGCTGTCGGTGTAACTCCTCACCCTTTGATGGATGTAAGTTTCTCCTCCTCCTGGAAACTCTTCTGCTTTCTTCCAGCCTCCCTGACCTTTCATTCCTGGTAACTCTACCTCCCTTCCCTTTTTCCTCTTTCTCCTTTTACTATGGACATGACTCACTGTCACTCCACTCCCCTCTCTCTGCTCAAGAGGGCTTGTTCAGGGATTTTGTATACCACCGTAATTTCCAATCTCACTTCTATACAGATGGCTCTTAAATTTATCTTCATTTGTAACTTTTTCCAGTGTTGAGTAATTCCCACTCCACAACTGATAGTTCCATTATAGTTCCCATCAGCAGCATATCAAAAATCCAAATTTTCCATCTTCCCTCCACAGCGGAACTCCCTAACTCCTCAAACTTGGTTAACAGACCAGAATTCTAGCCTTCTGCATGTCTTTTTCTTCCCCAGTAAAATAAAATACTCAGATTCTACCTCCGCGATTACATATTCATTACATATTCATTCCTTCCTTTGTATTTTAAATAACCAATGACAGCTTCCTAGTTCAGCACTCCCTGCCTCATGGTTGGACAACTATAACAGCCTCTTAACCAATTTCACTGTCTCTAGGCTACCCACCTCCAGTGTGTTCTTCATTCTGCTACTAGATCAATCATTCCATTCAGGGGCTCTTAATATGCATTCATTCTACAAGCATTTCTTCTTCCACTTCCAGTGGAAGTCCTTGTTCACGGTGCTGCAGGGGACAGAGCCACAGCATAAAACGACTAAAATGCAAAGTGAAAAGTGGGAAGTGCTGAGGAAGTACTGACCAACTGCCATGGAAGTCCAGTTGCAAAAATCACAGAAGGCTGACTTGAGGGGTCATGTTTGAGCTGGACCGTGATAGAGGGGTAAGATTCGGAAGAGGAAGTCACTCCAGGCAGAGTAGGGAAACAGCATGATCCAAGATGAGGCTAACATCCTATTACAAAACATTTCTTAGTTTTTCCATTTCCTACAGGACAAAATTCAAATGTGGGGGTCTGTTATTAAAGACCCTATAATATCTGGGTCCAATCAGCTTTTTAAGAAAATTTCCCTTTGTTCTTCTATCCTTGCTTTTCAAAGGAAAATGTGAATGTCCAACTAAACATTCGACAGGGCTGCTGGAAGCCACAGGGTTAACTGGCGCACTTTCCCAAGTGTTAATTTTACTCAAAGGGTTGCAGGGAAACTATTTTTGTATTAAAATGAGGATAGATGGATTTGTGTAATAGAACGCAAAATTCACCTAGACTTTAGAGCTAGAATGCAAGGTTTCAAATAACTTTCTTGCTTGAGGGAGCTATTTTGAACTGTTCGGGATTTTCAGAGACTGTTTCTGAAGCCCGCCTCCACGTTCAAGCCCAGCAGTGCTCACTGCTCTCTAAGTAGCCCTCACATTTCCAGCTGCTTTGCCTTCATTCTCAGTGTGCTCTTCCATCCCTCTGCGGAGTTCCGTTCATCCCTCAGACCCACATCTACCTGTCCACACACCCATTCTCTAAGGCCTATTTTGTTCTCTAGGCTTCCTTAATAACTAGAGTTGTAAGAAATATTTCCCTCTTCTGACCTCTTACATCATTTACATTTTACCTACAATATTTAATTAATATTGTAAGTCTCCACTCCTCTGCTGGATTGTAAGCTCTCAGAAACCAGGGATCTTGTCTCATTCGACAACCCTACAGCAGCAAGCGTAGTGACCCACCCATACTGAATATTCAATCAGTATTTGTCAAATGAATGAATGAAAAATTCTCTGGGCAAATACTACCTCTTTGAATAAACCTTCCCTGACCATCCTAGCTAAAGACTTTTTCTTGAGTCTCTCATCCCTCACCTACACACTTTTTCTTTATTACATTATCATTATGTGATATTGTGGTCTATTATTTGTCTGTTTCTTTTCTGTCTCTCCTACCATAAATAAGCTCTAGGAGAGCAAAGACTTTTTCCCTTCGGCATCAGTAGTGCCTAGAATAGTACCTAGAATATAACAGGCACTTCATAAATATTTGCTGAGTCAATGAAGGAATTATTCTATTTTTTAAAGCAATAATTTAACATTATAATTTTAATAATATTAATATAAGGCTTAGCAAGATAAGATAATATAAATAAGATGATTGGCAATTTTGAAATTGTAGTTAATCTCATAATAGCTTTATATGTATATATTTTTAATTTCTCTTTATTTATTGGTGAGTTTAGTTGGAGAGATGAACCTTTGGGGATGGACAGTGTTGAGGGTGAGAGTGACAGGAAAGAGGTCAACCCACGGCACTTCTATTACCTCTGGGTCAAAATTCAACGTTGGATGTCTCTTTTGCCAAGATACCCATATTAACTAGGTATATTTAGGAACTACCATCCAAAGGCACAAAATGCTTTTCCTAAGATGGTGTAAAAAGTAGCCCTTCTGATATTTGACCTTGTGTGTCAAAACGGTGAGAAACTGATTAGCTGCCACCTTCCCTTTAAAACCTAACCTGAAGCTTGCATTTGAAATGACAGTTATCCTTAGAATGCCTTCAGGATCCACACTGTGTTTCTTACTTTGTACATTTCAAAGATAACCTTTTTTAAGTTTGTTCTTTTGCCAAGAGTAAACCTGAAGTGCAGAATGAGCCAATTTTAAGGCCATTTTAGGAGTCTGAGAGATTTGTTCTTCCTGGCATTGAAGGAGTTTACTAGTTCCGTTCCACACCTCACATTCAAAATCCTGAGAGTACGGCTGCTGAGTCATTGTATCATCCTGTGAAGATATCTCTATTTCAAAAGTTAGACATGGTGACCAATTCTGTGAGAACAAAATTAGTTTACCTGTCAAGTGCAAATAAATAAGTAAATGAATGTTTAAAAAAATAACCTCTTTGGGGTTTGCCCCATCCATGCAAAAAAAAAAAACCTAAAACCAAAACAAATCAAAAAAATCTCTTTTAAGATGAATGAGCTAAGAAAATAACTTTTATTAAAACTTGTCATGGTAGAAATTGTCATGGTGAAAACAAAAGAACACAGTCGACTATCTGTTCCCTCAGAGGTTAACTGCTCATGTGCTGTTTAGTCCAACTGTCATAAGAATGTATCTGTATTTGATCCATTGCTTTTTAGGTTTAAAAGGGGTATCTCAAAGGTAGAGAATGAGTTCAATATAAATCAGTTCATTTTTATTCTTTTTCCTAAAATTTGTGGAGTCAAATTTTAGATACTGAAACCAACACAAAATTAGTTTTGAGGATTATTTGTGAATTTCAAACATACTCGTCACCACCTAGCCTCCAGCAAGGTTATTCAGAGTAAGACACAGCTTTGGAAATTTTCATTCTGATACTTATCCTAATAATATAAACCTATAGAGTCATATATAAGATTATACATAGTTCCTTAGTAAGGTGAACTATCAACGATTTAACATCTTGTGATGGATAAATTTTATTGTTGAGGAACTTCAAATCCCTAATCTCATTCTCCTTAAAAACATTTTTAGAAATAAAAGTATATCAACAGCTATTTATTATACATTTACTTTTTACAGAGGTCTGTGAAGGATGCTACTATCAATATTTTCAGAATTGTATGAAATTAAATGAAATATTCTCTTTTTTTTGTATTGGTATAAGTCCAGATATTTTACAGAGATAAAACCTTCATAAACAGAAGTTTTCCTCTGGGCAGAAGCGGAGAAGACTAAGAGCTTGAGTTTATTTTTATAGAAAGCTGTAAATACAGAATCATAGAATTTTAGGGCATAAAATTAAGATAAAAATATGATAAAATCTTGAACTAGTATGGTTGTTTCTTTGATTTTACCAGAGCTATACATGTTACATGACAACTTTAAACAAATGTCAAGATAGTTGATCTTCTATTCATTCAGTTTTATCAACATAAATACGACCAGATACTTAATCAAGTATGTTTTAACTGATCCTATGTCAATTCACAACTTTGAGTATATTTTGCTTCAAATGATAAGAAACATGTTTCTAGAAGCTCTGAATTTGGAGCTTCTTTTTTTCTGATGAAAAATATTCTCTAAATATGAACGGTCATATTTCTAAATAACCAACACGGCTCTCTAAGTTAGGCTTGGCTTAAGAGTAGGTCACAGTGGCAGCTACCATATCCTGCCTTGTATGCATCAACCCCCCAGTCACAATGTGATGCCCTGGAGAGGACTCATGCTTCCTCACATTCTCATTCAGTCCATCATTGTTCCTAACTGAGTACTTTCCATTTAGATGCAGTTTAAAAATATTTGTGGGGAAGAAAGGGGAAAAATAATGGTAAGCTAAAATTCTGAGGTATTGTTGATATTATGTGTCTTTTATGTGTTTCTTCAAATGCACAGAACTGATTCCTTAGCTTTGATTGACATGACCAACATACTTAGTCAAATTATTTATTTAAAAGAATATAGTCACTCTACCATGATCTAACAGCTCCTTTTGTAACTCAGGAATGGTGGACAGAGCATGGACTTTGGCACAGAATTCTAATTCAGCTGCCTACTAGCCTTGGCCAGGCTACCCAACCTCCTTAAGGCTTTTTCCCTCCCTCGTGAAAGAGAATTGGTAATGCCTGCCTTTCTGGCTTATTGTAAGGAGAGAATCGATTTGAATATCTATTCTGCTTGCCTCTTATTTGGAGTGTGACCATGGGTAATTAATCTCTCTATTCCTCAGATTCCCTGTCTATTCAATAAATGTTAATTAAGTCATTCAATAAATATCATTGAGCATCTAAAAAGCACCAGGCACTATATATTTATATATGTTTATTAGATGTTCAAAATATATATTCCTAGGTTAAATAAAGCGCAGGAAGCTAGACAGCACAAAGACTAAAGGGGGCATATTTCCATTCTGGGAGTAAAGAGAGATGTTCTGGTGGAGATGTATGAACAAGATTTGAAATAGCAATAAACACTAGCCATATGAAAAGTATTTGGAGAGAGATTTCTAGATAAGGGGAGAGAATAAAGGTGGGGGTTGTGAAACAGGATGGTTTGTACGGAAACGCTCTGACAGCATGTTGCCATTTGAGCTTAGAATATGCACAAGAATGGGTGAGAAGGAAACTAAGAATAGGTGCAGGCCAGAGGGAGCTTCAGCTTTTTTGAAGACACTTTAAAAGCATTAAACAAGGAAGTGACGTAGACAGACTGCATTATAGAAAGAAATCATTGCAGAAATCATTAAAATGAGCAGAATCTATTTAAGAGGTAAAAGAAAGGCATTACTATAAGAAAGGTCAAATGAAAAGGCTGTGGCATTCATGCGTGTAGAAACGATGCTCTGAATCATACAGTTTAGTAGTAATGGGAAAAGATTTGAAAAAAATATTTAGAATATAAAGTAGAGAAGGCTTAATGACTACTCAGTTGTGAAGTGGAGTGAGAGGGGAAAACCAAGGAGTTTGACCAGGGTGTCCAGCTGTTAACTGAAGCTCTGAATCTAAGAGAATCAGCAGGTTCGGGGGAAAGGAATGAATAATACATTCAGTTTAGAATATGTTGAATTTGGGATTGCAGTCAGACACAACCAGGAAGCAAATGGATAACTGAGCTTAGAAAGAGAAGAGCTGAAGACAGAGATCTGAGACAGCTGCAAAATACTGCCTACCTTCCAAGATGAAGCTAAGGATTAAATTAGATAATGTATGTAAAGTGCGTAACACGACAAAGTACTATGAATAAAATAAATCGGATGGCATATTTAGGTAGCTAATTCAATAAATGAAATTCTTCTTCCACCTTGGGCAGAATTATCAAACCAATTTCTTCATTTAAATAGAGTCTAAAGCTAAAGTTACAGTATAACTTAACAGCCTCCTCTGAGTTTTAAAGAAAGCTTAATAAGCTGACTGTCAATCTTCCAGTTATTTCTTCTCAAATCACTCAACTATTAAGGAACTGGTTTAATGGACCATTCTTCCCAAGCTATAACCAAACAATTCACTTATTCTCTTGCCTCTTTTGTTAAATGCCTCCTGGTGAAAAAAGATCCTGCAAAGATCCTGCGAAATCCATCCTAATATAAGAAACTCTACTTAGGAAATATACTTTTAAAATTCATCAATATGAAAGTAAGACAATGTAATTGGGAATGTATTCCTTCAGCTTTAAATTCCAACTGAGGGATCCAAGGCCTGACAACCTTGTGGAAGATAGAAAAGATGGAGGAAAGTGAGAGGAGTGATAAGTTTTCCTCTTCTCATTTCAATCTTCCCAAAATGTCCTCCCTAAAAGATTATGGAAATTGACCATCCATCAATATAGATCAGAACATCAGATGTTCCTTTAAATCACTTTTGGATGACTTTATATATCTAATCTTTAAAAAGTGTCCTGCTGTAAGGAATCAAAAAAACCTTACATTTGATGTTAATTTCTAACTATGGATGTCTAAAAAATATATGTAAGAAAACGGTATCCAAAGTTTTGACTAACACTGATTAGTTCTTAAAATTCTTTTTTGTCATGTTCAAAATTTAAAGTGGATCAGCTGTATACTACACACCTACCCTGCCATGATATTGGAGAATTTCACTTATTCATTGTCGGAGCCTAATTAGAGAGGTCATTAGGCCATAGTCTGTGGGAATGGTTATGAGTCTTTGACGGAGCATGATTGCTCCCAGGGAGGTGAAGAAGCTTTGCCTTTCAAAGGTGAGGATGATTAAATTACCTCTTAATAGCAAGTAGAATAATCTGAACTAGACTTTCTTTCCTTATAGTCAAACTACCCCTGAAAACCAAGCTGGTGTGGCACTATGTTTTCTTGTCTGTCTGTGCACATTTGCATTAAAAAAATAAAGCCTTTCCTATGATTGATAAAAATCCCCAAATAAATACTACTAGTTTTCTAGGTATAAAATCTGATCTAATCCTAGCTTTGAACCATTAAGGTCATAATTCTATCGCGAATAATCTTGGGCAAATTACATATTAGGACAATATTTTGTGAACCATTGAATTTATGGACAGTATATTTTCAAAACATATCACACTTTTATCTTCCTAGTGCTTATACAATGCCATAGAAAAGGCCCTGCTTATGTTCCCTTAGTTCTCTCAGGAAAAAAGGAAAGAAAAGTAATTTTCCTTATAATGAAATGGGAAAATTGCTCCTGGAGAACAGTAAGTGGACTGTGACAGGCCCTTCTCTGCACTGATATGAAGGAGGTGCTAACAGACTTCAGCAGGTTATTCCCCGCTTGTGCTGCAATTTAAACTAAGTAACAACAGAAAAGGGAATGAGTTCCTTTTGCAGTGGAAGGAATGTTATTTATACATTAAGAATTTATTGCCTACAGAATTTGGCAAATTTCTGGAGTTACTACCCAAGAAGTGGTATTGTGTTTTTACTTGGAATGGTTAAAGAAAAAAGATTTCCCAAAGCCAGGAGAAAGCACTGTAACACTTCTCAAAGCCACTCAAGCTGCATGATCTGAAAATATTTTATTCACTAAGCATTCAGTCAATTCCAAATAGAGTCACTCACCCAGGCCACCAGCAAGTTAAAGACTCAGAATTTGATCAAGATTTCTATGGGGTTTTTTTCTTTTAGATTTAAATGAAACATTCTCCTTCTATATTCCTACAGCTACAGTTTTATATGAAGGACATGCAACACTGTGTTGTCCTGGTTTTGTGTTGTCCATACCTGTCCCAGCCTGTCACCAGTATTGCCTTCTTAAGAACCAGGATATGTGAAATATCCACAGCTCCCTCTTGCCCGACATTTAGTGTGTGGTGACAATATCCATTGAGGTCCCAGACCTTTAAGAGAAAAATGAAAATCACCTTTCAGACAAGAAAAAGTCTTCTTCAATGAGTAAAATCACATGGTGTAACAGGATTATTTTTAACTTTCTTGTTTACGTTCTGGACTAGGGTTGATTCACTTGAGGTATATAATAATTAAAGAAAATCCTCTCACCATTTAAATTTAGCTATTATATCTGTTACTCTATTTGTAACCTTATCAGTCTATTCTAAAATTTTTGGTTCAAAGGCTATTAATCAATGCATATCTTCAAGGGGGAGACAGTAAAAAATCACGAAGCGCCATATTTTGGAGTTTGTCAGAATCTTTCTTTCTCTAAATGTCTCTCTAAATTTTTGTTTCCTTGTTTATGACATAGGAACCTTCCTCCTCAGGGATGCTTGGAATTTGAAACATCTAGTACAGAGCCCGGGAACAAGGTCATCACGTACTAGGTTTTCTCTCTTCTGACAATAAAAACTCCTGTTGACAGTGGGTGCCAGACCCAGTCCCACAGAAGCACAAACAATTCTAGTTCACCTCCTCAGGCTGTGGGTGAGGACGCAGACCTGATGGATGTACTTTAAGAGAGAGGGTCATTAGTTCACCAGCAGTTTAAATGGAGCCCCGCTATGAAACATTATTGGTACCTCACGCACAAAAGGCAAGTCGGCACTTTCTATCAAAATTAAAATGCATATACACTTTGCCTCAAAAATTCAACTTCCAGAAAATCACCACACAGGTGTATTTATGTGTGTGAAATGACATATTTTGAAGGATATTCTGGAAGCATTGCTTATAAAAGCTAAAGATTTGAATCAATTTAATTGCTCATTGACAGAGATTGAACATCAGAATATGGAATCTCTACACAGCAGCGTATAATGTAGCTATGAAGAAGAATGAGTCATCTCCACGTGTCTAAGCTCTGCCGAAAGCCAATCAGCTATGGAACCTCAAGCAAGTTGCTTTATCTCCTTGGGCTTAAGTTTCCTCATCGGGTATAATAATACTGCCAACCATATAGATGCAGGGGTGTGTGTGTGTGTGTATACATGTAAAAAGGGCTTAAGACAGTGTCTTGTTCATAGTGAGTATGCAATAAAATTTAGCTAACATTATTATTACATTGTTTGCATTCATATGAATCAATGTTCAACACAGGAAAATACAAAATGCAGACAGCACGGACAGTGGACTGCCGATGAGAAATAAACAGAGCTCATGGTCTAGGAAGCCGTAAAAGAAACTAGTAACACTCATAGCCACAAGGAAGGAGCTGGGAACAGGGGTGAGAAAGAGACTTTCTTTTCACTGTATATCTCTTTTCTGTTTAAAATTTTATTGTGTGCACACATTAATTATTCAAAACATTAATTAATTTAAAAGCAGACACTTCAAAACCATGAGAAATAGGGCAATACTTTTAAATCTTTGATTGCATAGGTACTGGTTTTGGATTCTAAATTATACATGAGGTTGGAAAAGAGCACTCATTCTTGTTTCTTCACAGAATATGGCCAGCACAGCTCAACACTGATTTATGCACCCTACACAGGGGTTGCCAAATTTCAGCATTCTGTTGTGCTGTTGTAATAAGGATAAATGTGCCTTCAAAAGCTGTGGTTGTAATACTAAATTCACATTAACTTCTAAGATGTCAAGGCTTGAGCTCAGACACTGAGGGGTGCACATGCTCTCTTACCAAGCCACCAAAAATAACACCCACAAAAAAGTATTGTAAAGATCTGACCGTCCCTCCATCTTATCAAGTCCCTTAGCTGGGACCACTGTAGCAACCACCTACAAGTCTCTCCTACCCTGGACACTATAACCAGTTACTTCTCAAGATAGGAGTAAGGAGTCTAACCCATTGCTTTCATTTCTCGGTTCAGTCCCATATCTGAAGACTGGTATGTGGGATGCTCGCTTGTTCCCTTTGCCTGAGCCACTGTCTAAACTCCATTCCAGTTTCTCCTGTTTATTTCACCTTGACTTTTGGGATTATTCCATTACCTTCACACATTTTACCAGTTCCCCCATGAACTAGATTACTTTACTTAAACCTGTGCTCCCAGTCCACATCGCATGATATTAACCTTCCCAGAGGCCATGTTCTGCTGATTTCCAGAGATTCTCACGGCAGCACATTCCACACTGACCGTTGCCAGCCTGGAATTCCCCTGAGTCCTTGCCCCCAAATCCCATGCTGTTCTACCTACATATCCAGATAGCTTTGCATGACCCTCCCCTGCAGCCTACCTAAAAAAATGCATCCCACAGCCCACCAGAACAGGTACATCTAATCAATAGTCTTTGGACTCCAGCTGTGACAGAAAGTTGAGGACCATTCAAAACTTATTCAGGAAACAGCCTTCTGTTGCCTCAAAATGTCACAAGTCACCTCTAATCCAAAACTGTCATTGCTCTGGGAGCCGAGGGGAGCAGAGAAGATTCACTGGTGGGTATGATTTTTGATTTTAAGTACCTAACTTTTTGCAAAAATTTATCATTTTTGCAAAGTGAAATAGCACCTTCCTCCCAGAAGAAATTAATACTAGTTACAAAATAAGAAAACTGGAAGCATAAAATAGTGATAGTTTAGGATGGATAATAAATATGATTGTTTTTCGTACTACCCTTCTTTACTATCTCAGTTACCTTCACACAAAAATGCAAATTACAAAATGGGTTGATTTTTAAATATTCATTTTCAGAAAAATTGGCATTGATGCCATTTTAAAAGTTTACTTACTTGCCCTGATTTCTCATTGTATAAACTGAGAAAAAAGAAGACTAGAGACAGTAGCTGAAGCACACGAAGATTATTCAGGCCTCTTATTCCCCAAAGTGGTCCTTTCTCCAGAACACTGGAAAAGGCTTTCTAAAGTAAGTAAGCTTCTAAATAATTTATTAAGAAAAATCATTTATTCATTTGTCCACAGAGGTTTATTTTCCTAACAGCTTTGGTATTAGATGGTTTGGGTTATTTAACTCTTATCTCATCTCATCTCTCTTCCTGCAAGACCAAAAATACCAGCACAAATATAGCCAAAGCTGTGTCTCCTTGCACAACATTTTAATCCCCTCATATCTGGATAGAGAAGCATCACTGTGTTCGCACCTTTATGGTCCCATCTGTGCTGCCAGTCAAAAGACGTGTCTCATTTGCATCTAGGGCCATCGTGCTGATTTCTGCATTGCCATGGCAACCAGTAAACTGTTTGATTTTCTGCCCAGTGTCTATCATCCAGAAGGAAACAGTCGACCCCACATCAGAGCTGATGACCTACGAGAAAATAACACTGAGGGAAATTAAATATACTCCCAGAATCTACCATTTTTATTTCAATAAAAATATCCAGCCTGTGCATTTCCACTCGCGAGATCCCTCCACAGTTAGACATTTTTGCAATGTATTTACTTTCTTTTTATTAAGCTGATAACATTTCAATTTCTAGGCCAGAACGGAGGTAATGAAGTCATGATTCTCTTTATCAGAAAAGATAGGAATCTTCTTCCCTTACCCACTGTTCAGCTTAGTGTCGAGGGCCATTCTGAAATAGAATCCTACTGAGAATGAACTTACAAATCTATCACATTTAGATGAGAAAGCTGATTGTATCAGTCACGATACTCTGACACTATTTACTATATGAAGAGAAACATCTCACTAGGTATCAGCTTCCATTCAGCATTCGAAACGAAGGCACCAGCAGCCATGATGGGAAAAAGTTCATTTCAGCAAATCGCTAGAGCTATTGCTTCTGATGCCATTAGCCCCTTTCTTCCTCTTTCCCTCAAGGTACTGTGTGTATTTTTACAGCTAGACACAATTATTGATGACTCACTGAAAACAAAGAACACAGGAAGGTTAAATATAAATCTGCATATACACTCCAAGAAGAAGACAGCAAAACAAATGCAGGGAGGGATAGGATTATATACGACAGTCCCACCATAAGAAATTTAATAGTGGCAAGTAGACTGCTAATTTCAGCTCTAGGTATTTAGACACCCTTTAAGAGATTTATAGGTTATAACTAAATCAACAATATGACTTTGGGACCCAAAAGAATAAAAGAAAAACAAACCAAAAAACCCCACTAAACCAAAAAAATGTGTGGACAGGAAGTTGCCTGAAGCAATATCTAGATTTTAAGAAAACTTAAAGCATATCTTTATCTGCTTAGATATTGATCATCAATGTACAAAGAGAAATTTATTAATAGGTTAAATTTGAATGTCACATTTGCACAATTAAATGGGTTAAAGTTTCAAAAGGCCTGGAGAGCTGGCTGTCATGCATATGTTCATTCATTTATTCATTCACTCATTCTGCGGGCGTTCACGGCATGTCCACTGGGGCCAGCTCTATGACGGCAGTGGGGCTTCACTGATGAACCCCTGCTCTCAAGGGGTCTCTAGTCTAGGCTTGTACATTAGAATCACTTTAAAGATCACAGCTGCATACCAGGGCAGACGCTGTGACTTAATTGGACCAGGCAGTGGTATATTTTAAAGAGCTCCCCAGGTTACTTAAGTACGCAGCCTGGGTCAAGTGCTACTGGCTAGAAGGAGAGACAGACAGGAAATAGATGAATGCCCAGCAATGCTACAAATTCAGAAGTGTCACTCCTGAGGACCTGGGGGCACAGAGAGTAAAACTCAAAATCCACTCACTGGAGGAGGAGGGGTGGGTTAAAAGTGAGAAGGACCAGTCTGGGACTGAAGACAGGAACACGTGTTTGTTGAGTGTCAAGTCCTTTACCCTCACTCTCTCATTTGATCTTTATAAAAACTCTGTAAAATTATGTTATCGCCCTTATTCTACCAGTGATGAAACTGAGATTCTAATCAGCTGAGCACCATCCCCAAGCTGGTATAAGGAGGTGTGAATCCTGGGCCTTCTCCGACAGTCACATGGTAAGACCTTCCTTCATCCCAGACAATGACGAGTGTGCTTAGAAGACAGAACTTGGAGCCTATTTCAAGCCTGAAAAACAATAAGAACAGTGGAGCCCGAGAGCAGATGATGAGATGAGGGGTGGAGCATCAGCTGAGGAAGCAAGCTGGTGACAGACACCTGAAATCTCTAATGAGCAATGCCAGAGAATAACGGGTAGTGAGTATAAAGGTTTTGGTTTTGTTGTTTGGTTTTACTGGGAAAGAGTTCATAGCTTTCATTGGTTATCAGTGGTTATCAGTGGCATGTATGACTCAAAATAAAACTAAGAACGATCTCACCGTGGAAAACAAACTCGTTTGTTTGGGGAAGATCATTTGGAGGCTGCTGTGATAGTCCAGCTAAGAGATGCTCACCTGAGACAGTAGTTCCAGAGGTAAAAAGAAGAGGAGGAATTGGATAAAAAGGCCACCGTTTAGCAACACTAATGCCTCAGCAAAGAATCGATCGTGAGCATGAGAGCTCTCACAGCCTTTGCTTCCCCCCAATATTACAACCCTTAATCAGACAATTTCTTAAAGGAGGTAAAACTATGTCTATGCTACACATTTTCCCTCAGTGAAATCAAAAGTAGCTTCGATGTTTAATTACTGTTATTAAACGATAGCATAATTGCTAGGACAAATGGCCTGAATCTTCAAAATAATGTCACCTAACACCTGAATCCCACGTAACTCGCTGTGTTTCTGTTTGCTTTGGTTTGTGCAGCGTGCACGATAGCTAAGAGCGCTGTGTCTGGAACCAGGATGCCTGAGTTTGAATGTCAGTGTCTGACCTTGTGCTCGTTTCTTGTTCTCTCTAAGTTTCAGTTTCCTCACCTGTAAACCAGAGAGAATCACAGTAACTACCTTAAACTGTTAAGAGATTTAAATACGCCAATGTTTGTAAAGCCCTTACCCCACTGCACACATACAATAAAGAAGTCATAGAAGTTAGCTGGTGTTATTTTTCTGTTTAAGCTTAATCATCTGACCTCTCCTTTGGAATCATATCACTTTTTATATCCAAATCAATTTAAGAAAAACCCCTAATGCCTTCTTAATGCTTCCAACAATAAGAGTGAGTGTAAACAGTTACATTTTAGAAACCAGCTTTTTTAGATGTATGTTGAAATTTAAAATTATATCACACTTAGGATTTTCTCACATAACTGATTAACAATTTCAACTGTATTCATTAAAGACAAAGCCATGAAAACATAATATTCCAAGTACGAGTGAAAATGTTGATAGCAGTCTTTAAAGAGAAGGTTGGAGGATTTTCTGATTTCTGTTTGAAAAGCACTGATACAGCATTATTGAATACTAAGCATTTCAGTACTAAAAGATGGGTATTCCCTGATAGAAACAAAAGAAGCAAAATCAAATAACCCATGTTCAGAGAAAGACTTGTTTACTTGTTCAAGACTGACTTCACTCGCATTACAAAGTATGTCATGCCCCACCCACCACTTTTATCTAATGTAGATGTCCAACAGGAGTTGGTAACTCTCGCTTTTTGCTGTTTTGTGCTCTCCCTCCCTGCCTTACCTGACTGAGCCCCAGCATACTACTCATCACTGTTCAGCACCTTTCTCTAGTCATTTCACAATTTCTCATGAAATCTGAATCAATAATGACAATAGTGTACAGCCAGTCAGATTTCATTTTATGGCAATCTGCCTTAAGGAGCAGTCTTCAGGAAAACAATGTGTTGAAATACGAGGACTTTGTCAAAAACACACAACTGGTGTTAAACAGAACCTACTCTCACTATGACAACAGCAGAATACACGAATAACAAGGCAGGTGAAAAGACATTCAAAGTTTAGCAAGAGAAGAGGGCGTTTAACATCACTCAGCAGATGAAGTGGTTTGACTACAGGGCGGTGAGGACTGTATTTTTAGTAAGCTGTTTTTATCGGTGATGAAACCCAGGAATAAGTATTGGCATCATATTTATATGCCACATTTTGATGATACCAAATCCCTGTAACTTTTGAGTTTACTCCTGACTGCTTCTTATCAGATGAGACCTCAACCGTTGAGGACAGAGCCCTGGCATCTGCAGAGCAGAAACAGCACCGTCCTAATAACTCACTGCAGAGCAAATGGACCTTGGAGCAAATCGTTCTGATGCAAGCACGCTCCACCTCATACACCTGAGTTAATAACTGTTTAGGAATACATAGGTCTTTTTGTCTCTCTCATCCGAAGCTGTCACAGCCAATCAGACAATTCTAAGAGATGTGAGGCTCTGTCCCTGTCCCCTAATTGTTCCCTTGCTATTCCAACAACAATAAGCATTTCTGCTGTCTTTCATATGCATCCCAAGCTCTAGGTCAAAGCAAGAAGAATCAAAAAGTACAGCAGCAGATGTTGCTGGCTACCAAGGGATCAGGGCATTTGATTTAATTACTGGTTTTAGTTTTCTTTTTTAGTCAGTGCTATTTATAGTCTCATCATATAAAGCAGGTTAACTTGTAAATTTTTTTATTTTGCCTCAAATCTCTAGAAATTACATTTCAGTAAGTAGCGAGGTGAGGAGAATGATAATATCCCAGAGGACTGGTACAGACAAAGAATTCAAAAATTTGAAGGCAGCCATTCTCCATTTGTAAATCTTATTTAGCAGATTTCATCTCTTCAGAGATTAATTTGTAATTGGATCTTTCGAACTCATTCCTAGAGTTTATTGAACAACTATAATATGCAAAGTCCAGGATCTAGGCATTGCAGATATAACTGTGAAAAATTTCTGACTTTATATTTAGTCGGGGGGAAATGCAAGTAAATGAGAAAATCAAAAGCATTTTATATACATACACGCACACACATATATGATGTTTAGTGGTGCTAAGCGATATAGAGAAAAATATAACTGAGAAGGAGGCAGAGATCACTGGGGGTGGGCACAAACTGGGGGCTCTGGGAAAGCTTCCTTGAGGAATCATCTGAAGAAAGACATGACTAAGGCGAAGGAAGGAGCCATGCAGATACCTGGGTGAAGAGAGTTCCAGGCAAAGGAAACAGCAGTGCAAAGGCCCTGAGGCAGAGTGGCCTTGGCATATTCAAGGAAGAGCAAGAAGGCCAGTGAGGCTCAGACAGTGTGAATACATGGAGGAGCCATGGGCTGTGACCTGCTGTGGTCATGATACAAGCATTCAAAACACTTCCCAAATCACTGGGCACCCACAAGAACTATGGGACAAAGTCAGAAAAGTATCACTTCTCCTTTTTTGGCTAATACTTATTTAGCTTTTACTCCTGCTTCCTTCTGTGTATCTTTATATACAATATCCTTTGTCCTTCACAGGTAATCTACAGGGGAGGTAGTATTATATACAAAAAGGTATTCCTTTTTATAGGTAAGGAAATTATTGCTTAGAGAAATTAAATTACTTGCTCAACATAAAGCATTGAGAACTCTTACTCTAAAACCGCACTACCTCCTTTATTCTATTCAATATCTTACAATAGCTTATAATGAAAAGGAATATGAAAAGGAATATGTATATATGTGTAACTGACTCACTATGTTGTACACCAGAAATTAACACTATAAACCCACTACACTTCAATTTAAAATTCTTAAAAATTTTTTAAAAATTAAAGTTGCTAAGAAAACTACAAAAACTAGTTGAGGCCGCGTCGGTCTTGCAGGTCCTGGTGCTGCGTGCTTGGAAGCTGTCGCTCCAACCTAACAGTGCGTAAACAGCTGAACAGCTGAAAGATCAACAACCCTTCTTAGTAAGATCAGTGAGAGAAACGAGGTCACAGGGCAAGTCACTGCCCCCGAAACTGGAGAGACCAGCAGGCAAACAGAGAAAATCCAGAGCAGAAACTCATGAACTGAAAACTCCAGGGGTAACAGAGCCGAGTGAGGAGAACCAGAACCGGAACTGATGGGTTGCTGGAGGCTCAAAGCGGGCAAGTCTGAGAGTTAAAAATTCTGGGGAGCCCCCACAAATGTATCAGTTTTTATTTTGAGAATACTGACCATGTTCCCACTGTAAATATTAGAAAAAAATCCCCGCAGGCCCTGGCAGGGTCAGGGGAAGTAAACAACTGCAAAACGGGTCAGAGCACTCTCTTCTTGATAAGGTCTGCCCTCAGGAGGAACTCCTTAACCAGAGCGTAACTGACCTGGGGAAGGGAAATACCAAACTTGAGCTGGTTCTAGCCTTCCCGTCCCACCTAAGGGTGGAAAGCATACGTGAAGTTCACAGCCAAGTGGCACAGGCTCACTGAGAGACTGAGACCCAATCACAGGAATATAGAATGTTTCCCCTCTGCCCCACACCTGACCACCACGTTTCTACTTCCCTATTATAGCAATCCCCTTTACCCAGCACAACATGTCTGACTGTCAAGAAAAAAATCACAAAACACACTAAAAGGCAAAAAACAAACGAACATAAAACATAGTTTTAAGAAACAGAGCAAGCGTCAGCCTCAGATATGGCAGGGATGTTAGAATGATCAGACCTGGAATTTAAAACAATTGTGATTAATATGCTAAGGGCCCTAATGGGTAAAACAGACAGCATGTAAGAACAGATGGATAACATAAGCAGAGAGAAGGAAATCCTTAGAAAGTACCAAAAAGAAATGCTAGAGAGCAAAAACACTGTCACAGAAATGAAGCATGCATTTGATGGTCTTATTAGTAGACTGGATATGGCTGGGGAAAGCATCTCTGAACTTGAGGATAAATCAGTAGAAACCTCAAAAACTGAAGAGCAAAGAGAACAGAGACTGAAAAAAAAACGAAATACAATATCCAAGAACTATGGGACACCTAAAAAGGTGTAGTATTCACATAATGAGGATACCAGAAGAAAAAAGAAAGGACTAGAAGAAATACTTGAAACAATAATGACTGAGAATTTCCCCAAATTAGTGTCAGACACCAAACCACAGATTCGGGAAGCTCACATAACATCAAGAAGGATAAATACCAAAAAAAACTACACCTACACATATTACACAAACTACAGAAGAATCAAAGGTAAAGAAAACGTCCTGAAAGAAGCCAAAGGAAGGAGACTCCTACCTCACCTACAAAGGAACAAAGAATTACATCTATTTCTGAGAAAACATGCCATCAAGAGGGGAGTGGAATGAAACACTTACAGTGTTGAGAGCAAAAAGTCACCAACCTAGAATTCTGTATCCTGCAAAAATAAAAATAAGGGAGAAATAAAAACATTCTCAGACAGAAAAACTGAGGGAATTTGTTACCAGTCTGAACTGCCTTCAAAATATACTAACAGAAATTCTTTAGAGAAAAGAAAATTAATATAGATCAGAAAATTGAATCTACAGAAAGAAAAGAAGAGCACTGCATAAAGAATAAGTGAAGAGAAAATAAAACTTTTATTTGTTTTATATTTAATTGAACTAACATAAAAGTTTGTTCAAAACAATAATAGCAACAACTTGGTAAATTATGCATTTAATATGTATTATGTATACACTTAATATGTGATTATGTATATAATTAAATTATGTTTTTAAGGGAAATGAATGCAAGGGACAAGAGGGAAGAATTAAATTATTTTGTTATTATAAGGTACTAACACTATCTGTGAAGCAATACAGTGTTATTTAAAAGTAGACTTGGATACATTATAAATCTAGATTGCAAACTCCAGGGATATCATCCAAAAAAAGTTAAATGTGTGTGTGTATATGTATATATATCTATGTATTTATATTTATATATATTTATACATACACACAGCTGATACACTAAAAAAAGGAGAGAAAAGGGAATCATTTAAAATGCTCATTTAAAAAAACCACAAAAGGCAAAAAAAAAAAAAAAGAGAGAGAGAAGACAAAAATAGGAACAAAGAACAAGGGCAACCAACAGTAACAAATATGATAGATATTAATCCAACTATATCAATAATCAGTTAAAATGTCAGTAGGATAAATGCACAAATCACGCCAGATTGTTAGAGTGGATCAAATATAAAATAAATGATATATTACCTAAAAGAAACCCATTTTAAATATACAAACACAGATAGATTAAAAGTTAATGGATAAAGAGAGATATACCATGCTAACATTAAGCAAAAGAAATCAGAAGTAGCTATATTAATTTCAGACAAAGCAGACTTCAGAGCAGGGAAAGTTATTATGAATAACTAATAAGAGGGGCATTTCATAATAATAAAGGGGTTAATTCTCCAAGAAAACATAACAATCCTTAATGTGTATGTGTCTAAAAACTGTGTCAAACGACGTAAGACAAAACTTGAAAAACTGCAAGGAGAAATACATGAACCCACTATTATAGTAGGAGACTTCAGCACCCTTCTATCAGAAATGGACAGAATCATTCTAGGCAGAAAATCAGTAATGATATAGTTGAACTCAACACCACCATCAATCAACTAGATATAATTGACATCTATGGACTGCTTCATCCAACAACAGCAGAACACACATTTTTCTCAAGCTCTCATGGAACATTCACCAAGATAAACCACACTTTGGGTCATAAAACACCACTTAACAAATTTAAAAGACTAGAAATCCTGCAATGTCTGGTCTCAGACCACAATGAAATCAAACGAGAAATCAACAACAGAAAGATAACTGGAAAATCCCCAGATACTTGGAGACTAAACAACACATTTCAAATTTTAATGTATGGATCAAAGAAGAAACATCGAGAGAAATTTTAAAATATTTCTAACTAAATGAAAATGAAAATACATACACCTCATCAAATTTATGGGATGCAGAGAAGCAGTGCTTAGCAGTAAATTTACGGCCCTAAATGCATGTATTAGGAAAGAAAAAAGATCCAAAATCAATGATCTAAAATTCTACCTTACAAAACTAGAAAAAGAAGAGTTAACACAATGAAAAGTAAGCAGAAGAAGAGAAAAAAACTAAAATTAGAACTGAAATCAATGAAATTGAAAACCAAAAATCAATAAAATCAGTAAAACCAAAAGCTGATTCTTTGAAAAAATTTTAAAAATTGGTAAGACTTTAGTCAGGCTAAGAAAGAAAGAAAGAGAGAGAGAGGACACAAACTGCCAGAAACCAAAGTGTAGACAGCAAGGACATCACAGAAGACCCCATATACATGAGAAGTGTCACAGAGGAATACCAAGTAACTCTACACCAACAAGTCTGATAACCTAAATGAACTGGGACAATTTACTGAAAGGCATAATCTGCCCAAACTCACATGAGAAGAAATAGACATATTAAAAGAAACAAGACAGAAGAAGTCTGAATAGGTCTATATATATTAATATATATATATATAATAAATATATATATATTAAAGACATTAAATCAATAGTTAACAGTGCTCCAAAAGAGAAAGCACCAGGCCAGATAGGTTCATCGCTAAATTCTACCAAACATTTAAGGAAGAAATTATGCCAATTCTTTACAGTCTTGTTCAGGGGATAGAAGCAGAGGAAATACTTCCTAACTCATTCTATGAGCCCAGCATTACCCTAAAACCCAAACCAGACAAAGACATTACAAGTAAAGAAAAGTATAGACCAGTATCTCTCATGAACATAGAGGGAAAAATACTCAACAAAATAACTGCAAATCAAATCCAACAGTGCATAAAAAGAATTATACACCACAACTAAGTGATGTTTATCCCAGGTATACAAGGTGGGTTCAACTTATGAAAATTAATTAATGTAAATCATCATATCAACAGGCTGAAAAAGATAAACTATATGATTATATCAACAGATGCAAAAAAGTATTTGACAAAATCCAACACCCATTTATGATTAAAAGCTCCCAGTAAAATAAGAATAGAAGGGAAATTCCTTCACTTGATAAAAAATATCTACAAGAAATATACAGAAAATATCAGACTTAATAGTGAGGAACTTGAAGCTTGCTTACTAAGATCAGGTACAAGGCAAGGATGTCCCCCTCATCCTTTTCAACATCATATAGAAGCTCTGCCTAACGCAATAAGACAAGTAAAGGAAATAAAAGGCATAAAGATTGGGAAGAAAGAAATAGAACTGTCTTTGTTAGCGGATGACATGATCCTCTATGTAGAAAATCTTAAAGGATTCACACACACACACAAAAAACCCTCCTGGAACTAATAAGTGATTATAGCAAGATTGCAGGATACAAAGTTAATGTACAAAAGTCAATCAGTTTCCTATATAACAACAATGAACAAGTAGAATTTGAAAATAAAACCACAATACCATTTACATTAGCATCCACAAAACTGAAATACATATAAATTTAACAAAATATATATAAGAACTCTATGAGGTAACATATGAAACTGTGATGAATGAAATCAAAGAATTAAATAAAGAGATTTCATGTTCACGGACAGGAAGACTCAAATTGTCCAGATCTCAGTTCTTTCCAACTTAATCTATATGTTTCGTGCAACCCAAATCAAAATCCCAGCAAGTCACTTTGTAGATATCAACAAACTGATTCTAAAGTTTATACAGAAAGGTTGAAGACTGAGATGAAGCAACACAATACAGCAGAAGAATAAAATCAGAAGATTGAGACTATCCAACTCCACATATTACTATAAAGCTGCAGCAGTCAAGATAGAGTGATACTGGTAAAAGAATAGACAGCTAGATCAGTGGAACAGAATAGAGAGCTCAAAATTAGACCACATAAACACTGTTTTTGACAAAGAATCAAAGGCAATAAAATTAAGAAAAGATAATCTTTTCAACAAATAGTGCTTACAGAATTGGACATGCACACACAAAAATATGAATTTAGACACAGACTTCACACCCTTCACAAAAACTAACTCAAAATGGCTCACAGACCTAAATGTAAAACACAAAACTATAAAACTGAAAGAAGATAACATGGGAGAAACTTTAAATGTCCTTGGGTTTGGTGTTTTTTTAGATAAAACACCAAAGGTAGAGTACATGAAAAAAAAAAAAAAAACTGGTAAGCTGGACTTCATTAAACTTAAAATTTGCTGCTCTGCAAAGGACACTTTCAGGAGAATAAAACTACAAGCCACAAACTGAGAGAAAATATTTTCAAAAGACATCTTTGATGAATCACTGTTATCCAAAATACACAAAGCACATTTAGAATTCAACAGTAAGAGAACAAACGACCCAATTAAAAAACAGGCCAAAGACCTTAACAGACACCTCACCAAAGAAGATAAACAAATGGCAAGCAAGCATTTGAAAAGATGCTCCACATCATGTGTCATCAGGCAAATACAAAGTAAAACAATAATGTGATACCACACATCTAAATCTGAGACACTGACAACACCGAATGCTGACAAGGTGTGGAGCAATAGGAATGCTCGTTCTTTGCTGGTAGGAAAGTAAGATGGTGCAACCACTTCAGTAGGCAATTGACAATTTTTTTTTTCACAAAACTAAACATTCCCTTACCATGTAATTCAGCAATCATGCTCTTTGAGTTTTATCCAAAGGAGTTGAAAACTTATGTCCACACAAAAGACTGCACACAGATGTTTGTAGTAGCTTTATTCATAATTGCCAATACCTGGAAGCAACCAAGATGCCCTTCAGTAGGTGAACGGCTAAACAATCTGTGGTATACCCAGACAATGGAATATCATTCAGTGTTTAAAAAATGACTTATCAAGCCATTAAAATACACAGAGGAAATGTAAATGCATATTACTAACAGAAGCCAATCAGAAAAGCTACATGCTTATGATTCCAACTATATGACATTCTGGAAAAGGCAAAACTATGTAGACAGTAAAAATATCAGTGGTTGCCAGGGGTTAGGGGAGGAGGGTGAGATAAAGAGGTGGAGAGCAGGATTTTTATGATGCTATAATGGTGGATATGGGGGTATACATTTGCCTAAACTCATAAAGTGGGTATCACTAAGAGTCACCCCCAATATTAACTGGGATTACATTTGGTAATAAGGATGTGTCAATACAGTTTCATCAATTTTAACAAGTGTGCCACTCTCTTGGGGGATGTAGATGATGCTGGGAGGCTACGCATGAGGGGGACAGGGGGTGTAAGGGATCTTTCTATACCTTCTTCTCAATTTTGCTGTGAGCCTAAAAGTGCTCTTTAAAAAAGAGTAGTCTTACAAAATAGCTGAGACTGTGATAACGAGAGAGGCCGAGGAAGGTGTTCTCTCTTACCCTGCTGATGGAAGTAAAGCAGCTTTTATGCAGAACATTTGACAATATCCATCAAAGTTACTGACATAAATACTCTCTGACCCGATAATTCCAGTTCTAGAAATTTATCCCACAGATATTTCCTCACTAGGGTTTATGTGTTCAAGTTTAAAAAATACTACATTATTTTTAATACAAAAATACTGGAATCAATCTAAATGCTCATAAAGACTGATTAATGAAGTTTGGTACACCCATTTAATGGAATACTATTTGGCTATGAAAAAGAAAGAGGATAATTTTTGAGTAATGAAATTAAATGATCTTTTGGCTATATTTTAGGTGGAAAATCAACATACAGAGCAGTGTTTCTGTGCATATAATATGCTACCATTTGTGTAAAAAGCATCTAAAATAATAATTATTCTTAGATATTAAGTATTACTATATATATATATATATATATATATATATATATATTTAAAAGGGAGTATACATATTTACTTTTGTAAGAATGCAACAGCACTTAAAGGGTGCTCATATAACTTATAAAACTGTTTGACTCCAGGAAAGGAAATTGGTAGTAGAGACAGGAATAAGGACATTTTTCCTGTATACCCTTTGTCCTTTTGAGTTTTGTAAAATTGAAATGTGTTATTCCTTCCAAGTAGTCACCTTTAATAAACTCGTTGTGTGTGTGTGTGTGTGTGTGTGTGTGTGTGGATGTGCATGTGCCATGTGTATCAGCTTTGGTTTAACCTTAAGACTAGTGTACTTCCATCCTTCCATCAAGGGACCAGAGCTCACAGCTTCAGTATTGACATGTAATCAAGTACTGCCTTAAGCTGGCCAATGAAAAAAAGCCATGTTAACAGAAGGCAGGTCACTAGGAGACCAGAAATAAGCAGGCAGAGAGAAAGTTTTCATTAGTGTACATCCAATTCTGTTCAATGGAGAAACACATTGATTTTGCCCTAAATACAGGCACTAAAGAGGCATAATGTCTTGTAAGATGGAGATAAATTTCCCTCAAGCTCATCCACTTCTCTTTGCTCAGATTGTACAATTCCCAAGGGAACTACCAGTTGAATTGGTTAGATTCTTAAATATCTCAACTACCCCAAAATCGTGTGCAAAAAAGAGGACAGGATGCACTGTCATGAAAAACTGTACCCTAGCCCCGCTGTTAATGAATGATTGGGGTCATGTTTCTTGTGGCAATGTGAGACTTGTTCCTCCAAGAAACAGCACTATTCTACACAAAGTAAAGAAAAGTCTAACTTTCAAATTTTCAGAGCCACATCCCATGCTGAATTATGGGAACCCTTTCGAGGATCTCAGGAGTCCTGCTGGAGACAGCCAGGCAGCCGCTGCCTGACATGTCTCTTTCCATAACAATGTATGTGATTAATGTGTTTACTGGGTAAAATGGTAAGATTCAGGAGGCAATTTGTGTTATCAAATTATCTAATATGCATATATTTTAACCTAGAAATACATTGTTAAGATTTTACCTTAGAGAGATAAAGGCATGAGCGTGAATATATTTATGCACAAAAAAGTCATAAAAGCAAAATGCTCATCAAGGCAAATGGATTGGTAAATTATGATACATACATACAATGGGACACTGTGCTGCCTTTTAAAAATGACAAAGTAAATCTATGTTTACGTACAAGGAAATAATTCCAATATGTTACAGAATTAAAAAGTAGGTGACAGAGCCGTATTTATGTAAAATAGCCTAGCACGAAGAGATAGTGAGAGCATGTTGATAGTTCAGCAATATTTAGGTCCTTATTTGATCTTCATTGCATTGTTTTAATTCTTAATTTTTTTAAAAAAAATTAATTCAATAAGAAAAATAGTAAATATCATTCTCTGTCAAAGTTGGATGATGCTTACATATTTAGCCTGATTAAAAATGTGTCTAAATGCAGAACACTAAAACATTACCTATTTTACAAAAACATACAAACCTACGTCATTAAGATGAGAACCATAGTGATAACTCAGTTCATCAGAACTGAGTGACTTTGATTCCTTCAAAATTGTGCATTCCCGGGACTCCTTCATCCTGTCCCAACTTCTGCTGCTAGCTGTGAGGGCAAGCTTTGCCGGGTGAAATAAAGCACGTGCTTCCTTCTAAAAAGCTTTGCCTGGCTTAACATCACTTTCTTAGGTTAGGATGGAGGGTACCGAAAGGCAGGAAGAGAAAGAAAAGTCACAGAAATATACCAAAGCCACTTTTATACAGGATTACATTAGGTCCCCGCTGATGCCCAAATAGAATGAAATAATAATAAATTGTTGGCAACACGTTGAAATGACAACAGAAAAGGTTTTCATTAAATTCAAACAAAGTGTAAGTCGTCAAAATCAAAAAAGACAACAAACCAAATAACCAAAGAGTAAGCTCCAGGGGACTGAAAAGGGGTGGCTTCCTTTTGACCCGGAATGAGAAACAGCAGTAACTGACCAAATCTAGGAATCCAGCAAACATGGGTGCTCAGGACAGCGTCAGGAGTTGGAGGAAAACACAGAAGTGGGAGACAAACACAGGAGGAGAGAAAAATGAGAATGCACTTAAGTGTTTAACTGGACAACAACTAGAAATGTGAGCAATGAGCAGAGAGGGAAGAGAGAAGTGAGGCAGGAGACGTCCCTGGAGACCTCGGATGCTGAGAGGACCAGAGCCGAAACCCGGACCTGAACGTCTACCAGCAGGAACTGCAATGGCCGAGAAGAGAAGGGGCAGGAAAAAACCACTTCCTCATCTCAAGGGGCCAGAAACAAAGCCCAATTTGGGGGCCCCTCTGCCTCTCTTACCCTTCCTAACATCTGCTTCCACATGATGCAAAATTCAAATAAAGATTTTAAAAAAGCAAGAAGGCAGGGCTGGCCGCCTGGGAGGAAGGAGGAGGGACAGGACACAGCGAGGCTGGGTGGGAAATGCCCCCTGGTACCATCATCATCTCTATGCCCAGCCCCACACACACATTTTTGAAAGTCAATAAACTGAGGCTTAGACATGATAAGTAGTCTGCCCAACGTTTGAACTCTCATCTCTCTAACTCAGTGGTTCTCAAAACATCTGGTCCCAGAATCCCTTTATGCTCTTAAAAATGACTGAAGAATCCAAACGGCTCTTATTTAGGTGGGAGATGGAGATAGAGACAGAGATAAACAGATATACACATATACATTTGCCAAATTAGAAATTTAAACTGAGAAGCTGTTAAAGCTCGAGAATACAAAAGCACACATTCCTTTCGCCCTCAGAGAAGTGACATCATCGTTCTTCATGGACCCTCCAGGAAACTCCACTGTACACTCGTGAAACAAGGAGTGAAAACAGTAAACAGCAAATTAATATTATGATGGAAGTAGTTTTGATCTGGAAGATTCCCTGAAAGGATCTGCCTTCCCCAGGGATCCAAGATCACGCTGTGAGAATTGCTGCTCTAACCTCAAGTCTATGCCTTATTTTCTCAAGACCAGACCCCAGTACATTGAGTGAATGATCTTCACAATCCCGCTCCAAGCCTCTTTTATTGTCTCAACTCCCATGACATTTGCTAAGTATGCCCAAACCAGCCACACCCCAAGCCTCTCTGAAGGTGGTCATGTTGTACCCTCTGTCTGGAACTACTTCCTTCTCCTCTCAGGAGTTCCCTCTCTAGATTTCAGGGCTCTGCTGAACTGTCACCCACCCCAGCCCCAGGCAGAACTGATTACTTTCCAAGGATAGCACTTGGTTCTCATCTTTAGGCATTTGACTGTACTCCATTGTTTCCTCCTGAGTTGGTAATGTGTCTGCCTCCTCCTCTCTCATCCCACAATCCTGTAATGAGCACCTGCCCAGCTATGAGTCTCCCTGAATTACGGGGGCAAAAAACCATGTGGTACATGAATCTTTGATTCCTCATTCCTGGCACCTGACACTTGTTAAAACTCTTACTTGCTTTGTCTAATTACTCTGAAATGATAAATGATCGCTGGCTGATGGGAATGTGGGTGATACTGTTGTCTTTGTATTTGACTGCAACATATTTTTCCAATTATAGATGTTGTACAATGTGTTTCTCTGTGGCTTAGCTGCTAATAGTCAGGAAACATGTATCATACACAGTTCCATGTGCTTTATATACATATTAATGCATTTATTTATACTTTTAACGGCAAAAATAAGTAGAGGCGTGAATACCAACTCAATTGTACAGAGTCTTTCTAACTAATATTCCATATATGCATATTCTATTGTTGCCTGTAACTTATATATCCTTGTGTTATCTTGGCTTTATCTTCATGTACCACACGGAAGATTCCAGACCCTCTTTGTATCCCATTTCCTGAATTCCTCGTGAAGTATTGCTCATCTCGTGGCCAGGCAGCACAGATCATAACATCCATGCACAAACCCAGCATTCTAACTTTGCAGATCTCAATTAGCAGAATGTTCTCCTGGAAACAAATACAACTCTCCGTGGCCGCCAGGGAGCCGAATTAACTGGTTGCCTTCATAAAGTTCAGTAAAACATTTACGCGGGAACATTCCCCCTGCAGATGGAATTCAAAATGCATTGTTTTGTAAAGGACTTTTATCTCCTAGAATAACCAGAAAACAGTGTTTGAAGCAATGACACGACACACCACTCATTACTAACAAAGGGCTCTCCTCCCCTCACACACCATCTGAACTACTCATTTCTGCATGAATACAGAAGCTTCTGCAGAAAGGAAGGAAAGAATGGGCTGGAGTTATTGTTTAATTGGCCACGAGCAGGATCCTGGCTCTCAGCTGGGCTCCTGCTGTGCTGTGACTGTCAGGCCCGAGGTGATCACGGCAGCAAACTAAACTCCACGGGTGCCTGCTCCCTCTGTGATACCCACAGGCTGTCCCTCACTGTCCTCGAAGAAGGCCTGTGGCTGGGGCGGCATCTCTGCTCCAGAGCGCCCGCTTCCTCATTGACATGCAGGAAGCGCTCCCATCAGCAAAGGCTGCAAAGCGTCATTAGCGTGGTAGGGAGACAAACAACACTGGCGCTGCATACCAAGTGGCACCACGTTTAACTGAATCATTTTATTATGAATACATTCTAGGCTGCCACTGTGAGCCACTCGTGGAAACTCTGCTGGCGAAATGGATCTTTGCTAATTACATTTCATGCATATTTCAGATCTTTCCACCGGGATACAGGAGGATAGTGTTCATAAAAGGGAATTTTACGCCAGGTTCACTTGCATTTGGCATCAAGACCCAAATGAGCAGGTAACAAAGATAAGTTCAGTTACATTCCATGTTGTGTTTGTTTTAGCTGGAGTATTTCCTTCTAGTAACTCTAACAGTGCTGCTGTGGTCACTGGCTGAAAATGAAATCACTCTTCAAATCCACCTGAACACACAGTGTTGCAGAAAAAGCACACAGCTATTGAATCATGTCTTTCCCACATCCCTTTTTCTATATTTGTCCTCAGTTACCTTAGAGTGAATTAATGAAATGAGCCTCTGGGCATGGGGACATGTTAGGAGAATGACAGAAAAGCATCATTACCTGCTTCAAGACTGAATTGTAAAGCACACCAGTGACTGCTTTCTTGTGGCTTTTCACCCTCTTGCTGGCTTCACTTTTCATTGCCAGCAATGCTAGCTGGTTATTAAATGAGATGAAAAGTCGTCCGTGGGCTTCATCAAAGTGGAAGAGACATCTGAAGTCCTGACTTTTGGGAAAAGAACAAGCTATCCTCTGGATGGACAGCTGGTGCTGAATATCCCAGAGTCTCAAAACCTGCACGAAAAGTGACAGAGTCATATGAGTATGTCAAGAATAATTCTAACTTTTTAGCCAAATTTTCTCTAGCTCCCCCTCAACCCCAGGCAAACATTCCATAGAGCTGTAATTATTCACACTTCTCTCATTGTTTGTATTTTTTGTATTTCCTTGCTCTGTTTAAATATCTCCTCAACTGCAATCTATTCTGGGGAAAGGCTGTGTTTTGCCTCAGTCCCCAGAAGTGCCTGCATTTAGTAGGAGCTTGTGGTAAGCAGAATAATAGTCTCCAAAGATGCCCGTGTCCTAACTCCTGGAATGTGTGAGCATATTATCTTACATGGAAAAATGGATTTTGCAGATGTGATCAATTAAGGCCTTTGAGATGGAGAGATTATCCTGGGTGATTTGGGAGAGTCCAGCATAATCACAAGGGAGCTCAGAGCGATGAGATGTAAGGAGGGCACTACCTAGTGTTCCTGGCTCCGAGGATGGAGAAAGGGGGCCACGGACCAGGGAGATGGAAAAGGCAAGGAAATGGATTCTCCCCCAGAGCCCCCCAGAAAGGAAGACAACCCTGCCAGCACCTTGAATTTAGCCCAGTGAAACCCAGGCTGGAATTCTAACCTACAGAACATAAAATAAACATGCATTGCTTCAAGCCACTGAGTCTGTGGTTATTTGTCACAGTAGCAATAGAAAATGAATACAGCCTCCTTCTCTCTCTCTCTTTCTATATTCACATATATGTATGTATCTGAAATAAAAAGACTTACTATTAAATGAAATCAAGTTCAAATAAACCACAGATATCCGATTCTTATTCAAGGAGACAATTAAGACACAAAAATGACACACAGATGGAACAGGACAAACACTGAAGGGAACAGGAAGAGCAAATGTATTTCAAAGCATTCTAAGTATAAATAGGATTGACGAGCTATTATTGTGAATGTTAAAGCCACAAGGTTAGACACATCTAGATCATTCTCGGACACTCATATAACCTGTAACAGTCATACCCTCACTGTTCAAAATCTGTCTTGTTTAGTAAGGACTCCCTCCTAAAACATTGAAACGAATTTCATTTCAGAATAATGATCTGGGGCCTGATTAAATACAGATTAACAATAACTCAGCAGTATTAATGGACTATAATTTCCCCAGAATCATTTTCCACTGTGTTGTTCAAACAATTTATATTGGCTTTAATATTTCATCGACATTTAGTCACATCAATTAAATGAAAAATTGAAAATAGATAAGCGATAACCTCTAGTCTATGACAGGTTAGTTCTTGCTATTAGCAATTAAAACTAGAGGTGCTTTTTATTAAAGGTGTATATTCATTAATTTTTCTTAAATTAATTTTTATTGTTCTGCTTTCCCTCCCACCTCTGAAGAAACTTTAGCTCTCTTAATTAGTGATCCCCCCAAATCCCCTTCCATCTTTAATTCTCTAAGTTTTCTCTCTGCTGAGAGGCAAAGCCAACAAAATTTACATACTGTCATCGGTGCATAAAACAGTGTTTCAGCATTCTCTCCAAAATCATGTCATGGTATGTGACCTCCCATCTGTTTTTCAATTTTTCCTCCATTCCCATATTCTATACCAGTGGTTCTTAACCTTGACATTAGAAACACCCATGGTACTTTAGAAATCACTTATGTTAGGGCCTTTTTCCCAAGCCAATTAAAACAGAACCTCTGACGATGGGGCTCAGGCAATAGTGTGTATGTGTGTGTGTTTGTGCGTGCACGTGCGTGCGTGTTAATTTCCCAAGGATTTCTTTCGTTTTATACCTTAACTTCTCCACATGGCTTTAAAGTCAATGCTAATCTCCTTGAAAAAGGCATGTTTCTCTCAGCTTAATCAGTAATACCACGTGCCTTGGCTTTAAACCAGGTAACTCTACTCCCCTAATCAGTCAATACCTTTTTAATCATGAAAACTATCTCACATTAATTTCATTTTATTAATCAAGCCTTTTGCAAAATGTCACTTAAATAATCTAGTTATTATCTGAGAATTTTGGTTTCTCGTCTTTTCTTATATTCAAGTGGACTTCTGGAATGGAAATAGGTCCCAGCTGAGAAAGGAGTATATTTAATAACATTTTCCATTCCAGATAGCCTAGACATATCTTCTTTATTCTTGGCAAGAAAAATAAAGAAACTGACAAAACACCTAGGCTTAAAAATTATAATTGATTATTTTTATTTATGTTTTCCATATATTTTTCACCTAAACTGTACTTTTCTATCTTCATCATGATACCTAAAAACTTGTGATGCTTGTCCAACTTCAGACTTACTAAGTCTAGTCTTTGAAATGGTATATACGGAGCTCTTTATTTCATCTCCATTTTTCTAGTATTAGGAGGAATAAGTATCTAAGCTTATGATTTTATATCAAGGCAAAAGTTAGCTTTTCACAAAATGATGAGGACTTATTTTTCTATTTAATCTTTATCTTGTTTCAACCGTTAGCCACTTAACAATGCAGGACTATAAAAGCAAATGCTGTTCTATTCACAGACACTAGCTCTACAAACCAGTGGACTGAGACGCCAGACTCCAGAGATCTGAATCCTACTTTTAATACCACTCAGGTCTGTCGGCTTCGGTATGTGATACTACTTCCCCATTTCCTCACCTTCATACAGAAGGGGCCCCTGCCAGCTTGGAAATTCTGTCAGTTTTGTCTAGAATGTACTGAAATTGCTCAATCCATTACCTATAGATTCCAAAATAACATCAATTCAAATAAATTCATGAAGGTATATTGTGAAGATTGGGCTAAAGAAATACCCTCTAATCTTGCTGAAGAATTATTCCCTGCTCCCTGCTGGAGACAGACAAAATCATTTCACACAGGCATAATAAAACTGTAATAAATAAGTAATAAATAAATGAATAAAACTTTTGTCTTATAAATATTGCACTATAAATGGTAACTTCATGGATGGGTGGATGCACAAATAGATGTATGGATGGAAAGAGAATCTGTTTTCAGTGCACTTTTTAAAACTTAATCAGCACTATTTACATATTGGCAACATGTCCAAGTTTAATTCCAGATAGGTAGGAGGGGAAAAAAAAGATTCATAGTTTCCTAATATATAGGAAGTGATATAAAAGTGAAGGAAAAGTAGAAAACAGACTTAGACAACTGTATCAAAAGGAGACTTCTTTGGCTGCATCAAACGTTTGCTACTAACTCCTGCCATCCTGTAAGGCACAGATACAAAATGACAATAAGGAAAAGAGAGAGAGAGAGTGTGCATATCACTGGGGGATTTGAAGACAGCAGGGCAGCAGCTCACCTCTCCGGGATAATCCACAAAAATGGATAGCCTACTTGCAGATAATCGGATAACAGGAACAGAGGGCACTGGTGCTCCTGAATACACCTTTATGTATTAACAAGTCTATTTATTTAGAGTTTAAGCCTTTGGATAATCCACAAAGGCATAATCAGTGAATGTTTAAAGGCAATTTTGTTTGATGTGATACAGGCTAGCAAAAGTATTCTACTGAAAAAATACCTAATATTTTTATTTTAAAGTCATATAACAAATCTTCCTTTGAGAAATATTTTTGCCATTTTTTCCCCAGGACTGAGGTCTAATTTAAAATATTAATTGGAAATTAAAATCTTCTCTTGTGCTATTCATCTTTAAACTGCTACCATAATCATTACCTCTTTTCCCTTCTTTTCAACAAAAATGAGAGAACATAGACAGCTCCAAGACTCAGATTTCCATTATGTGCCTAACTGTGCATTCTATCATTGACCTTGAAGAAGTCAAAATGTTTCCTAACACTATGAATTGTTCTGCAAAAACCTCATTGATTTCCAAATTCAAGTTTAGCAACAAATTTGACTAATACCAACATTTTATTTCAAGGGGTTTCTTTTTCAGAACAAAAGTTCATTTGGGGAATTTTAAAAGTTCAGTGAAATTGATTTTTTGCCATTATCATTACTCACATAACACTGAAAAACATAACAGAATTTTTCCCAGTCTTTAAACAAAAGCCTTCTAACTTTGCCTTTCAAAGATCACTGTTCCTCTTTTATTTCACAAAGTAAACCCAAACACTTTACATTTCTTTTTTTTTTTTTTTGTACTCAATATTTATGCTAACAACAATTTTGAAGAAAAAGAGTGAAAACCAGTTAGAACAAGGGAACTCTGGTTCAAGTATCACTGTAGATTAGGTTTTTGTAACAGGCCTTCCTGTTTGAAAGAAGCGCAACTGGAAATAAAACATAATTTTTGCTGCCTTGCTAGATCTTCAGGGATTGGGGACGATCTCCAAGGGTCCAAAAGAAGAAAGAGTTAAAAAAGAAGAAACTTAAAGTGGAGACAGTGAACAGTAGGCATAAATGAAGAGACTACCACCAGGAGCCTTGGACCAGCAGCAAGGGGAAGGCACTGAGGTGAGACTATTCAATTAAACTGGACCAAAAAAAAAAAAAAAGCAGCAGCTTCAGGACAGTAGTTTTCCTCATTTCCACTCGGCAGAAACAAATCTTCTCTGGAAGAAAGCATCTTCAGTTTCATTCCTCAGAATGCCTTTAGTTTAGCAACAGCAAAAAAATGAGGTAACAAGAAAAGATAACTAAACATAAAAGGGAAACAAGTCACCATGAGGGAGAATCACCAGAAAAGCAAACTGCAAATTTGGATCACCAAGGGTTCTGGCTATTAGAATTATCTGATAAGAATATACAGTACTGAATATGAAATTAAAGAGCTAAAAGTCAAAATCCCCCAAATGGGTAAGGGACAAAAGACTACACAAAATTATCAGGTAGTTGAAAAAATATTTTAGGAAAACAAAATGTTAAACTTAAAAACTCAGTGTATAGGTTATATAGAAAGTGGGCATAGCCGCATTACAAACACTCGCATGAAGTCAAGAATGTGGTAAGATGCCTCCTGAAATATGCAGGGAAACCTCAGCAAGGGATGGGGAATTTGTGCATATGCTGTTCTCTGAAAGAAAGCTAAAAGAATGAATAAATGGGTAAACACAGGGTGTGATTTCTCAATATTTCTAAAGATGTTAAATGTCAAATTCAATGGATATCCAATCCAAAAATTAATACAGTTTTTCACAGAACATGAATATTGAACCAACATGTACTTATAATGCAATAAAGCTACTTACTTACATAGAATAAAGCTATCCTGGTTAAATAGTGGTGCATTTGTGTAGGAAAGGACAAGTACACTAATGGAAAGAACAAAGCATCCAGAAATAAATTCACATGTACATGGGAATTTAAATGATGATAACAATGGCATTTTAAACCAGTGAGGGAGAACAATTATTCAAAAAATAATCTTGGATATCCATTTGCAGGAAAAAAAACACTTTATACAAAAATAAACTGCAAAATTAAATGCAAAAAAAAAAAATCGACAATAGGAAAAGTATTAGCAGAAAATAAAGGAGAATACTTTTATAAAAATGAAATGTGGAACACATTCCTAAGCTAGATATAAAATTCAGAGCCATAAAGAAAATCATTTCTTAGAGTCAAATTCATAAAAATTTTAAAAGTTTGAATGATAAAAATTACATTTAAAAAGTTAAAAGATGTATGCTTGAAAGTAGAATATTTGCATCATATATAATAAATTATAATATATTTTTCAAACTACAAAGAATCAATAGTAGCTCCGAGTCCACTTAATTAGATAAAGGGCATGATTGGATAATGCAAAAAAAAAAAAAAACAAGAAATATAAATGGCCAATAAATATTTGAAGAAGAAACTCATCCTAATTTTTTGTCCATTAGATTCATGAAAGAATGGACACATTAATGGTATCTATCATTGACAAGAGTGTAGGAAAACAGACACCTTTATACACCCTGATGAGTATACCAACTGGTACAATGTTTCTACAATCTAAATCATCCTTTAAGACTTGAATCCCTGTTGACCCAATAACATCACTTCTAGAAATTCATCTCTAGGAACATATCACAAAGATATTAACTTATGTGGTCTTAAAGATGTGTGTGTGCATTTGTATATTTATGTGTATACATGTGACGGTTTATAAACGCAAAAAATTAGAGACAATATCTCGTAATCAACAGGTGATTGAATCATCAAGTTATGACCATCCATACTATGAATTACTATGTAGCAGGTAAAAATTCAGATCTATATAGATATACTCACATTGAAAGATCTCCAGGAAATATTGTTTAGGGAAAGGCAAGTTGCTGAAAAGTATGTCTCATGTGATGCCATTTATACAAAAATTAATAATAAATATTACATTATATTTGTATACACACATATTGTATATATAATAATAAATTATAATAACACCATATACTATAATATGCTATATTATACTACATAATACATTAAGTATATACTAAAAATATGAGATGATACATATCAAGTGTTAGTAATAGCTATTTCTTGGGAGAGGGATTTATTTGAAGGGGGAGTAAGCAAGAGGAATATTCACTTTTTACATTACATGCTTCCTGACTTGTAATTTTTACAGAAGAGCAGTAATCCATTTGCTTGCATAATTTAAACAAAATGTAAATGGCTTTGTCTCTGGATGGACACAGGGATGTTGAGAAGAGAGGGTGTGCAGAAGGGAAAGGAAGATAAACAGATCTGAACTAGTCAGCAGCTCCAAAGTCTTCGTATTTTCCTTCCCAGTCTTGGGTCTACAACACAGAAACCAGGCTCTGGGGAAAATCAGGCCCTCAAACAAAAGATTAAGTTACAAGCTGATCTGATTCTGGTGGCCAAATCAGGATGAGTATCCCAGGAGAGAAGAGTTAGGAGAAACAGAAAAGCCTAATCAGGTTCACTGGTTGGAACGTCAGCTCCCAGCAGAGAAATTTCCCCAAGGCTTTGAAAATCCTCTTACTTCCCATGGTGATTCTGCCTCTAAATGACCAAGTTTCTGGCTCCCAGCAGGGCCTTGCCATCAGTAACTGCCATCTTGTAAGACAATTTAGGAGTCCAAAGCAAAATGCAATTGGACAATGTACATAGTATGACACCAAATTCTATAGGGATAAACTGTTTAATCATCACCGGAAAGTGCAATGGAGCAGTCTTCCAAACAAGAACTGGAGTCTCAGATCATTTCTGGGAGAAATTATTTAGATCTAAATTGCTTTGGTCTAAAAAGCCTCTAATTTAGCAATTCATTGACCAAAACATGGTTCAGTCTAAGACTCTCTCTTTCATTTTCCCTATTCCCAAACTTAACCCCGTCCTATAAAATAGCCAACAGAATTGTGTGGCACCGAGGCAAAGGCTCAAGCTGGTGGCTGAAAGCCTGCTGTTTGTGGTGAAGACATACAGGCTGAGATTACGATGCAGTTGTCAAAGTGAAATGGATTTGGACTGATGCGAAAGACGGCATGACCGGCTTTATTAGGATGTAATGGCTTAAAGTCAAAGCAAAAACAGAAAGATGAAACTGCCCTGAAAAAGGCCAGGCGGTCTTAACATTAATGATAGCTACACAGCAACCAGTTCTGACTCCAAGAACAGTTTTTTCCCTTGCTTTTAAAGTTATAAACCCTTTTCAGGAAATTCTGTAATGATAAAATAACCACTATTTCTTTCATATTTAGCTTTGATAAAGACTTGTTCATTTATCTATGATTTATTGAGGACCTACCATATGTTTGGCACAATCCAAAAAAGACATAACCTCTAACCTCATGTATCCAATTGGTTAGTTGAAAGTTACATTATTTTATTAAAATAATACATATTTTATTCAACATGTATTTAATCTACATTAATATATGCTAGGTTCTGGGAAACACAAAAATGAATTCAATAATCTTTGCCTTTAGGCACTCAAAATCTAGTGAAAGATATAATATACATGCACTACCTTTGAGTATACATGTCAGATTGTGTGAAATTCAGTAACAGAAGTTAGAAAAAAGTGCTAAAAGATCTCAGAAAACAGAACAACTAAGTAAGACTAAGGCATCAGAAAAGTTTTCAGTCTGAGTTTCTTTAATACTTGAGAATCACAATAATGCATCTTCATTTCAAGCTGTAGACAAATAATCATTGACCAAATATGACAAGGTGCCAAGCACTGTAATGGATACCAAGTACATAAGCAGAAAAGATACTGACCCTGCTTAAGAAAGCAAACTACAGAGGAAAACTACTCAGCCATAAAAAAGAATGAAACAATGCCATTTGCAGCAACATTGGTGGACCTAGAGATTATCATACCAGGTGAAGTCAGACAAAGAAAAATACCATATGTTATCACTTATATGTGGAATCTAAAAAGTAACACAAATTTATTTACACAACAGAAATAGACTAGCAGACATAGAAAACAAACTTATGGTTACCAAGGTGGGGAGGAGGTGAGGAGTGTTAAATTGGGAGTTCAGGATTTGCAGATACTAACTACTATAAATAAAATAGATAAACAACAAGGTCCTACTGTATAGCACAGGGAACTATATTCAATATCTTCTAACAAGCTATAATGAAAAGAATATGAAATGGAATATATATACACATATGTATAACTGAATCATTATGCCATACACCAGAAACAAACACCACAATGTAAATCAACTATACTTCAATTAAAAAAAAAGAAAACTAACAATTTCAGTACAACAGAAAACAACATGCTCTAATGAGGGGCACACAGGGGCAACAGAAGAACAAACACCAAGGTCTGCATGAAAGACTTCAAAAAGTCTGAAGCTTTTGCCAATTGATCATGGAGGAGAGGAAACCGAAGGCAGGAGCAAAAGCACGCAGCAGAGCCCAGAGGCAGCATGGTGGGAACAGCTGAAGTCTGATATGGCTGGAGCATCAAATGGATGGAGGAGAAAAGCAGGAAGTGAGGTGGGCCTGGTGGACTGGGGAGGGATTTGTATAAAAGCTTAAGAATTTTAGAGGTGACATTTAGAATGAAGGGAAAAGGAGGTATTAAAGAAGTTTTCTTAGAAACCATTCAATTAACAGGATGGAGGGCAGATTGGAATCAGACCAGTCTGCAAGAAGAGAGATAAGTTAGGAAACCTTTGCAATGTTGTGGATGAGATAATCCAGAAGATAATAATTAAATGAGATTTTGAATTATAGCAGTGGCAGCTGAGAGGGAGAGGTGAGGCTGATAAACATATTTGATGGTAGAATCAATTGGAATTGGCAGTTGACTGGAGAAGTTTTAGGCAAAGGGAGAAAATTTACAAGCTGATAAGTATACAGTAAAATAAGCAAGCTTGGTATGATGTATGCATGGGGTGAAGCTAATGAGTTGAAGATGAATTTCTTTCATGTCTATTTAATTTTCACATACACACATCACTTTAGAATAAAATGAAAAGTCGTATTCACTGAAAAACTCTCAGAGGTTGTCTCCAATAAACCGATTGCCCATCTTTCACAACCACGTGTCTTGAAATCTATCAAATGTTAACTGGATCTATAAGTAAAATATTATGTAAAGCAGTTTTATAGATGAACAAATGATGAGAGTATTAGAGATTAAGAAATCTCCACAGGGGAGCTAAGTGGTAAATAATGTGGTCAGCATTCAGCCTGGACTACCTGGTTAAGGTACCATGTTTTTTCCACTGTATTTAGAATGTTACATCAATATTATCAAATAGAAACGGACTGATGTACTTAATTGAAACATTCTTCATGCAGTTGATAGTCTTCAGATTAACTTTCATTTCTAATTTACTGAGTCTCTTCCACAGCAAGCAATAATAGCTAAATGACTGTGCCTATCCCATATATTATCAAAGCAACATTTTCTCATTCCCATTTCAGTCTTTTTATTGGATTAGTAAATACTTTCGAAACTCAAATTGTGACCTTGAGAGTCCAAAATAAGGAAACAATCTATGAATACATATTTTAAAAAATGTTTTAATGAAATACTTTGTCCAGTCGACCAGGACTATTCTTGTTACCATCAATATCTTTTTTTAAAATATAGATTTCCAAAAACATAGTAGTAAGTGAGTATATTTTAAAAATCTACACCATCTCAAAGAGGAATTTGAGACCAAAGACAAATTTGGGTAAGAACTGGAAAGGCAGAACTAAATAAATTAAATGCACACTGTTACTTACTTTATCTTTGGAGAAGCTGAAAAGTTGTTTCCTTGCAGCAAAGAATTGGACGGCTATTACACTGGCTGAGTGACCCCAAAGGACACCAACTGGCTTAGAGACAACATAGGGGTTCCATAGGCAAACTTTATTGTTAATGCCAGCAGTTGCTAATCAATATTAGAAAGAAAGAAATGTTTTTAGTACCATGACAACCCCACAACACATTCTTTTTGAATGAATATATCCCACAGTGTATCACTGTAGGTGTATGAATGCCTTCTGAGCACTAATACACCCTGCCTTGAAGGAAGGAAAGTTTGTCATTGTCCAACAGCCCCGGCTAATAGGGCATGAGTTCTGTCACGGGAAATAGCTGACATGGAGGGAGTAGGTTTGCAAGGGGCGAAAGCACAAGGCAGGTCCATTAAAAGGCAACCAGAATAAAATAGTGCCATTTGCAGCAACATAGATGGACATAGAGATCATCACTCTAAGTGAAGTCAGTCAGAAAAAGAAAGAAAAATACCATATGATATCACTCATATGTGGAATCCAAAAAGAAAAAGGAAAAAAAAAAAAAAGGACACTATGCACTCATCTACAAAACAGAAACAGACTCACAGACATAGTAAACAATCTAATGGTTACTGGGGAAAGGGGGTGGGAAGGGATAAATTTGGGAGTTTGAGATTCACAAATGTTAGCCACTATATATATCAATAGATTTTTTTTTTACGGTTTCTTCTGTATAGCACAGGGAACTGTGCTCAATATTTTGTAATAACCTTTACTGAAAAAGAATATGAAAACAAATATATGTATGTACATGCATGACTGGGACATTGTGCTGTACACCAGAAATTGACACATTACAACTGACTATACTTGAATTAAAAAAAAAATAAAAAGGCAACCAGCAGCCCAACCAGAAGGGGACAAAATCCTGCTTCCTAGCCCCAGTGTTTCCCCTCTCCAGCCAGCACAGTCTAGGAAAGCAGACCACGTTAAAGTTTTCCCAGGAGTAAGAGAGAACTCAAACAATATTTAAAGTTTCCAAATTTATGAAAAAGTACTAGGAGCCAATTATTTTCACCATCATGTAAATTATTGAGCATTTGCAAGCAAACAGGCATCAGAAATAGATGTTTGACCTGCTCTATTGCGAGAATGAGATATTTTCCTTTAACACAAACTGGTTATGTTCAGGCAGCACATGAGGACCTGGGAGCACATCAGGAACTGAGAGCACAGTGCTTCTTCAGGTCTGGGGAAGCTTGGCTGAGCACCGTCTATTGTTCCCTCGTTTAGGGCTGACTGTGGAGCTGAACCTACACACCTTTAAGGAGCTGCCTCAAAGGTCACACCCCTGTTTTGATTAATACCCCAGTATACACGTATAAATTATAGCAACGAGAGATGGTGAATCCACTTTCGTTTCAAGCCTTTAACTCACAGAATGAAATCAAAAAGATAATTGATAAATGTTACCCTAAATATTACTGCATGTAGTAATATGTGATTTCAGCACTGGGACAGATACAAGTGGTCAGTATAAAGGGGCTGAAATTATTAATCAATGAATCAATGAATTGCTTGATATTTGAGTCCTTCCAAACTCAGCTCACTAACTCTTCTAGCTTTGTCTAATAAATCTACAATCCTCTTTGAAAGTTTGATGTTGACATATTCCTGAGTTCAAAATCAAGGTCTCTTTTACCATGATTGTCAGCTATTATTGTTGGGAATTTTAGCGACTCAGCCCCCTAGCTGATAGCAATACTTTTTATATGAATGATAACTTCTGAATGAGGGTTAATATGACCCAATTTGTAGGTCCATATATGTTCATTCTCTGTAACTACCATATTAGTTTTTTTAACACACTTTTTACAATTTTTGAGCTAATATATACATATTAAATTATCAGCTTTCAAAATATCTAATATTTTATTTCACTAGTTAATACTTGAAAACCTTTCTAGCTTATTTCTTCAGCTAAAATTTACATCAAAGAACTCTCCTTTGACACACTAAAGGGGAAATCTGCAATTTTTCAAAAACCATTAGAGGTGTATTCTAAAAGATGACTGAAAAACGTACTATAATTTGCATTTCTCTAGTGAGCCGGTGTGTGTACGCACATGTGTGTGCATGTGCGCACATGCACGTGCACAAGGAAAGTGATGTATTTGTTTGGGTTGAGCATTTGGTGATATCAGGAGGATGGCAGAATGGCAGACGCTGCACAAAGTCTTCTTTCTCTGCATCACTTTACATTCCCCATCAATTCTAATAAAAAGACTCATTAAAGCATTGGGGCACTTTCTCATATTTTCACCCCAATGTAGTTTATGTATGTTGCCCTTCATAATGCATCATTATCAAACATTCTCAGGTAATAAAAGTGAGCTGCTTGAGTTGGTCTCTCTGCAATAAAGCAACCAGTTGAAGAGGCTCCATGCATACAAATATGCATCCCAGCCCATTTACGAGTCCTTCATAGTTATCATGATGTATTTTACATACCAATTAAATTGAGCCGAGAGTGGTAATCGAAAGCATTAATGCCCTGGGCAATGTTGAAGGATGTCATTCTCAGATGCTTTTTTGATTTCTCTCTCCAAGCCATCACCACAGTGTTAGTACTGCTGGTTGTACTAGAAATGATAGCATCTAAAGATGCATTGTAAGTAACTGATAAAAAAAAAAAAAAAACAGAACAGGAAAACAATCTTTAGTTGATTTCTCACAAGATACAGGCAAACTGGAATCGATTCCATACATCAAGTTAAAAATTAAACTCAGATTTTGATGACACAACCTGATACTTACAAAACCTCACTAACCCTCTCTCCCACCAAAGAACTTACAGTGAAAAATTACAGCAAAGTCTGCATTCAGACTTATCCTCCACTCTAAGGATACCTTTAAAAAATCATTTTTAATTAGAACACAGGGCAGGAAACAATATTAATCACAATAATCATATGGGATTCTGGAGATATAAGTCACTGGCCAAGTTGCTGGGTTGGGCCTCCTGGGCCTGGAACAGGCAGACGGGAGCTCAGCAACCATCTGCTGCTCACAAGGTCCAGCTCATGCCCAAACTACTGGTTTATTTATGTTTTGATTGGTCTAGAATGTTTGAGAGAGGGGTGGCCAGGACTCAATGCAATGCCAAGATTCATTCCTGTCAGACTCACAGGCTCCAAAAGACCAACTCTCCCACCAACCTTCAAACCACCATGTCCTTTGTGGTTCGATGGCAGCAGGTCCCTTTTGCATTTTGCTAAGACAGTGATCTGTGCCCCTAAGTTGAAAGATTCCTTTTTTTTAATTGAGATACAGTTGATTTATAATGTTGTGTTAGTTTTTCTAATTTGACCTCATGATTAAATTTCTGCCTCACACAAAGAGGGACGTTGTCCCTTTGTATAGCTTAAGAAAAGCTGCTTTAACAGAATGGCTCTTGGAAATGTTTCTGATCTGATTATTACATAGAATCAAGAGTGACACTCTTGGAATACAAGTTCTCAGGGTATCTATCACTAGCATTCCTTTGCTTCTTATGAGATTAATCCCTCACTGCTCTTTGTTCCACACTATCTTGTCAAGGATGTTTGCACAGGAAACACAATCCTAGAATACAGAGATCGTGTCTCCCTTTGCAGCAAGTGGTAGACAAATTTACCACCGAGAATAAGTCTGGAGCAAAAGACAGGCATGCGTCCTGTCCACTGTAGAGGATTCAGATTCTCTAAACTCGTGGGTTCCTCTCCTGTAACACGACCCTGCAGGCATTCGTCTCTGACCATCTGTCTTGCCTCAGTGGGACCTGAGTCTCAAGAGGAACTGACACAAATAAGCTGATACTCATGCTGTGAGTAATGAAGTCTTTCTTTTCTCTAACACGAGTCTTATGTCCTCTACTAGTTTAAGGGTCTTTTAAAAGTTCATCCTCCAAGTGAGCCCCACACTATCTGTACTGTTGATTGTGCTGCAATTGGCAAGCTAACTTATTAGCAACTGACGTGCAAGTTTTATTATTTTGGTGAAAGAATTTAATTTGCTTTATTTAGATGTGTGTATACATATGTATATATGTGTACATATGTATGAATACATACATCTCCGAATGACTTAAGGGAAGGGAATTCTGACAGGCAGAAGTATAGCTTAGTACATTCTTTCCCTCCAGCTTATTCTATTAAGACAATCGCTTCTAAAAGCAACCAGGGCTTATTCATTTAAGAGCTGATACTGACATTATGTGAACAGCTTAATTTCACATACTTCATATCTACCTCACAATGAAATAAATGGGTTAGCATGACCAATTTAAAACCAAATTGATGAAATTGAGACTATTCTTGTGTCACTTTGAGACATCCTCTCTCAAAACACGGCATCCAGTCTTCCAAGATTTACTAGGCATCTACCATGTGCCCTGTGCTCTGATACAGTTAGCAAGAGAAGAAACAGACAGAGTCTGGATGGCCCCAAGCTTGGAAGGAAAGACATGCAAACCAAGCAATTACAGAAAACTTTGGCATACAAAGGATACTAGAAGTTCTAAAAAGAAAGAAACCAGCATGGGCTGCAGGGTTTAGAAGACGTTTGGAGAGCCTTGACAGAAAGACAACATTTCACTAAATACGTGGTGACAAAACACATATGGGGGGGAACAAAAGGTAACCTCCAGAATTTATAGCTGAAAGTAGACTAATTTACTCCTTTATTCTACAGACTAAGAAATAGAGACCCACACAGGTTCAAAGATTTGGCCAAAGTCAGCAACTGATTGTTGTCAAACCTGGGACCAGAGCCCAAGCACCCTGACTCCGAGTTTGGTAGTTTGATGTTGTTATATAACACGCAATATTAAAACACCAAGCTCGAGGCACTAATGTTTGGCAGAATCAGAGTGAAAATCCAGGCTTGATCTCTTGACAGCTGGAACAGGGCTTCTGTGTTAATATGCACACCAGTCACTGGAGAGATCAGCGTTAAAAGGCAGGCTCTCATTCAGTAAACCCAGGACGCTGCATTTCTAACAACCCCCCGCTGTGACGCTGAGGCTGTCTTAGGACCACACTTAAAGCAGCGAAACACTAGAATACATTCCGTGGAGTCCTGCCACACTCGAGAGAATTAAACCAGAACTCTTCAAATTTGGGAGGCCAAACACCCCTTTGGGAATCTGATGAAAGCTGTAGACCCTCTCTACCAGAAAGATGTGTACACACACAAAATTCTGTACAAAATATCAGGATTTGAGGAAACCCCCCCCCCCAACCTCTACTCATGAAGCCCGGCCATGACAGAGCTGAAGGACTCAGCTGGTAAATCTCCAGCTACCAAGTCATTTGCGACTGTGAAACACTGCACCTGCTTTTTCAAGCGATGCTTAAAATTTCTGTTACCAATGATGTATAACCTTTGTGTTAATCCATGCTCACTCTGGGCTTCTTTTTGGTTTCTACTACTTTAAAGTAAATGAGTTTAACTGACCTTCGATGCTGAGGTTCTCCTGCTCAACGCTGGAACACAGTATCTAAGGAAAATAGCGGGGCTGGGATCATGCAAAGGAGAGTTTCAAAAAGGGAACCTCACAGAGCTCTAAACAAACAGAATAATTCACCATACAGTGTGTTGTGAAACACAGAAGGACTGCTAAAGGCTCTATTTCTCCCCTCTGTCTAGAATTCACTGGGACAGTGTGTTTCTTGCTCTTATCCCATCATGTAATCTCCCTCAGTCTATGAATTATTTATATTAATTGTATTAGGATAATTTTTGAATCCCTTCCATTACCAGGCATCATGCCAAATGTTCTCACCCTGTAATCATCTTTTTTTGGGTAGGTATACCAAAATTTACTGATGAAGAAATAGACAGTCCAAAAGCCGTAACTGGAGACGGACATGAGATTGAGCCCAGCCCTGTCTGGCTGTGAGCTTTCTGTTTTGTGCTTCTGCATCCCTCTTTTCCACTAAGCCACGCTGCCGTATGCAAGCCAGGTTCTTTCTATTACCTGATCGGAGGTTCTCTCTATTATCAACTACATCCATCTCCCTCACACCCTCAGTCCGAGACCAAGCCCCCACTTCATCTTGAGTCTTTCCTGATCTCTTCATTTTTTATTGCCACTTATCCCCCTAGGAACAGTATTCCTATGTCCTCTTGCACTGCATCCTTTTTTCTTATCTACTCTTTCCTTCTTAAAAAAGAGAGAGAGAGAGAGGCGGGAAGGAAGGAAGAAAGGAAGGAAGGAAGAAGTAATCAGTTCCTGTAAAACTGAGTCCTCTGAGCATCACTGGAGAACAATTAATTTCAGGAGCACAGAGGTTGCTGATCGCTTGCTGCTCTAACCCTGCTACTTTACCAGAAGTACCAACAGTATAAAATGTGATGACAAGGGCCCCCATCAAGAGCCACCTCACTGAAAATCTCTCTTTGTTTACAGAAAATGCTAAGGGTTATTAAACTTGACTCAGAAAAGCAATATTATAATATGTAAAGTATGCACCACAGCACTAAAATTATATCTTCCAATCCATGGAAACTCCATAATATCATTACAGTACAATCAAAATAAAGCATTTCCACTCAGGAAATTGCTTTGTCAGATGTTCCCACATTATATGTAAGTTATCATCTTTACTTTTGAGGCCATAAAGACAGACATATAAAGAAGTACATTCTGCCCTGGTATTTAAAGTATTGCTTTAAGATTTGAATCTGGAAGTTAGCAAGTGACATTTATGGACTTGTAGTGTTTACATATTGGAGGCTCAACAATTCACACTTTATTTCTCAACCAAGATATAACTCGTTTCTGATTAAACTGCAGAATGCCAGAGCTCTTGAGAGTGCCCGGGTAGAAGGTGAAAGTAAAGCCATTTCCTTAAAATCAGATTACCTCATAAATAAAAATGTGTTCTTCACTTTTTGAAGAGAGGAAAGGAAATGAGTTACAATGGAAAAGTTTTTAAAATATCAAGCTAGGGAATGGAATGAATGGATAAAATAACTTGTTTTTAATATTCTCAGTGAGTTTGAGGACTGGTAAAGAAGTATTTTTAAGTTACTTTCATATAATATTTGCGGGGGAGACAATTTGATCATGTCTGCCCATTAAGATGCTAACTTTCAACTCTTCCAGTTTCTTGCCCCTTAGTCATAAAAAGGGCATTAAGGGAAGCTGTCATCGATCCTTGTCCTTCGCTTTGCTGTCAAAATCATCCTGTGTAACAGCAATTAGTTAATGTGGGAAAAGTGATTTGAAAAAGTGATACCTAAAAACTAAGTAAGTAGTGCTATGAAGTGCACTTAGAGTAAGCTAGAATGAGGCTACTCCACCATTTGCCAGATGGAAGCTCTAGCAGGGTAGGAAACTGGGCCACTTCGAAATAGGAATTCTTAATATCACTTTTCAGGCCTCTAATTTCTGAGTCATATGACTTAGGAAATCTCCCTCCCTTGGACTTTCTTTGATATTCTCATGTCTGAGGGAGCTTATTTTTAGTTGCATTTCTTATTTTGAAGTTGGAGTCCCATTCTCTGAGACCACCACAGGGCTCTCCACATTCTGAGCAACTCTCATTTCAAAGAGGAAAGATCAGAAAGAATAACTCTATTCCATTTTTAAAAATCAAAATACATCTAATTCAGCACTGAGAGGCACATTAAAAAATAATAATGCAATTCATGTAATGACTTTTTGAAATACCGATGAGACCCTACGTTCACGCTACGGTGGGTACCCTTCCACCACACTATGGAACAAGCTGCAGGAAGTGGCCTTTTACTTCAAACCTGGGCCACTGGCTCACAGCTGATTTCAAGTGCTTTAAACACAGTGAGGAAACTGGCAGGACGGGCAGCGTGTTCCCACTGACTCAGTGGGGCATCATTTCTTTCTGGAGGACTGATTTAGATGCAGGGAAGTGGAAAAGCACACAAGCAAGACACTAAATCTGGCTTCTCTTCCAAACTTAGTCCCCATCAATTACAAAGGCTCCCGAAAGAAACAACCTGCTGTCTGTGGTCTCAGCTCCCTGGCATGGCTCCACTAATGAGCTCAGCAATTAGTGATTTTATCAGTTCAAACTGTCTCATACCTTCTCCTAGCCATGGTCGAACAAAAAGGGCAAAACACCTTTCAACAGAATTAAAAAAGCAATCGTTTTTATTGTTGGCAATTTAGTGCTCACTCTTTCCATAGCTGAACTTCCAATCTCTGGTTTCTAAGGTTTCCAATGGTACTGTCTATAAGAGAAGGCAATTCTTTGGGACCAAAAAAAAAATAATAATTTTCTGAGATTTAAGACATCTTTTGAATTTGCGTCTTGCCACTATTTCCCCAAATCTCTGTACTTTCTTTCCAGGCCTTTCAGAACGTAATTATTTTTCCATTAAGATATAACACAGAACCACTCAGACAAGATGAAAACATTTTCTCTGTCAAAGATTTAAATAAGTCTGAACCTTATCTGAAAGCAGTAAGCTAATGTTCTTATGTCTGAAACTGAGTGTTCCCTTTGACATTTCAGTTGTACAGATATTTTATCCTTAGCTTCAGTGGAACACTGTTCCCAAACTTGTCCATGTATTAGTTTCTTTCCTCAATTGTATATTCTATCCTTATATTGAGAAGGAAATCAGCAAAAATATTTCTTGAGGAGGTCTAAGAATATCAATTCATTCTGCTGGGGTAAAAAGAGTATCAAATGAAAGCAGCCATTGTTTGCTTGCCGCTGACAGAGTAAGTCTTGCCAGCAGCCAAGGAACATAATCACTACGAAGTCCACTGTCCTATATCTGACTCCAACCTGCCTTCCTCTTCTTCCTGCTTCCTCATTTCAGCCATTCTCCTGAGACAGGAGGGAAGGGGGCAGGGCACAACTATTCAAAGAATGACACAGCAATTAGCACCAAGATGGCGGAAGATTCAACTCCCAGTAGACCCTGAGCTTCATTATACACTCATTGAGATACAATAACGTGCTGAATGGCACTCCCACAGGTGCCATGACAGTTATGAGGCTGACCATAAAGGGTCAAAAAGTGAGTGATGGTCCAGTTCCTGGGAATCCCTGCCCCTTCCCCAAAGTAGTTGGAATAATCCTTCCACTTGCTAGCATATGACGTTACCAAGCTGATAGAAACTAACAACCCCGCACCGTGTGGCCTTTTCTCTTGCCTTTTGAGATGGCCTGCACTCTGTCTATGGATGTGTATCTTCTTTTACTTTAAACTAAACACCCAACCCCATACCTCATGGCCTCTCTTGCCTTCCGAGCCAGATTGCACTGTCTAAGGAGTATGTATCTCTCTGAATAATCTGCTTTTACTCAACTATGGCTCGCTTTTGCATTCCTTCCTGTGCAAAGCTAAAGACCCTCACTTGATGGGGCACTCGCCTGGGACCTTGGACATGGCCATCCTCTCACACCCCACATTTCTCCTGTATCACTCCCTTCTCATAGTGAAATAACTGAGCTGCAAACAAACCAAAAAAGAAGTTGTATTTAAGCTTCTAGTCCCAGTGACTAAATCTGGGCGAAGGCACTCATCCATTGCTTAGGACTGAAGTAGATCTCCCTTTCAGAGATACCTGAGCTTCAAACCTAAAACTCAAAAGAAAAGAAAGTCTTATACAGATACTTCATCTTTCCATACACTTTATTTTCTCCTGTTTGAATTCTCTGCTACTGCATTTTCTTCAACAGCCATTCATAAGAGTATTAAACTACACATTATTTGTAAATATGTTTTTCTCACCCCAACCACTTTCTTTTAACAATAAGTAAACCCCTATTTAAAAAAAGAACTCAACCAATATTTAGTATGATTTCCACTGGTTTATCTCTTTTCTTTTAAAATGTTTTGTAATAACATTTATCCAATGTCTTAGTCCATCTATGCTGCTGTAATAAAATACAGAGAACAAGTGATTTAAACAACAAATATTTATTTCTTACAGTTCTGGAGGCTGGGAAGTCCAAGATCAAAGTGCTGACAGATTTGGTGTCCAGTCAGGGCACACTTCCTAATTCATAGTTGGTCTACTTCTCACTGTGTCCTCACATGGGGAAGACGTGAGAGAGCTCTCTGGAGTCTCTTTTATAAGAGCACTAACCCACCCCACTCATGAGAGCCACACCCTCATGACTTAATCATGTCCCAAAGCCATCACTTCCTGATACCATCATATTGAGGGGTTAGGATTTCAACATATGAATTTGCAGTGCAGGGACACAAAAATCCAACCCATATATTCTGCCCCTGCCCTTCTTCCCAAAATCATGTTCTTTTCACATGTAAAATACATCTCAACAGTCCTAAAAGTCTTAACTCATTCCAACAATGACTCTGAAGTCTAAGTTGAAATCTCATCGAACTATCTACACCAGATGTAGGTAAGACTCAGGATACAGTCAACCCGTCCTGAGGCAAATTCCTCTCCAAGCTGTGAACTCCTTGTGAAACTAAACAAGTTATGTGCTTCCAAACCGTGGAGCAGGCATGTGATAGGCATTCCCATTCCAAAAGAAAGAAGAAAGATAAAAGAGATGAGAGGTCTCAAGTAAACACAGAACCTAACAGGGAAAACTCCATTAAACTTAAGGCTTAAGAATAATCCTCTTGGTTTCCAGACTCCCTGGGATAGCAGTGTCACCCCCACAGGTACTGTCCATGCCATGGCAGTGGCCCCACCCCCACCGCAGCTTTCTGAAGTGGTCCGCTCATATCATGGCTCCACTGGGTACAGCCCACACCACAGGACTCTGCAGGGCTCCCCCAACTAAGGCAGTAGCCTCGGGGTATCCTGACCCATCTGAACCACAGAAGCAGCCTCACTCACCCTTTGAAACCCCTCTGCAATACCTCAGAAGAAAAGATCCAGGAACTTGAAGACATAGATATGTCTTCTATGTCTAACTAAACTAAAGTATAGTGATTTAAAAAGAAAAAGCAGCTGAATAAAGATGAAAAAGCGTCCATAACTTGTGGGACAATATCAAGCATCTTACATATAAATAGTGAGAGTCTCAGAAGAAAAAAAAAGAGAGAGACAGAGAGGCAGAAAACTTTGGAAATGATAACAATAGAAAAATTTTCAAATTTTAATGAAAACTATAAATCCACATACCCAAGAATCTCAGTGAATTCCAATCAGCATAAACACACAGGCCCACACACAGACACACACATCAAAAAAACTAAGGCACATCAAAATCAAATTGCTTATAATCAGAAGAAAGGGAAAGTTGTATGAAGCATCGTACTGTGTTATAGTGGACACTAAGGAGAATAAAGGACATACTGCCTGCCCTAAGAAAATTGTTTTAATTTGCAGTTTACATATAAATGTGATTTGCATGTGAGGCATCTAAATTTTCTTCAGGGACTGGGAGGTTTATGATGTTATATAATCATAACCACTGAGCCACTTTCCTGTACACCTGAATCTAACATAACATTGTAAATCAACCATGCTTCATAAATAAATAAACAGATAGATAAATAAAATTAAAAAACAAATAAATTCAGTACCTTGCCTGACCCAGTCTCCAAGATGAAGTTTGTGTGCTAATGTACGGCAACATTTGTGACGTCCAGAGAGCAACTCTGCCCAGTTAATGGTCACGGTTGCCTCTTCATCTTCACACGCACTAGCAGGACGCTCGAAAAGGGAAATCAAGGCTGTTGTGAAAGAAATTATCTGAACCTTGAGAGAGACATGGAAAGAAAAACAAACATGGGTAGGGTAATTGTTGCAAGAAGATTCCATGTTCTTTAAGATTAACAAGGAACAGACATTGAATTAATAGGAATTTCTTGATATTATTTAAAGGATGCAGGCAGTTATATTAAAAGACATTACGCTACAAGGTTGGTAAGGCAGTTACCAAGGGCATTTTATTTGTTTGCTTTTATGATATACTTGTCATTAAAAACAGTGAGAATGATGAGCTTACACAATTATGAAAGGAAATTGTACAAATTAGACTATTTCAGCATTCACAGGCATGCTCTATGCCATTCAGTAAGTAATTTTTCAGAGGTAGGGTAGAATTTGATAGAAAGACAGAAATCATCGTGTGCAGTGTCTGGGTTTCAGGGCTGCCCTCTCTGATGCATCCATCCCTTTGTTACATGATACAAGAAATAAGCCTTTCCCAAGAGTCTGCTACTGAGAAGCCTGAAACCTTATGAATGAAAATCTGAATAATCAATTTGAAAGAGTTATGAGAGATAACTTTAGACATTTAATATTAAATGTTTATTAATACTGAGGTCTACTAGATTAAGCAACCTATGGTGAAAAAGCTAGCAAATATTTTTTTCTAAATAAGGAAAAGGGGACTATACACAGGCAAGAAAACTACAATGAAGATTGATTTTCATATGCAAGAAGAGGAAGTGTGACCTAATCCATCTTTTTCATGTCCAAGATGTGTGGCCTTATACTCTATAATGTAGTTCAGTTAGAAGGTCTTGCTCATTGCATGCTATTTCTGTTTTGAGCTACAGTTTGATGATTAAGTCCATAGTGTTCAATCTTATCCTTCCCTCACTTACCTTTCCAGTGATGTCCCCAAAAGAAAGAATTGATTCATTGGCATCAAGAGGGTCATACCAATAATCCATGCAAACCGGTGCTCCTTTCAGGCCTTGGAGTTTATATTGACAAGGAAATTCTTCTTTGGATAGCAGATCATAGAAACAAATCTCTTTACTTGTAAAAGCCACCGCTATCTAAAAAGCAGCAAAGTAGAAAATCAGAAAGCATTTCTGATGGATTTAGTGAGATCAATATGAAAAGCACACATGCAAATGTTAGCACCAAATCTGACATTTTCCCCTGAGGGCCCGTAACTGTATTACAGAAGTACAGCATTCTAACTTTGGACTCTAGCCAGGAAAAAAACTTTTCCTATTTGAATGTGCTTCCTTCTCTATTCCCACTTCACAGACCCATCAAGCTCTTCCATCCACGGGAGACTAGACAACTAATCACATAGGAGAGACAGACAGGAGGAGCTACAGCATCACACAGTCATACCAGAAACTTTGCAAACCATGTTTTATGAGATAAGCAGAGGCTTTCACAGAAATTAATTGATAAAAACTCTGTAAATAACTTTCCTAAGTCAGATAAAATCCTAAAAGCTATTTAATAAAGGGTAAATAAATTTGTCAATAAAACTAAGAAAATTTATCTAGACTAACCCAAGGAGGGGGAAAAAGAGAGAAGACACACATTACTAAATTCAGAAATAAAAAAGTGGACATTACCATCATCCTTACAGAAATAAGAAAGGATTATGAGAAAATATCATGAACAATTGTAAGCCAACATGCACAAATGCCTGGAAATACAAAAGTTACCTAAACTAACTGAGGAAGAAAGAGAAAATCTCAGCAGACATATAACAAGTAAGAAAAAAAAAAAATTGATTTTGTAATCAAAAGAAATTTCCCACAAACAAAATCCCAAGCCCAGATGGCTTTTCATTAATAAATTCTACCAAACATTTAAAGAATTAACACCAATCCTTCTCAAACTTGTCCAAAAATTAGACGTGGAGGGAACTCTTCCGAAATCATTTTATGAGGACAGAATATCCAAATACCAAAACCACATAAAAACTTATCACAAGAAAACTGCAGACCAATATTCCTAATGGATACAGATGTAAAAATCCTCAGCTAAATACTATCAAAGAGAATCTAGCAACATATGAGAAAGATTACACACCATGAGCAAGTAACATTTACACCAGTGTAAGGGAGCAAAACTGTCTCTTCAGTGTGAGGATTAATTTAGGTTGATCATTTTTAACAAACAGAAGACTCAGGCATTTTTTCCTTTTTACTTCTGCCTTAGCTGCCTAAAGAATTTGGATAAAGGGCCTGTACCCAGAATAGAGCTATTACCAAAAACATCTGCACAGAATAAGGGCCAGGTGTGGTGGCAGCCACTTACCAAGGCCGAGAGATCAGAGTCCACTCAGTGTCCCGGTGTCTCTGCAGGGCCCAGCAAACATTTGTATACCAAACATTTGCTTTTCCATCTTCATGTGAATTGCCTTCATCCCTTCTGAAATCTCAAACCACCACCGCAACATCATCTTTGGTCTTTGCTAAAGACGGCATTCTAGGTGAGGGCTTCAGCCATTTTGGTGAGTTACTCAGTGTTCCTGGGTCTCTACTGTGTATATGTTTTATTAAACTTCTGTTTGATTTTCCCCCATTAATCTGTCTCATGTCAAATTAATTATTAGCCCAACCAAAAGAACCTAAAAGGATGGAGGAAAATTTCTTCCTCCCAACACCAGGAATGCCAGGTTAGTTTAACTTAAACAAGTATCAGCTATTGTAATATACCACATTAATAGAATAAAGGACAAAAATTGTATGACCACCTCAGTAGATACAAAAAAGCATTTAACAAAAGCCAATGCATTTTCATAATAAAAATATTCAACTAACCAGGAATAGAAACTTGATAAAGAGCATGTACCAAAACCAACCAACCAACCAACAAAAACTCCTACAGCTGATACCACACTTAATGGTGAAAAACTGAATGTATTCTCCTTCAGATCAGAAATAAGATGAGGACATTCACTCTCACCACTTCTGTTTAACACTGTGCTGGAGATTCTAGCCAGGGAAATTAGGCAAGAAAAAGAAATTAAAGGTATGCAGATTGGAAAGGAAGAAGTTACACAATCTCTATTAGCAGATGGCATGATCTTATATAAAGCAAATCCTAAGGAAGACAACTTGACAACAATAACAACAAAATCAATTAGAACTGATAAATGAGTTCAGCAAAGTTGCAGGATATATGATAACTTTTAAAAACCTATTGGTTCACTGGCAATGAACAATCTGAAAATGAAATGACCAAAGACAGTGTTACAAGAATGAAAAGACAAAGCACAGACTGGGATACAATATTTGTAAATTATCCATCTGATAAATGCATGGACTCAGAATATAGACAGAACTCTCAAAACTCAGTAATCACAAAATAAGCCCAATGAAAAAATGGGCAAAGGATTTGAACGGACACTTCACCAAAGAGAATATACAGGTAGCAAATCAGCAAATGAAAATATGCTCAACATTATTAGACACTAGGGAAATGTGAATTAAAACTTCAATAAGACAAAATACAAACCTATTAAAATGGCCAAAATTAAGAGAAAAAATCTTGATCATACCAAGCATTGGTAAGGATGTGCTACATCACACAATGGAATATTAATTACACAACTATAAAATGATACACTACTAATATATCCAACAACATAGATGAATCTCAGAATAATTATGCTGAGTTAAAGAAATCAGACAAAAAAGAAGTACACACTGTATGATGCCAATTACATAAAAGACTAGAAAATGCAAACTAATCTATAGTGACAGAAAGCTTATCTTATCTGTTACCTGGCAAGGAAGGATGGGAGGGACTGGAGGGGGGGAATTACAAAAGGACACACGGACACTTTTGAGGGTGATAAATGTAGCCATTATTTTCATTGTACTGTTGATTTTTCACAGTTATAAATATGGATTAGAATCTGTCAGCTTGGACACTTTTCATATGTGCAGTGTATTTCAATAAGGCTGTTTTAAAAAAGAAGAAAAAAAGCAATATTCTTTAGGCTTTTATGTTAAGTAAGTACAAAAGAAAGGCTAAGATTTAGTTATCAGTCCCAGAAAGCAGAAACAGTGCAACATATTCATTACATAATATAGCAGTACAAACATTACATGATAATAACAGAATGCTATACACATATACAAACAATGTCTGAACTAGAACCATCTTTTAATCCCTACTAGCTAAACATTAACACCAGATCCTTAAGAAAGAGCTGGATATAACGTCGGCTGTCACCATTGAGGCAGCAAAGCACAAGTTCTGAAATCAGGTTGCCTTGGTTTACAGATCTTGCAACATTGATTACATCCTGTGTGACTGGGTCAAATTAAACAATATCTCCTTGCCCAGTCTCTCATTTTTGAAGGGGGAATACTATTTCCTTCATGGTGATCTTGAGAAGAAGATTAGAGCGTACGATGATGATAATGATTACTCTTTATGGGTCTAAGCAGTAGAACATACTTTTCCCACTTAAAAGAATCTGGCTCTTTAGAGAAATGGCTGATTCTAGGCCCAGAATAATAGATACACAAGATGATCCTAGAACATCTTGTCATACCAGCAAACAAAGGAGCTTTCAACGACTGCTATTGTTATATCAAAAAAGACTCAGACATTGACTTGTATTAGTTCCATTATCCAAAGATGGCACAATTTTTGGTAGAGGATAATAACTCAGTGGGTTTAAACAAATCAAATTTAAACCTATGAGTTTGTATTGGTATTGATAACAATAATGATAGTAGTATTCATTTTCATCTTTAGAGGATATTAAAAGACTAGCTAATTATTTTGAATACTGCTAAATAAAAGTAAAGAATTAAGCATTTATTCTGCCTTTGTTATACAATTTGTTTTACATGATGGCTAAATAATTGACAAAGGGAATTTCTTTTTATAAAGGTATTTCTAAAGAAACAGGAAAGGATGAAATTAGAATATCGTCATCTTGCAACCCTTAATAAATCGATGGATCTAGGAATAGTCAGCAGTAACTGTTAACATCCCAAGAAGAGAAAGAACCAGGCATTTCATGCTTCCTGATTGAGGAACATCTATTCCAATATAAACAAACCATCAAGACTTTAGACTTGACTACCAATTTACTGAAAACACAGGGAGCAGGTGGCCCAGTTAAACATCTCCATGTAAATACAATCTGTGAAATCTAGACTGAGAAACTCTAAAGGACACACACCTAGTTTCTTTAACAAAAACAGCAACAGCAACAAGAACAACAAAACACAAGAATAAAGAAGAGATAGAAGAAAACGTCTGGATCAAAAAAGATATATCAACCATTCATAATGTTTGAACCTTATTCAGATCTTGATTCAAACAAACTATCAAACGATTAACAAACTATCAAAAAATCTTAAGACAAGGAAACAGGTACATGGTTGGATATTTGATGGTATTAAGGAATTATTGCTATTGATATTAAATGTGATATATTATGGTTATGCTAAAAAGAGAGGCATTTTTAGAAATAATAAAGTATTTACATATTAAATAATTGGATGTTTTGGATTTCAAAAGAGGGGAGATGTAGCTGAAACAAGACTGGCTATGAATTGAAAATGGCTAAGAGTGGATATTGGTTCTTAATGCTGTTATCTCTGCTTGTGTGTGCACTTCAATTTTCCATAGTAAAATTTACCATCTACTTAATGTGAAAATACTAAGAATATGGATTCTTTAGGCTGCATTCTTCCCCCACAAACTAATTTTCCTTTCAGTATGTTATCTTGCTCATAGGTATATTTATATGAGGATATTTGAACTGCATGGTCTCTACCCATTAAAATTAAGAAACTGACTAGTTCAGTGGTCAAAATCAGATAAGCAGTTTCCTGAAATTGCTTTGAGCCATGCTGTCCACTGATGCAGCTTCTCAGCTCTGCAGATAGATCCATGACTCTGCTAAAAATCTATGGAGTCATAAAGGTCTTATCAGCTAGTCCTGCAGCATGCCACATTTGGGACAGAGCCAAGAATCTGAGTTGCTATCAGCCTTGTCATTTAAAGGCACACAACATAACAGCTTGGGGAATAGACTAACTCACTTGGCTTTACTTGCATTCCGTCCAGGTCAGATGAGAGGTACAGAAGACTAATGCAGCTCTCTGTCACAGCTAGTGTTATACTTGCTATTGATCAGAGCCCTGTCCCTTCATTTCCCCCCTTTTACAAGCCATACGTTTATTTATAAAGACTATACCTTGTTTACATTTTCCAGAGAAACCATACTTGTCACCCACAGGTGTTTAAGCTTGGTGGCATCAGAAGTGATGGGAAGCGTTTCTTGCAGCTTTAAATTCTCTCCCCAGATTCCTAATAAACCTTCCTTACTGATGGTCAGATAACGGCTTGAACTTCTTAAGAAAATTACTTTTTGAATGGTGTCTTTGTGTTTCACTGGGAGGAACTCAAGGTCTTTCCACTGTGGAGCCACAGTTGCTTTTGCTTGTTCATCTTTCTCATAGAGGGCTAACAGCATAAATGAAGTCAGCTTGTCCCAATTAATGAAGCCATCCTGGGCCACATCCACTTTATCAAAGAGCTCTCCATATGCTTCCTTTGTGCTCCAACCAACAACCTCTGTCATCCTCTGCATAAATTCTTCCCTGGACATACAAATGGTTTGACGTGGCTCTGCGGGCTAGAAACAGGAATAAAAACAAGACAACAGTGAAAGCATCCTAAGTACCAGAGCATTGTGCTACCCCAAAGGTGGATCTAATCAGCATTTCTTCCAAGATGCAAAGAAAAATATCTTCTACTTTATGACAGTGCTATACTTAAGTGAGTTTGGGCTGAGCAGCAAATAATTGACAGGCCCACAAGCTGACATCCTCCATTACAAATGTCCTTATAATTAGCAGAGGGAGGTAGGAGAGTCACAGGTTTGATATGATGATGGATGCAGAGGTCAGAGTGATGCTGCGCTATGAACCAAGGAATGCAGGTGGCCTTTAGATGCTGGAAAAGGCAAGGAAACAGATTATCCCCCAGAACCTCCAGAAGGAAGACAACCCTGACAACACCTTGATGTTAGCCCTGCAAAACCCATTTTGGAATTCTGAGTTGTACAACTGTAAAATAATAAATTTGTGAGTTTTAAGCTACTAAGTTTGTGGTAATTTGTTATCCCGTCAGTAAGAAGCAAATGTAGCGGTTTAGAGAAAATGGGTGAATCCCTGAAGAGAGTATAGGACAGCCAGTAAAATTTTATCACAGCAAAACTTTAATCCAAGGGCAAGGAGTCCCCTCTATGAAGAAGACACCATTACAAAAACAGTGAAACTTTATAAGCTGATTTTTGTTATTCATGGTAGTTTTGTTCTATAAAGTCTCTGCAAACACAAAATTAGCAGATACTGAAGCATTGCTCCTATGGGAAATCCAGAGTTAGGTTTCTGTGAGCCTCTGGTCACAGTATTTTCATCAGCAGATCAATTCATAGTTTTGTTTTACATCTGATTCCATTGAAGACATTTTAATATATATTGTTAATTCATTAACATTGAATTCATGGCCAACACGCTATAACTCATGACTGACTGAAGCTTATCCAACACACATATTTTCTCCATAAGGCACATTACAGCTTTCTTGCACTTAGGAACACTAGACAAAACTTTACCACTACACTTTGGGGCCCTTTTTAAACAGTGAAATCACCAACAAAAAGCACAAAATGCAAAAACCTGAACTAAGTAGAGCACAAATAGGACACTTGTTTACAGTACAAGAGTTAGAATAAGAAGACAGGTGTCACCGTGTTTGCGTTCAGCATGGCAAAGACACGCTGGAAGATGGCAACTTTTTACAACTGTATACATGTCTGTGAATGACCACGAAGGTGTCCTGAGTATTGATTTAGGGGTCACAAATAAATTTTAGCAAGCAGGCAAATTCACAAATGCAGAATCTGTGAATGATGAGAATCATCTGTATTTCAAGTAAGTACATAAATTAATAGGCTGTTTAGTTTGGTGTCCTTCATAATGAGAGAGTCTATTTCCTCAGAGCCAAAGAGTCAGAACTGACAGTAAGCACTAGGAAGCAGCATATTATAGAGCAGGTCCAACAACTGTAAGTTTAATCCTGGTTCCACCAGAAATTGTGGGAAGTACTGGCAAGTTCCTTCACTGTTGAAGCTTAATTTTCCCATCTGTAAAGTGGTTATAGCAAAATACCAACCTCAAGAAAATTATTATGAAGGTTAACTGACATATCAATAGATGCAGAAAAAGCATTTGACAGAATTCAGCACTCATTCATGATAAAAACTCTCAGTAAACTAAAAATGGAAAGAAACTTCCTCAACTTGATAAAGAATATCTGACAAAAACATACAGCTAACAATATACTTAATGGTAAGAAATCTGAAGCATTCCTACTAAGATCAGGTACAAGGCAAGGATATCTTCCTCTCACCATTGCTTCTCAACATCGTACTCAAAGATCTACTGCAATAAGACAAGAAAAGCAAATAAAAGTATAAAGATTGTGAAGAAAGAAATAAAACTGTCTTTGTTATCAGATGACATGATCATCTACTAGAAAATCTGAAGGAATCAACAAAAAACTCCTGAAGTTAATAAGCAATTATAGCAAGACTGCAGGATACAAGATTAATATAAAAAAGTCAACTGCTTTCCTATAACCAGCAATGAACAAGTCAAATTTGGTATTAAGACCACAATACCACCTTACATTAGCATCCTCAAAAATGAAACACATATAAATCTAACAAAAATGTGTATAATATTTATATGAGGAAAACTAAAAGCTCCTATCAACAAAATCAATAACTGGAGTGATATTCCATGTTCATAGATAGGAAGACTCAATATTGGCAAGATCTCAGTTCTTCCCAAGATGATCTATAGATTCCATGAAATCCCAGGAAAAATCTCAGCAAGTTATTTTGTGGATATTGACAAACTGATTCTAACTTTATATAGAGAGGCCAAAGATCAAGATGAGATAGCACAATATTGAAGGACAAGAACAAAGTCGGAGAAGTGACTCTATCTAACTTTAAGACTTATTATATTATTATAAGACTACAGTAACCCACGCAGTGTGGTATTGGCATAAGAATATACAATTAGATCAGTAAAACAGAATAGAGAGCCCTGAAATAGACCCATATAAATATAGTCAACTGATTTTTAACAAAGGACCAAAGGCAATGCAATGAAGAAAAGATAAGGTTTTCAACAAATGGTGCTGAGATAACTGGACATCACATAGTAAAAAATGAATCTAGACACAGACTTTACACCCTTCACAAAGATTAACTCAAAATAGATCACAAACCTAAATGTAAGATATAAAACTATAAATCTCCTAGAAGATAACATAGAAGCAAACCTAAGTGACCTAGATTTTGGTGATGACTTTTTAGATGCAACACCAAAGGCACAACCCATGAAAGACAGAATTCATAATGTGGATTTCATTAAAATGTAAAACAATGTCAAGAGAACTGGAAGACAAGCCATAGATGGGAAAATATTTTCAAAAGGCACATCTGATAAAAAATTAATCCAAAATATACAAAGAATTTCTTAAAGTTCAACAAAAAGAAAACAAACAATCAAATTAAAAATGGATCAAAGACCTTAATGGATACCTCACTAAAGAAGATATGCAGATGGCAAGTAAGCATATGAAAAGATGCTCCACATCATATATCATCAGGGAAGTACAAATGAAAACAACAATGAGATATCACTACATATCTATTAGAATGGTCAAAATCGGAAACACTGACAACAGTATATGCTGGCAAGGTTGTAGAGCAACAGAAACTCTAATACATTGCTGGTGGGAATGTAAATTCAATTTGAAAGAGAATTTAGTGGTTTCCTACAAAATTGAACATACTCTTACCATATGTAGATCCAGCAATCACACTCCTTAGCACTTACCCAAAGGATTAGAAAACTTATATCCACAGGAAAGCCTGCACACCGATCTTTATAGCAGCTTTTATTCATAACTGCCGATGCTTGGAAGCAACCAAGATGTCCTTCATAGGTGAATGGATAAATAAACCACAGCACATCCACAGAGCAGAATATTATTCAGTGCTAAAAAGAAATGAGCTATTGAGCCATGAAAAGAAATGGAGGAAACTTAAATGCATACTACTAACTGAAAGAAGCCAATCTGAAAAGGTTACATGCTGTATGATTCCAACTACATGACATTCTAGAAAAGGCTAAATTATGTAGGAAGTGAAAAGATCAATAGTTGCCAGGGATTAGAGAAGTGGGGGACGATTAATAGGCAGAACATAGGGAATTTTCAGGGCAGTGAAACTACTCTGAATGCTACCATAATGATGGATACATATCATTGTACATTTGTCTAAACCCATAGAAGCACCAAGAGTGAACCCTAATGTAAACTGTGGACTTTGGGCGATTTTGATGTGTCAAAGTAGATTTATGAATTGTAACAAATGTACTACGCTGATGGGGGATGCGGATAATTGGGGAGGGTATGCATGGGTCAGGGTGGGGAGAATATGAGGAATCTCTGTACCTTCCTCTTTATTTTGTTGTGAACCTAAAACTGCTCTAAAAATATAATCTTAATGAAGAAAAAAAAGACTGAGATATCATTTGTGCAAGAACTAAGTAATCAATCAAGCATTCAACAGAAGTTAGTTTAATTAATTAAATTAACTTTCTGAGAAATAATTGGTATCTAGCCCTTTGAACTACTCAGAGGTCCATCATTCTTATCTTTGTTAAATTATTTTCAGTTTAAAGAGTTTAGATAGATGGAAAATTTTCAGTGACCCAGATTTTAAGAGTACAGAAAGAAATTTGATCTTAAAAAACACTCCATCTGAGCCAAAACTGCAAACTGTTTCTGAAAGCTAAGTCAACGTTGATCTTTTATTTTAAACTATTGCATAATGACATCAATCAACCCTCCAATCTATGTCATTATCCCTTTAACAAAAAACACTTTAAAGCTGAATCTTAAAGTATTTTCTTCCTATGAGTTTTGTAATTTATTTTTATTTCTACGAATGAAAAACTGTTCTGACTGACAACACCAAGACAACTTCTTTTTTTCTATCCTAGTATATGGAATTGCAAATAGACCATAAACAAAGAAGAAAACAAATTTTCTTCCCCAAGGTAACATACACAATCAACTTCATAATTTTCTGCACATTAATAATGCCACTATGCACTAGGGGAAGATTTGAGAAATGCTTCCAATTTATGAAATGTGACAGAGAAATGCAATTGTATGATATACTTGACAATTCTATTACTGATTGTTCACTCATTAGCTTTTTTGTTTTCAATTTGAAAATAAAACCATGGTTTTGCCATATCTTCCGTTATAATTTAGGAATTTGCTTTTACTTAAAAAATTCTAACTTGTTCAAGAAGCATTATGCCTTGATTGATGTGTGGCTTATGTTTATTAATTCTATTATATGCCAGCTTTAATACATTTCTTAAATGTACAATTAAGGTATGTAAATTTTTTACTCAAGCTTAAAATTGTAAATGCATTGACTTTTACCACACAATTCATTCTCATTTTATCAGTGGCTCCCATTAAGATTCCAGGACTAGAATTCATCTGTTCATTCCAGTATATTGTACATACCACAGCCGTGGTAGGGAGACTGTGGGATTGCAGACTTGGAGCTCTAAGCTTCAGCCTCAGTTGTTGCACCTCTAAATAGGGACAATAATAACTAAATCTTAGAGGTGCTATCAGGTTTAGTTGCTAATTTAATGTATATCTACCATATGGTGTCATTTAATGTGAGTCCAGTAATTTATAATCAATAAACATTAACTGGCTGCTAAAGGGCTTAAAGAATAAAAGGACTATAAATGGAGTCATCATGCCAGCAAAGACTCTTCCCTGAAGATGAAGCAAAATTTGTTTGTTGATGTGTGTGTGTATGTGTGTGTGTAAGGCTCTGGAAGTGTACACAATTACTAATTTCAGTAAATCAGTCCTTCCTATCAGAGGTGGCCAGTTGCTAACTGGTTGGTTCTAAAAGTGATCCAACTGGGTCAGAAGACTGTGTCCACTAACAGTGTTGTCTGAAGCCTTCCGTTTCCATGACCACTGCTGTCACAGGGACAGACGATGGATGCTGCCTTAGTATGAAATAGCAACTGCACACACTGTTTCAGCTGTCCTTTCTCAAAGGCACAAACAGAACACTGTCCTAAGTGAGCCCAGGGAAAGAAAAGTTAACCTGTTTTCAGAAACCAAGACTATTTCCCACAACCAAGTATGACATTTCATCACCGTGAGTAATTACAGCTTCTGTCTTATCTTGAGCCATTTGTACTGGGCTCTGTGGATTTTAGGTGAGCTGGAAGTTTCCATCCTGAACTTGGCGGAAGATAACTCCATAGAAAGAAAGAAGAAAATCCTTCATTCTAAAAATGAGTTTGCATATACCATGATTTGGTTGTAAACTATATTAGATTCAGCATTAAGTGGCAAAATAATTTATCTTTCAGCCATATTTTAAGATATATATTTAGTTATGCACGCATATACACATATGCATATATATTTAAATTAGTACTAATTCAGTTAGCATCTGGGTTTTATGCCTGCATTTGCCATGACCACAGGCCAGTCAGAACCTCTCCAGGGTTTGAATGAGGGTTCAGTAAGATAATCTGTATATAAGGCCCTCTTTACATTGAACAATTTTATTTAAACATTATTTATTCCTGTTGAAGACACATTCACATCAAGTTAAATTCACAAGCATATGTTTAGTATAGCTAGGGAAATATTAAGAATTTAGGAAATTGGATTTCAATATAAAACATAGAGCACAAAATAATTAATTCTCAGTCCCTTCAACTGAAAATTTAATTAGTATGGCTTTAATAAAATGTTCTTCCCACAGACAGTTTGTTCCAATTTGAATGTAGGCCTTCCAAATAAAAACTACCTAATAGTGTTTTCAAGTATACCCTTTCACTCCTATTAGTCACGATTCTCTGTCCAGTCTTTTTGAGATAAAAAGTACCCCTGCATCTACTAGAACTCCTCTTTTAATAAAAGAGAAGCATGTACGATCCATTAGAAAACATATTCTCATTCAGCCTTTACTAAGATAATATTAATAAATTTATTTTGCTATGTCTATGTAACTATTGAGTGAGAAAATAACCAGCTATTGCCTTCAACTGTTCTTGCAAGAAATGTACCCAGAATGTCTGGTTGATTTTCTTAGCAAGCACAACTTTAGACCTTTAGAAAATCTTCCTGTCTTCCTGACTCTTTTTCAAAGAATATTTAAAAAATCATTTCCTTTTGCCTAGAAAGCATTTTCTGCAGCTACAGTCAGTTCTTGTGACCCATCTTTTATTTTTAAAGAAAAAAAAAAAAGCATGAATTCTGTAAAATTCCCTTCAGCTTTTGAGCTTTGTTAAAATTTGGATTTCACTGTAACTTATATAAAACCTGAGCACTAAACCGAAGTGTAAACTTCCAAAAGTATACCCTTTTTAAGAAAACTGACAGCCCTTGTTTCATCAAAAAGAGATGCTTTCAATCAGCAACATGTGAGTGTGCCAACACATTTTAAAAATCATTTATTTTTACACAAAAAAATTCATGTTTAGTATAGAAAAAACAAAATATAGATAAGCCAAAATTAAAATCCTCATAATGGCATCAGCTTATCAGATTTTTTCCTAGACAGGAATAGAAATACTGTGCATTATTTACCAAATGGTGTCATGATTTCCTTATCTTTGTGTCCTGCCTTTTCCACTTTACATCAACCATGAAGCTTTGCCTTGCACAACATATATTAATGGCCACACAGTTTTCTATGGAGAAGGCATACAATGTATTAAAAATTTCAGTTGTTCCCAGTGCTTTACCCTTTCATATCAGCAACCCTGCAACAAACATTTCTGCACATATATCTTTGGCTTAGCCGTCCAGTTATTTCCTGAGGGAAATTCCCTAGAAGGAGAATTGCTAAGTCAAAGAATTTGCACATTCTTGAAGTTTTTGATGTATTTTGCCAAATCTTCCTCCAAAAGACTGAACACATTTACATTTCCATTAACAAAGTATGAGACCGCCTATACCCAAGACCCGCACCAAGCTGGGGTCTTCACACTCCTCTTAAGAGTCATCAACCAGTTTCTAAAAATCACTTCCAGGAAGCCTGAACATTTACATACTTGCTGGCAAAACAGAGCAAACATTCCCAAAGCAAGCACTCAATTCTTTCAAAATCTGCCAGCTCTTAGAAATGTTATTTATGTGAGTTTTTTCCATAACTCTTTCCTGTAGCAATATTTTATCATGAAATGAGGAAAGGAAATTTTTCTTCTAACTCTGTACGAAACAGGGATTTGCCCAAGACTAGAATACAAGTCCCACTTTGAAACAATGGAAAGAGCATAATCCAACTTGGTCAGAAACCTGGGTATTTTCTCCTTTGTCAAAGCTCGTAGTAGGTTAACATGTCTCTGATCCAAGTTTCACTGCCCTTACCCGTTAGTGAATATTTACTTTCAGATTCTGAAAATCAAATGGTGAGGTGTGAGCCACTTAGAGAAATATTTCCATCCATCCATCCATCCACTGATCTATCTATTAATAAATATATATTGAGCATGTACACCATACAAGGTAGCATGAGGCAGATTCTTTTATTCATTCGTTCAACAAATACTTCTTAAGTGCCTGATCTGTGCCAAACACTATTCTAAGCACTTAGCACCAGCTCTGAATAAGATAGTGGAGGTCTATGCTCTTCAAATGCTTACACTGCAGTAGGGAGCCCAAGAATGCTGATCACAACAGATGACATGTGGCTCTAGGTTACCAGAAGTAAAAAGATCACAAAAAATCACACTATTATTTTGCCTAATTTCAAACTGAATTTAGCATTTAAGCATGTCAAAAACATTCCATGAACTGAAATCTTGCACAGACCAGAAATCCTCTTTAGTCTGAAAACTTTTTCACCACCTGCCCCGACCCTTGGGATAATTAGAATTTTGCACTGCTTCCTTTCCTCTATATAAAAAATAGCTTCTAATAGGATCTCAGAATCTTATTTTCCCAAGAACTTGCTAGTTTTATTAAGCACTTCACCAAAAATAGTATTTCTTCTGTCAAATATTCAGCATGCTTTTGGGGTAATGTTCTGTGACAGCTGAATGAGGATACACTATCAAAATGCACCCTTTGCCCAGTTCCTATAATTAAATTTAAAATTAACATGCTGCTTCCTCATGCTTCATTCTGTTGCACTTGCCTCAATTTCCCTTGGTTCTAAAATGCATTGGTTATGAATATGTATTAAAGTTTGCTGTCAAAGCCTGTGAACATCTTCTGGAGCAGAAGATGAGATGTGTTATTTCAAAACATGCATCAGTTTATATCATCCCCTGCAATTTTCACCTACCAACGAACGTTCATAGGAGACTGAACAGCAGAACAGAAGGGACTCGTCTGCCAGCCAAAGTTCATATTGCTCTTTTCTCTCACTTCAGTGGATTTTAGTTGGTTTCAATTTTCATTGATACTATGATATCAATGATTCAAAAGCTCACCAGTCTGAATGGAGTTAAAATTTTGTGACTAGCAAAGACACAGGCCTCGAAACCCCTGTACTGAACTTGAAATGGTTTGGAACTAAAAGCTCCCGAACCAAAAATTCAACAGTTAGATTTCGTACCCACCTGGTAAATTAGAGGTGAATTGCAGCTGCAAGATTAAAAAAAAAAAATCTATAAATCTATCTTCCTCTTTTAAATAAAAATCATAATTTCTGGGATATGTAACTGTCTATATCATTTTTCCCTAAGTCTATGGAAGTCTTTAATTTTCTGCTTTAGACCTTAATGATGTTTATCACTATCGTCTGTTTGCCTAGGCTTAGAAGCCTCGGGGGTGAGCCTGACCATTGCAACCAAGAGACAACTGAACTTCACTGATCTTTATTTGGAAATATCCTTACAGCAGGATAAATATATATTGTTTTTAAAAAACAACTGCAGTCTCTTCATTGGAAACCGTAGATGGAGTCAAAAAATTGTGTGCATCCATGAGTTTCATGCATGTTAGAGCTGGAAGGAAGTTTAAAAAATCTATACCAAACCCTTCATTTATTTTTTTTTAATTTTTCTACAGTTTTAAAGGTTACACTTCATTTGCAGTTATTACAGAATATTGGCTATATTCCCCATGTTGTGCAATACATCCTTGTAGCCTGTCCTACACCCAATAGTTTGTACCTCCCACTCCCCCACTCCTAATTTACCCTCCACTCCCCCAACTGGTAACCACTAGTTTGTTCTCTGTATCTGTAAGTCTGCTTCTTTTTTTGTTCTATTCACTAGTTTGTTGTATTTTGGGGGTTCCACATATAACTGTTATCATAGAGAATTTGTCTTTCTCTGTCTGATTTATTTCACTTAGCATAATGCCCTCCAAGTCCATCAATGTTGCTGCAAATGGTAAAATTCCCTTCTTTTCTATGGCTGAGTAGTATTTCATTGTATATATATGCCACATCTTCCTTATCCATTCATCTATTGATGGACACTTAGGTTGCTTCCATATCTTGGCAATTGTAAATAATGCTGCTATGAACTTTGGGTTCTTTTTGAATTAGTGGTTCTGGTTTGTTTGTTTGTTTTTCAGATATATACCCAGGAGTGGAATTGCTGGGGCATACGGTAGTTCTATTTTTAGTTTTTTAAGAAACCTCCATACAGTTTTCCACAGTAGCTACATCAATTTACATTCCCATCAACAAGGTACAAGCTAAAACCTTCATTTAAAAACAAGAACCTGAAGCCCAGGAAGTTAAAAAGACTTCTCTGAGGTCACATAACTCACTGTCGCCACAAATAGGCCTACAACCAAGGATTTCCAATTCCTGACCACTTTCATCATTCCACAAACATGCTGACTTCAAGAAAATCCGATTCTCTTTAGGGTAACTCATTCATCAACAAACTAGAAAAATATGAGGTTGGAATATGCACACCCAAATGGTCTTACGGAATTTTGATTAAAGCTATTTACTTAGAACCCTAAAGTTTCTGATAATATACATAAAGTTTATGTAGGGACTCTGAATCAATAAGTAAGCAGGAAATGACTAAAAAGTCACAAAGATTCCAACCCAGGTTCTAGGGGAAATTTTTTTCAACCAAATTATCAGCTCCTTCCTATTCTTGTAACTTTCTCAGACCAGAAAGCCAACACTTCAATCTCTGACCATTTTACTCACTCCTTTGAGTATGGCCAGGGATCATTTCACCCTTTTATCCCAAGTGTCAAGTGAAACAATAGCCCTGGAAAAGCATTTTCTCCATGCCTACACCCAGGCTGCTGAACACTGATGGGCAAATATCAGAGAAATGGGCAGAATGGTGCCATCATAATAAAACACATGGTTGCCAACCTCAAAAAGTCCCTCCCACACTGCTAGGAATTCCATGTTTCCTCGCTGAACTCTTAACTCTCATTCTTCAGCCATCTACTTCATAATTTCCCTGTCCGTTTCTAATAGAGACATTTGACTTCTGATCCACAGAAATGAAGGAGAGGAAGGAGGAAGAGGAGGAGGAAGACATCAGCCATATTGGAACTTCCTCGTTCCTTTGCACACACGCAGAGATTGATCTGCATCTGCAGCCATTTCCCTCCTTCCTGTGACAACAGAAATTCTCCTGTTTCCTGGCTATGTCCTTTCCCATCACCTCAGAGAATCTCTTCTATCATCATTCTCTTGCTCTCTATGGAGTCCTTTTCATCAGCATTTCAACATAATCAAAGCACATGAACTTGCTAAAAGTCTTCCCTTGACATTACCATCTGCTTTTAGCTACTGCCCCATCCTCCTTTCAGAGAGCCATCTTGAAGGAATCATGTTCACACACTGTCTCAATTTTCTCTCCTCCAACTTACTCAACCTTTGCAAGCCAGCTTCTTTCCCTTCCCCGCTACTGAAGCTGCATTACCAAGATCAAAAGCCTGTAGCTAACTCTTTCAGTGGTTTCTTTCTTTCCAGTTCTAAAGTGGAATGTGTACCAGGTTAATATTTGATGCCAAAATATCTTTGGTTGAGAAAATTTCTTAGGATTCCCATTTAGTTGGAAAGTGAAATCTGAGGCACATGAAAGCCATCAATCGAGAAGAGAAGAATTTGGCACTTGTTTTTGTTTAATTAAACAGACAGGAAGAGAATAGTGTCAGAAAGAGGAGGTGGACAGGATGGGAGACAACAAGATGGCAGAGGATGGCAATAAAGGGCCATTGGGAAAATCCCATAGGCAACATAGCTAAAGTGACTTTATATATAAACATATGTTAGCATCTCACGGGCCTCCTTCCATGTGGCTTCAAACCACCAGGACACAGCTCCTCGACATATGGACATACCTTTAATCTTCTCCTCAGCTCTTCTGCTGAAGAATTTGTCTTTCATGACAAGCTGCTTTCGGAGTTCTTCCTTCTCCAGAACTTTACAATAGTCTAATTATACCACATCAATAATGGAAGAAGCTCCAGTCTTATTTTCGGCAGCATTTACCAATGTCTGTTCATTGACCAAAGTCCACAGTTGATCAAGGTTGATGGTTGGGCAGAAGCTCTGCCAGAAAGCAAGGAAGCGAGAAAAGATTGGTGGAAACATGTAAAAAGGATGTGAGAGCCAGCCTGAAGGGGGCCACACTGGCTAAATTTGGGGCAATTTCAGTATTAAAAAGAAAAATCATGGTAATAGGTAATAATGCATTGAACAGAATAAATGAATCCGTGGGTCTGTAGTAACACCCAAGATACAGAGAGAGAGAAAGAGAGAATGGGAGGAAGAGAAAAAAGGGAGTGAGAAAGAAGAAGCTTTTTTCTTACAGAGGAACGCTATACTGAGAATAGATAAAGATCAGTAGAATTTAAAAGTCACCATTTTCCAAGCACCAATGTATTCATTGTTTCAAGCAAAGATCATCAATTAATGCTCAAACTAATGGGTGAAAGTTGTTGAAGAATACTCCAACACAACATCGAGGCACCCACAGGTGCCTTTACTAAGTAGACCTCTAGTGGACCCACTGCAATTAAAGGATTCAACTTATAGCATCACCAATAACAGGAAAAATTCACATGCTGTGCCTCTGAAGAGGTGTCATTCAAGAGGTGGACGTAACATCTGTGTCATTCAAGAGGTGGACGTAACATCTGTGTCATTCAAGAGGTGGACGTAACATCTCTTATGTAGCCTTGCCAAAAATGGTGAACCTAAATCTAAGAGTGAAGAATCAATAAGAAAATCCAGGTTGTGAGATGTTCTAGACATCTGACATGACTCTTCAAAAATGGCCATGTCATGATAGGTAAGAAAACGTAGGAGAATTCTTCTTGATTAGGGGAAACTAAAAAGACATGTCAACTAAAGGAAATGTGTGAGTCTGGAAGGGAGCTGTAAGGAAAAAAAAAAATATGGAAGACATTATCAGGACAAATAAGGATATTTTAATATAGACCTTTTTTTTAATATAGACCTTTTTTTGTTAGGTAATATATGAAGTTAAATTTCCTGGGTAAGATAATTTCATTATGGTAATTTAGAAGAATTTTTTTGTTCCTAGGAGATACATTTTGAGCTAATTGGGGTAAACTATCATCATGTCTGTATTCACTTTTAAATGACTGAGGTAAAACCATGTGCCATGATCTGAATATCTGTGTCCCCCCAAAATTCACATGTCAAAATCTTAATGCCCAACATGATAGTAATGGGAGGTGGGGCCCCTGGGAGGTAATAAGGTTATGAAGATGGAGCCCTCAAGGATGGAATTAATGCTCTTATAAAAGAGACCTCAGGGAGCTCCCTAGCCCCTTCCATCTTGTGAAGACACAACAAGAAGTCTGCAGTCTGAAAGAGGGCCCCCACCCAACCATGCTGGCACCCTGATCTGACTCCCAGCCACCAGAACTGTGAGAAATAAATTCTTGTTGTTTACAAACTACACATTCTGTGATATTTTGTTATGCCTGAAAGGACTAAGACACTATATATATATATATATATATATATATATATATATATATATATATATCTCCACATTGTGTGTATATACACACATATATACACATGTATGGAGAGAGAGAGAGAAAATAAATGTAGCAAAACATTAACATTAACAAAACATTGTTGAATCTGGATGGAGGGTATATGGATGTTCACTATACTCATCTTTCCACTTTTAATATTTCTAGGTTTGATATTTTTCAAAATAAAGAGTTCAAGGAGAAAAAAATACTCGTTCCTCTGCCTGTATTCCGCAACTCAGTGTATGTGCCTTAATAACCCCAACTGACCAACAAGTTCTGTGCATCACAGCTCCGAATCTCTCCACCAAGCTCTTCTGCACAGGCCGCCCATTGTACCAGCCTTCTAAGTGCCCTGCACCTCCCTTCTGCTCTTCTCCCACCTCCACCCCCAAATCACTTTCCAAAAATACAGCCTTAGTGATTATTTCCAAAGTGCCACTCCCATCACGTCACTCCCATGATTAAAAACATGTCAGTGGCTCCCTGCAGTCCCCAAAATGTCTGTCTCTTTAACACGGTTCCCCAGGGCCCTCCTCATGACTCTGGTTGGGTGCTCCAGCCTCATCTTTTACTCTTCTCCCCTTTGCAGATGAGTTTTCTGACTCTTTCAAACGGATGCCTGAAAGCACCACACTACTTCTGCTCAACTGAACTTTGAACTTCATAACCTCTTTCTAAAAATCTACTCCTCCAACACCCATTTACCTGCTTGAGTGATGCCCTTCCATCAGATGGCAGCCTGAAGTTACTTCCTCCAGGAAGCCTTCCTGGAGGCCCTTTCCAATGTGAGCTATGTGCCCCCCCCCCACATGGCTCACTCTTCAGAGCACTAAGTGATTATAGAATAACTCCAAGTTTACTTGTCAGTATAGCCCTCAGTTGAGGGGAGGTCTGGATCTCAGTGGTTTTTAATTTCCACAGGGTAAACATTCAATAAATATCTGTTGTAAGAATCAATAAATGAATAAACATATTGTTAATATTCTCTCCTATATTGTAGAAGAGGCGTTCATCTGTTTTACCAATAATGGCAAGTTTGGGGACAGGGTCAGACAAGTGAACAATGGTTGAGTTATAGAAAAATACTGTGTAAAATCATGTTGGACAGTTAGAAATAAGTTTGAGTAAAGTTTAGAGTTGTTCACCAAGAGAGAAGAGATCAAAATGGATATCACACCACTTTGGGTGATGTTCTGGTTCTGCCAACAACTCAAATGGACCTGGACAAATCTCTTCTTTTGAATTTTTGTTTCCTCACCTGTCAAATAAAGGCAGTAAAAAATAGCTCTCTATAGTCTCTCTCAATGCTAAAGCTCAGTGAAAGGAAGATGATGGAGAAAACCACTTAACAGAAAGACAAAGTATCTATAAATGGTGCTGCTTCTCAATTCAGCGTCGTTAAACCATACATTTAGAAAACAGCAGCACTGAGTCTTTAGGTGATTGGGATATCCCGATGTTTTAATAAAATTTACCTTCACGTTGAACTGTGGTATAGGGAAGGAGCCCACAAAGTCATCTGCCATACTTCACCCTGCTACAAGAGCAGTTCTGTTTTCCCATAATTGAGACCTTGACACGCACACAAATACGCGTATTTTTCATTTTAGACTATGATCATGCACTGTTCTACAATTTTCTTTTTTTCACTGAACAGTAAATCTTGGCAGTTTTATGTCTTCCTTATTCTTTTTAATAGCTGAGTAGAAGGAGTATGCCATAATTTATTTACCCATTCATTTATTGATGAATATTTGGGCTGTTTTAAATACTCCATTTTATTGTCAGTATTACAATGAGTATTTTCATACATGTGTTTTTCTGCACTTGTCATGATTTATTTAGGACAGCTTGTTGAATTGGAATCGCTGGTTCAAAAAGTATACACTTGGTACGTTTTACATTTTACATTTGATGTATTCCAGAAAACTGCCTCCCAAAAAAGCTTTGATGGTTTACAATCTTAGTGATAGTGCCCATTTCCCCTTTTCTTTGCCAACCATAGTAAATATTATTGATCTTTTTAATCTTTGCTAAGCTGATGAATGAAAAAGGGTGTCTTTTTTGATGAGAGTTTCAAATCCAATTCCTGATGAGTTTGAGTATCTTTTCACACGACTGGCAGCTATTTACGTGGCGCTCTTCCTTGAATGCACCACATATAATATATTAAATAAATTAAATGTAAAATAAAGCTATATGTGATATATGTGCATCTGTGGTTAGAAATGAATGAAAAATATACTGGATGGCTGCAGCATTACGAGTAGTTACTCAGAGTAGCGCAGTTGCTGGGGCTGGACCATCGTAAGAGGGGAATTTCATGCGAAACTTTGATTTTTTACAATGAAAATAACGCATTCCTTCTAACTTTTTTTAATGATAAAAGGACTGTCAAATAAATAGGAATCATTAAAACCAATGAAACTGTGTACAACTGGCTACACCCTCTTTTTCCGTTTGTTTGCTTCTCCTCTTTCTACTCCCAGGAAATCACCCTGCTTCTTTATTTATTGTATCAACTCCGTTGTTTCTCTGCCCCCTTGAAGAATTTCCCCACGATCCTGTCTTGGACCCTCTGCTCCCTCCTCCAGATGCTCTCATTGCACCCATGGCCTCCACCCTCCGGGATCTCGTACTGGCTTCTCTCTGACAGCCTCATCCTCCTACTTGGCTCAAATGGTACTTAATCAGAGCTTCTGTAATTAGGGCAAGGAAAGGAACAGACAGGAGCTATGAGGAGAGAAAACGGGAACATGATAAGGTGCTTCAGCCTGGTTGCTGAAAGAAGGCTTTCTTACAGTGGTATTTAAACACGAAGTATGAGTAGGAGTCAGCTGGAGACTGAGGGGAGGGAAGCAGGAATAGTCCAATCTGAGGCAGCAGCATTTGATAAGTCATAAAACAGGAATGCTGTTAAAGCATTCGTCACTAAAATATGACCAGCATGAACAATTTGGGTAATGTTCCAGTGTCAGATAATTTTGTGAGTGACTTGTTGGAACCATAATCAACTGGATAACTGTGGGAAGAAGAGAGGGGGTTGAAGCGGGAGGCAAGAATTCCCTTGAAAGAAATGGATGTTCCCATTCTTTGCAGCCCTGAGGAAGGAAAGTGGAGAAGTAGGTCTTACATTAAAGCCAAGGAAAAATATTTTCTGGGGCCAATAATCAGTCTGGCCTCCAAGCTCTAAGAAATGAGCAATCTGGTATATTTCCAGGGGGACTGAGGGGCGACAAGTAGCCCCTTGGCCATATAAATGTGGCCAGAAGTGGACCAATTTAGTCAGATATCATGAGAAAGGTCTGAAACAGCATTGTCCAATAGGACTTTCTGTGATGAAGAAAATGGTCTATAATCTTCACTATCCAATGTGGTAGCTACTAGCCACCTGTGCCTGCTGAATACTTTAAATGTGGCTGGTGCTTGTGAGGAACTGAATTTTTTATTTTATTAAATTCTAATTTTATTTCGTTTTAACTTAAACAGCCACATGTGGCTCATGGCCGCCATACTGGATAGACTGGAGCAAGACCTGGGCTCAGATGCGTTGAGAAAATTAGGGAGGGAGAACATGGGAGGTGATGGAATAGAGGAAAACGGTATTCCTAAAAGTCCTCAGCAGAGAGTCAGGCGCCCAGAGAATGAAGATGTAATGAGAGTCTCAACTGTAATCTGACAGTGAGACACGATGAGGGAAGAAAAGATGGGAGGGGCTTGGGCCTGAGCAAGCCTGAGGCAGAGCTTCAGGGCAAGGTCAGAAAGCCCCAAGGGACAATTCAGAGGGCTCCTATTTCTAGCAACAGAGTTGGTGGGGTCTCATCTCATCATTGGGTGTGCTACACCTGCTAACACAAGACAAATGTGAAATCAAAATTGCACAAATTATAGTTCTTCAGCTGTCTGTTTTCTTCATTTTTCTTTTTTAATCTTCAGGAAATTTGAAAAGGTAGGCTGTGCCCTTGGCCTAAAGCTCTGGCTAAGCTGATACACTTCAAATGAATAGCTGTAAGACCTGTTCTGAAAGCACAAGAGAAATTCGAAAAGGCGTGGAGCTGCTAGAACTTGTCACTAAATTGAGCACAAAGGCAGCAGTGTTTGAGGAAGACCGATTTTTCACACGTTGACGTCAACTTCACATGCTTGTGTTCTCGTAATGCCATCATCTGCTAACCTCACCCATGAATTCTAGCAACTCCAACAAAACCACCAAAGAACTCCTCTGTTGTTTCCAATGGGGACCGCTGCAATGCTGTTTGATTTGTCTTCACATTATTACCTTCATGCTGAGGAGGGGGACCTGCTGGGTTCACTGCCTTTCTGCTGCCATCAAAAATAGGGTTTTTTAGATTTCACTAAGGGAGTTGGGGTGAAAAATGCTCTGACCTGCTGCCTTTGTTCAGCAGGTGATGAACTGACTGAGATTGTTGAATGCACTCTGCACTATGGAATAGAGTTATAGATTAAGTTTTTCCGGTTTACTTTCTCACAAGCCTCCACTGAGATGCCTTTAGAAAGGAAAAAAATAATGATAAAAAAATAGCAATAGGTTTTTCTTATCTTTCCCTATTATTCTTTCGCCCTTTCCTGCATTGATTTTATTATAGGAGTTGTTGACTATCTGCTGATTATGCATTAATTCTAAGTTACCAAGGCACAGTGCCTGTGTGCTATTAACTTGACATGCTCGTTTTGTTAATGAAGTCCTTATCCTATGGGATTCCTGGTCCTTAGAGCAAATCCCAAAGGGAGGCTGCCTGATGGCCAGAGGGAGCCACACCATACAGTGGGCTGGAAAGCTGACAATCTACCCTGGAGCCCTGGCTCTGCTCCATGGGGTAATTCAATTAAATATCCTTGAGCTTCATTCTCTTTATGTGTAAATAGGAAAAAAAATGTCCGCGCATTTCAGGCTGGTGAAAGGATCAAACAACATGATACCTACAGAAGTGCTTTATAAAATCTTACCATGATTCAAAGATATTAAATTTTTACTCATCATTTTTACCTACACTGATTTCCAGAAAGAGCTTTTGTTCAGTTACCGCAGAAGGTTCATTGGCAGTTGGAGCATTAAAGCAAAGATAAAAGAACAAGAGTCGTCTAATGAAAACAGAAGATAATTGTTACAGAAAAATCTATGTTAAGAATAGTTGTATCAACTGAACACTAAATTTAGCTTTGAACTTCCTGGCAGGAAAGGCAAAACACAAAACACCATTAGGCACATGACTTTTCTTAATCTACAAATTGAAGCACTCTGGTTTGTTAGGAGAGATGGAAATTCTCCTCTCATTAAACTCTAAGGATCATAGATGGATTGTTTCGTGGGCACACACCTGCCTCCACTTTATAGTTGCCCCTGCAGTTGGGATGTGAGGCTGGCTCACAAAACCCTTGCCCCTTCTCCTTCTTGCTCTTCCCTCTGCGACTAGCTTAACATATGGCCAGCGTGGAAGATGGAAGGTGCCAGGTACCAGAATCCCTACTTGGAGCTGCCCACTAATTAGAAATATCTGCTTTCTATTTCATAAAAGCAAGAAAGAAACTTCTATCATGAATATGCTATTCTGTATTTTACATAGTTTGCACACTCTATAAAAAGAAAGATTTTTGAATTTTGAACTTTATCGGATACCACCATATACAGAGATTTTAACTATCTGTTTTACTTTAAAAACATTTTTTAAGGAACTTTATGGACTGTCTCATATTTTGTCAGAAACAAACAAAATCTAACAGTTCTGAGGAAAGGAAATGAAACAAAGATGGGTGATTTTATTTATGCATTTGAGATGGTGATGTCTGGGGGAGAAAAGGAAAAAGCAAGAGATAAGAATAGTTCTTGTACAAGAGACATGTTCAGGAAGTCCTGTCCACTTGGGTAACTTAATAGGGAAGATACAATGTGCAATGAGAAGGCGGGTCCCTGATGAACTGGAGGTCCCTGACAGCTTAGAAGGAAGGATAAACAATGGTAAGGCAGGAAAGGGCTGAGTTGGACTGTCTGTACTCCCATCGAGTCCAGCCTGCCTGGCAGGGCATCAGAACCCCCAGCTCTGTCCTGTTGGTACAAGGAAGCATTGTTCACAGACCCTGCTTTAGAACCCGTCTACAGGAATCTTGAGAATTATATAAAGATAATCAAGTATGAAGATACCATAAATTCTGTGGATCTAATCATTTATTACAGCTCAAGCATAATTTTCAGACCTGCAGACTGCCTCCCGAACGTCTCTGGCCTTTTGAGATGAAGTCAGCACAAGCGCATTGTGCTTAGATTCCATTCACCCCCAAGAGGGGTTGGTTCTGAGAACCCTCCCGGAACCTCTCTGGGGACTTCTGGTAGGATTTTTACCATGCCTTTCTCACACTGAACAGCTCTGGCCCTTCCTACTTTAAGCACAAATAGTTCACCTTCTACATGTGGGTTGGGAGGTTTCATTCGTAGCTATTTAGACTAGAGATTTAGCAGGGCTTAGGCAAACCGCAGCACGGAGTAGACAGGGTAGGGCCAGGCCTTGGCTCTGGGCCCACAACCAGGGCCAGAAAGGACATGCCAGGAGGTGATACTGCAACCAAGCAGGACCCTGTGGGGCCTTCCCAGGACAGACCTCCCTCCCCCATATCCTCTGCGTTAGCTCCTCTCTGAAGTACTTAGATAATAGTATCTGATGCACATTTCCTGAGTTGTTTTACAGATATGAAAACCCAACCAGATAGAAGAAATTAACTACTTGATGATCATGAGCACACAGCCCCCAGACCTACTGGCACCTAAGAATTGATAATGTTAATCCCTGTGACTCCCCTGTTATCATGCCATTAGCCAATCAGAGAATTGTGCAGGAGCTGATCACATAGCCTGCCACCCCTTTCCTCACCTGGCCTTTGAAAATGCTTTCCTGAAACCCATCGGAGAGTCTGGATGTTTTGAGCACTGGATGCTCAGGACTTCTTGCTTGGCGCCCTGCAATTTCCTTCTGCACAACCTGGTGTCAGTAGATTGACTTTACTGAGTGCAGACGAGTGGACTCAAGTTTGGCTTGGCAACAATACAGACACAGTTGCTAAACAGGGGCAGGTCAGGACCCAATCCAGTGAGGCCAGCAGTGCAGGCAAACTATAGACCCAGGCCAAATAGACAGCAAGGCTTCCAGGATCAGAGAGTAGACTGCCCTGACAGAAAGCGGTCAACGACGGAGAATTCAAGGAAAGAAATATTCAGGAACCTACAGTAGCCACAATCTTGGAAGAAAGTCAGTATATACTGAGTCTCAGTGGGGCTCTTCCAAAATTCCATTTCCCTTGGACCATAATTTTACTTCTTGAGATTCCTATATAATCAGCAAATCACAGCCATCCTTCCTTACACAGTACTGGCTTTTGAAGTATCTAAGAAAACGCAAAATATGTTTGACATTAAAATAATATGAATATCCAGAGACTGTATCATTTCTCTGAGACTTCTAAGTGCTATAGGAAAGTTTGAGTAACAAGCATTTTACAATTCTATGAATAATACCCATCTCATTCCCTTCAGGCTGATATACGGTTTTTGGACACATCACTTAAAAGCAAAAGAAATCCACAAGTTACTCTTCTAGGACTTCTATCCAGATAACTTCTTTGTCCTAAAGGAGAGGATCAAGACATCAGTAAAATCTTTATCATGCTAATAAAATATGAAATAAGAGACAGAAAGACAATGTTTTTGTGCTCTTCTTGTGAATTTGTGTCTTTGCCACTCATTGCTTCCGCTTCCTACTCCAACTAAAAGGAACGTAGAAGCATAGTTGTGCTATTCAAAGCTTGTTTTTTTAGGGACATCTATGAGTTAAAGTTAAGAGAATGTTAAAAGCTACATGGTTCAGCCTCTATTCACTGACTATATAATACCCATGTTAACTGAGTACGTTTTCTGTGTCAAGTACTCCTCCAAGTGCTTTCCAGATAATATCTCATTTAATCCTCAAAACAACCCTATTATCCTCATGATAGAAATACAGAAAACTGAGCCCCAGAGAGATGGAGTGGTTTGCACAGTCACACTGTTAAGTGGCAAAATCGGCATTTAAATCCACGAAGTCTGACCCCTGACTTTTAAACACTAAGTGATTCTGACTTATTTATATCATTATACAGTAAATGTAAGTATTCTAGCTTTATTCCTAAATGTTACTACTAAGATTTATATGGCATGTAATCTCATTTGGAAATATATGTGAAACATTCACTACACAACTCAAAGATTCAACCTCCAATTTTTTAATTAAGCATTGCTACTGCCATTTAAGGACATGGACTTTACCTAATACCTGACAACCACTTCAGCCCCAAGTAAACAATATGGGTACAGAAAACAAAATAAGAGGTAAAAGGATCAACTGCCAGACTCTTGGCATTCCAAGAGCACGTCCTTAGTGATTGGACAACAGATCCTTGCCTTTAGAGTTTTGTGTTGCAGGACAGCCACTGAGGGCAATTTTCCCTTTTATAGCAATTACACCTGTGACCTGTGGGCCCAACACTCATGACAGATGGACTGGACTCCATTGAAATCATCCAGTGCCTCATTCATCTCTAGGTATCCATGCTGTGTATGGAAACTGTGTTGTCTCAAGGGCCTAACTTTTATTCTTGGTAGTACATTTGCCGTTGGATCATCCCACTCTGTGTCTGTTGAGTGTGTTAAAAATGGATGGATTTCCTTCTGTCTTGAAATATGCCTGCGCGGCTCAGTTTCTTTTTTAAAAACTGTCATCAGATTCTCTAGCTTCATGCAAGCTCGGACTAGCAATGGCTTCTCCCCTTTGGTCCATCAGTAGTACCTGCTTTTCCAACTGGTTAATTTCAAAATAAGTGATCCAGCTTTTGCAATATTTAAAGTAAAAAATACATATATCTTGAGATAGAATTGTCCGGTTTCACTTGGGTTCAATCCGGACAATCAGTAATTTGAAAAGAACACCCACCCCCAACCTTCTGTAGCAGTTTCACTGAATCAGCTTTACAATGTCGGCTCTCCTAATAAACCCCAGCATTCAAATTCTTTGTGTTCTTAGCACCAGAACAAAACTGCCACATTTCTGTTCATTCCAGAGTCAAAGCTGTCATAATCTGCTGTTGCGTTTTTCTGAATGTCCTCAAGCTGTCAAAATGTTTCCTATGTCTATCAAAATATGCCAGATTCATCTGGGGCATTGGACATGAGCAGCACGAACATCTAGCAGACAAACAGGGTTGGGTAAACTCAAAATATATGGAGACTAAAAGGAGAAAAGTACAGGGCAGCGCAGGTTTCTCCTACTAAATAGGATAGATTGTATTACAAAGAAATGATTGATACTGTTGGGACATTAATTCATCAACACAGGTAGAATTTAACTTATTCTACAAAACAAGGGTATAGTAGAGTTTCTCAGTGGTTAGTAACTCTTTTTTGGATAGGAAAAGATTAAAATTTCTGCCAGTTAGAAGCCAATCTAACGGTTAGATTTCATCATACATTATTAACTTCAAGGTGATACTCCAAAATATTGTATGTCTGTTTCAAACGAATATGACATTCCCAAGCACCCCCGGAGGACACTCGGAGGCTCTGAGGTCATAATTTAGCCAGTGTAATGAAGTAGAAAGGATGGGGTCTCATGTCTACCTAAGTTCCACAGCATGGAAGATCACTTCCTCCTCTCAGCATGAGAAGCTAGAGATCATTTTGACGTATGTTGTTCATTAGCGTAGCTGCACAACTCCAAATTAAGACAGAGAGTAGGAAACCATTTTATAGTTAAAATTCCTAGGGTTTATTTTATATGTAGAATTAAAATAAAACTTTTACATTTTGTTTCTATTGGCATTGTTCCAATATTTTCAAAAGGAATGGGGAGGCTGGTCCCTCACACGGAACCACAATCAGCTCTGAAAGCAGCCGTGTCACTGGGGGTGAGGCAGGAGGGCCTGTCTGCACACCGGAGGTGCGCATTTACACTTGAAGTGTGCTCCTTCCATGTGACATGCGAGGGCAGTTACCACTGGGAGTCACCCTAGAGATCTGGCTTTCTCCTCTCACGACTGTAACTTTCTGTTTTCCAAAACCATGTTGATCGCTAAGAAAAATCTTGTCCAAAAATTCATCTTCCTTCCTTGACGGTCATGATATTCCACAGCAGCAATTTCATACTAAATAATATCATTTGACTCAAAGAACAAAGAGGTAAAGTTACTCTGGTGTTAAACCCAAGTCTGACCAGTTCTTTTCAATTCCCTGTTTTAGCCATTAAATGTTTTTTTGTTTTTTGTTTTTTAATTGAGAAACTGTCTTTCTGTTTCATCCCGGTCTCCTTCATGAACAGTGCAAACTCTCCCGTAAATAAGATTAACACATACCTGGAAAGCCCGCTGTATTTGGACAAAGTCGCCCACGCTGAGTTGGTTTTCGAGGAAGGCTGTGCCGACGTCTTCCTCTGCAGGCGCGCCTTCTGAAGTTCTCTCCCGGCCCTTCGGTCCAGGCTGGGACCTGCGATTGAACTCCTGGGTAGCATTCTGGCAACTCATAATGGCTTCACCTCTTTTCAGCAGCCTTCAACTCTCTCTACAAGTTTCTTTTTTTTTTTTTTTCTTTTCCTCAACAAGTGCCTTTGAAACGAAACAACTTAGCAATAGAATTCCAAAATAAAAGTACATTTCAAGGCACTCAATTAAGAGGTCAAATGTTCAAGCCTCCCCTCTCCCCCAAACGTAGGGAATGAAAGCTCTCAACACCCACACTTTCTTAATTCCACAGTTTATTTTCAAAATCCACAGTCAAATTGTTTTAAAACACCCCTTCCTCATACGCTGTTTAACCTGGCTCGATTTAAAAAACGTGTGAAAGTTTCCCCTGTGTTTATAGCAACTGACACAGAGCGCAATGTCTAATACTCATTTTAAATACATTAGGAAAGCAGTTTCTCAAAACCTCTTTGACTAACCTTGCTTCTATTCACATGTTGTGGTTTTAAACTCCACTTTCTTGTCTGGAGGCCTGAGTTAGGTGACAGAGCTGCTAGGTTTCCATCCCAGTGAAGTGCTGGCCAGCGAAGGCCACCTTCCCTGCAGCGCGGGCTTGTTTGTTCCCTCAGCCCGCTGCCTCTGTGTGCCTCCCGGCAACCAACAAAAAGCCAACGGAAACTTTTCCTTTTCCTCCTCCCCTTGACCTCCCAGCTAATGACTGACCTCAGGGTTTGAATATATAATGTAAATGGTGAGTCTTTTAAAAAGGACTGTTCAGCCCACTAACTCATTTTTTTTTAAACTTCGTCACTGTATTGTTTAAAGATAACTTTTATAAATATATTTTCTATGAAGCGTGTTATGTATTATGAAGCAAGATGATTAGTCAAAGAGAGCGATAAATTTAGGAATTTCATGTTTTCCGTATTATAAAAAAGTTTTATTCTTATTTAATAAGAATCCATTCCTAACTTATGGTGAAAAAGAATATGAAAATGAATATATGTATGTACATGTATGACTGAAGCATTATGCTCTACACCAGAAATTGACACATTGCAAACTGACTATCTTCAATAAAAAATACATATACAAAAAATAAAAAATAAATGATTTTACACCTTCAAAAGAAAGAATCCATTTCTGACATTCTCTTTGCATTTGTTTCTATGCATATAAAATGGAGACGGTTAACCAACGTGTTCAATTCACTGAAAATGTGGGGGGAAAGCAGAGCATCACATAATATAATAAATCTTACGATAAAACTACTTACAGGACCATCAGCTAATATTAATGGAAAGGAGAGGGAAAGGAGCCATTAACGTGTTGTTTTAGGATTTACCCTGTGCCGGGCACTACACTAAACACTTTGCATTCCTTATCTTGTTAAAGCTTCACAGTAACCCTGCAAGGCAGACAAGCTCCCTCTCCCCACACAGATGTAGAGGTGACAGAAACGCCAAAGGCAGTGCAGTCAGTAAGGTGTGGAAAAAAGCGGAGTGGCTCCCAGCTTCGGAGTCTGCCCGGTAGATGGATGCCTTCTCTGTACCTTATTCTCGTCTCTGCAAAACTGAACGTTTGTCACTGGATATTCTCTCAGTGCTCCCCCGGCAATACCGTTCTGTGAGCTGGTGTTCACAGGCACATGGTGACACAAAGTACATCCCCTACAACACAGAGATGGAAGAGCCCCTCAGGCTTTCCTGTGCCAGTTTTGAAAAAAATGGAATATCATTCCTGCACCCATTAGTTCATCCATCTCTCCATGATTCATTCCAAAAGCCATTTACTCAGAACCTCCTGTACCTTGAGTCCCAAATTGGACCTCGGGTCTACCCCCAGGGGGTTTACAGTCTTGTTGGAGCAACTACCTGTTTGGTGCATCTTGCATGCCAGTTCCAACGTCTTGCTGTTTACGGTGCTGTGTGGGGAGGAAAGCTGAAGCTGCGTGTAGACACAGAGGAAACGAGTGGCATTGTAAATTACAGATGAATTATCACAGGCACAGGAGGGCCGATGGGGGCATGTTTACCACAAACTTGGTTTTCCTGGTTTAGCTCTGCATGTAAATTAGAAAAACTTCTTTAAGCCCTAATATGATAAATTCCCCTGAATTATCTCACACAGGAACAAAATTTGTCCCCTTACCATCCTAATTAGTGAATTAATAATAGTTTCGGTCAGCTGGAGCAGTCCCATAAATGTTTTATAGTGATACTCGGGAGAGCTGGGCTTAATTCCACAACCGACACTAATGAGGGAAGGAAGAGGAAACAGAAAGAACATTCTGTGGAGCTGCACCAGGAGAGGTAGGTGTCCCACTGGCTGACAATGCAAAATTCTCTAATTATTCTAAGACAGTCGAACCGCCTGGCCTACTTAACTTTCATAAAGAGGCAGCTCTAAATGTTCTCATTAGTCAAACCAGGAGAGGGTAATGAGTAGCTAACAAATTACTGAAGAAGTTAATCAATTGACACTGCTTTCTTTCTGTAAAATCATGACATTCAAAATCATTCTTGATCATAAAGTCTTCAATGCCTGTAACTTTCTTTGTAACCATGTGGTTAATTTTCAGGTAAAACTTCCACCGCTTTTTCTGTAAAGTCTGTATCTAGCCTCTTGCCTGTACTGAAATGTACCTTCTTGCTTGCCAGGAATTAATGATGATGTTGGGAAAATCTGCCACGTGCCCAGTCCCATACCAGGCTCTGTGGGGAACGGCGCAGCGATGAAGACGGTCTGTGCTTTCAAAAAGTAGAAGGTTGAGTCTGGAGAGAAAGCTGACTGACCCACCCTTGCTCCCCATCCTGTAGGGAACAGCAGACCGTTGCCAGCACAGTGGAGTGCCAGGTGCCCGAGGGGACAACAGAAGCCAGTAATGTCCTCTGGCTTTTCCCTTTTCTGGAACCTTGGAACTGAGACTTTTTCCTCCTGAACAGACATCACCATGGGTCCTTATCACAACTCCCAGTCCAACCCCAAAGCCCTGCTCTCTTCCTCCCACCAGCACAAATGCAGACCTCACCCTTCCTCTAAATTTCCCTTCCCTTTGTTTGCCCTCCCCTTACACTGAGGCCTATTCTTACTAACAGCCTTGACTTTACCTAGAATTCTCCTTCCACTTCCTCACTTTGACTAAAGCCAGCTCCCCACCACCACCACCACTAACCTGCATTTGCCACCAAACTATCTCAAGTTTGAGGCTGCTTCTTGTCCCAGCCCCCGTTCCCTGGGCCCAGTGGAAGGGTGTCTTCTCATGGTCTCCTTGCTTCTTGAATACACATCTTCCCAACAGGGTCCCAGAGGCCAGACACCAACCCCCTTGCAGCCTCCAGCTCGGTTTATACACCACCTCCTCCCAGAGCCTAAGAGGAAGCACCAGCCCTGCCTTTGGCACCTTTTAAACCCTCAGTAAGTATTGGTTTCTTTCCTTCCTTGTTCCGGATCCTCCTAGTTCAAATTAATTACCTCTTCCACTCTGCAACCACAGCATCTTGTTTATACTTTAACCGCAGCACTTTTTCTTTCTGCCTTGCAATATAGTTCCGTCCCTGTGTACCTCTCTCTCCCACTACATTAACTCCCTAAGAACAAGGACGGTACCTCGCTGACGTCCTACAGCTTTACGTCGCCCAAAATGGAGCTTCGTACAAGCTACACGGCAGTGCACATGTGCTCATTTGTAAACCCGGATGGGCTGAAAGTGAAATTCTACTATGGCTTTGAGTTTTCAGGGCAGAGTTCTGGAAATGGTGGCGTTGAGTCTGAAACAGAGTCAGAATTCCACACGCACACACACACACACACAAATGAATGAGGGAAACAAAACTTGGGATTGTGTCTTCAAGCCTCTTAGAAGAAACGTCAAGCAACGCTGAAACAAAGCATTTAGTTTTACACATGCAACTTCTATGTATATGTGTTGAGGCCCTACCCTGTCCCAAGCACTGCTTCAGGCACCAGAAAAGCAAAAATTAAAGAGACACAGCTCTGTGTCCACCATTGCTCGGAGACACACATAACAGTAAGTGTTGGTTTTAAATTAGCCCCATCTTTTGAGAAAGCAGGTCAGGTGCTTTGTTAACTCTTAGGCAACATAATGTTTGCCCTTTCTGATTTGCTGAACAATTTCCAAAGTAAGACAACTGTTTTCATAACAGCATTTCTCAGACTGTTCAAGTACTTGAACAGTGAGAATTCATAAAATAATGGTATCATGAAATAGCTAAATACACCATTTTGCAATTGTACGTCATCATATGTCAAGTTCTAGTCTAAGCAAGCAGTTGTAGCCAAATTTTAAAATATATGGAAGTGGAAGGTAAAATTGGGAAAATCCTAATAATTGACTCTAGCATTCCTATCCATTTGAAAAAAGCAATTGTGATTTTATCAGTAGGCACATAGGATCTATTGAACTGAATATTGAGAATCAGTGCTTAAAAATATTCTCAAGTTCAAACTTTTAATGCAAATTCTGGTAAGTCTTCTCAACAGTTAATCACCTTTTGAGCCCCTCTTTGCTTTAACAAAGCCTTGTCTTTGAAAACCAATGTCCATGTTCAAAGTCACGCCTGGGCTTGTTGTTTGTCAGCGGGGTTTTCACTAGGGAGCCACTTTCTAGGGCAATTACTCTGAACTAAGTTACCAAATTCCTTTCTGTTGCCTCTCTGAGAGAACACTGCATTTTATTCCACTCGGAGCTTGAGAACAGTTTGTCAAAGTCACCTTGATATTGAACACTTGCATTCATGTATAGAACCACTAAAAAGTAGTCATAAAATCATTGCACGAAAGGAGTCGCTGAAATTCCGGTAAACATCTATTGATTTCCTCCTTGAAGAAAGAAAGCAGGTAGGTGGTAAACTAACAATTACTGAGTCCCTATTATATGCCAAACACTGTCTAGGCACTTTCACAAGTGTAGTTTTATTAAGTCTCAGGATATCCCCACAAGATACTTAATAATTTCCCCCTTTTTTTAAATTGAATGTTGGTACTGTCGACTGAAATAAATGCACAGCCTGAAAGTTGAGAGTTATGTTTTATTTGGCGGACATTTCTAAGGACTCGAACCCCTTCGAGCCCGGATGACAGCCTCTCAGTTGGCTCTGAGGGACTGCTCCGAAGAGGTAGGGGAGGAGCTAGGATATATAGGAGATTTACGACAAAGACCAAGTAGTTGGAACAATAAACGATTGCTTGTTATCTAAAGAAAACCAGGCATCTCAAGTTAAAGAATTTAGTGCTTTTCTCTGTGTGGGAGGAAGCAAACATTTGGGCTCATTGAATTCATTCCTTTGACAAGCACCTAGCCATCTAGGGCCAGTATCCGGTCCTTTCTTATTCTGAGTCCCCTCAGGGTGCACCACTGTGAGTGGCTGCAGAGGCTGGGCTGCAGGCCTGTCTTCACTGGGGGGTGGCTGCAGAGGCTGATGACTTGATGGCTTCAGCATTCTTTGTTTACTGATGTGGTTTGCAGTATTTTTCGTTCACAGTACTAAACAAGATTAAGTATCTTGCCCAACTTCACACAACTTGTAAATTGTATAATAATACCATGCTATGTTCTCTGCTAAGACTTGACACTTACTGTTTCATTTAATTCTCTTTTGAAATCCTATGATGTGGGCACCATTATAGTCACCATTTTATATGTAAAGAAACTGAGGCTTACATAGATTAAGTAACTTGTCTAAGATCACCCAGCAAAACTGGAATTCAAAATTTAGATCCTCTGATGTACACCACAGTGTAAAACCTCCTACCGAGTAATCTGCTAAACACCATCGTAAATTCTAATCCAGTTTGGGTGCTGAGATGTTGAAAAGTGAGAAAATGAGAAAGCTTATACTAGGTAATAAAGACAAAGGAGCTTAGAATTTGGAGTCAGAAAACCAGGTTGAAGTCTTAATTCTTTTACTTTCCACCCTATTATCTTGGGCAAGTTGAATCGTTTCTCAAAATGAAGAGTCATATTGTTTACCTCATAGAATGGTTTTGAGGTTAAAATGAGGTAATACGGTGAAAGTTGTCCGTAAATTGTAAAAACATTATGCACATAAATTAGCAGTAATAATAGTACACAGGTAGAGGAAGGGAAATCCCTCATAAACTCAGGGAGAGCGGGTAGGAGTTTACAGAGAGACTGGAATATTGTAATTGTAAAACGGAATGAAGCAAAATTGTCTACATCATGACATTTCATATTGAAGCTGAGAATCTATAATCATTTTCATCGCTCATCGCTCCTAGGAAGTTCTTAACGTCTAAATCCATGCCCAGAGAGATCAACGCTATATCAGTATTTTCAAGGTTTGTTGTTAAATACAATGCCTATGAGGTGTGAGTGTGTGTGTGTTATATTTAACACTTTGAAAAAAAAGTTTTCTGCCTTAGGATTAGTTAGAGCTAACGGCAACTACAGAAGTGTCCTCTAATGGATCTGCTCTGTTTAGCACTGAATCTATTTTTTATAACACCGGGAATAGCTCTTTCCCGTAACCAAACTAGTATAACCACTATCTGTCATAACATGACCCTCTGATTGGTCAAGTGCCCAAATCCCCAGAGTCAGATGTTTTATTTATAAAGCATTGAAAACTCTGTTTTAGAAGGGAAGTGGATTTCTCTGGGTGGTTTAGCCTCAACAGAAGATACGTCTACATAAACATTCATGTATAGATATGCATATAGGCAGGGAAAGACAGGGAGAGGAGAGGAGACAGTAAGAATACAGGACTGGGAGCTTCTAGACAAGTTGCCTCACAAGCAAGGGAGGGCTGAGGGCAGCCCCAGTGCTTTGGGGGAGCCCTGATCACTAACTGGGGTGGCAGAGGTGTCATTTGGAGACAGAAATATCTCGAGAAGACGTAAAATACAATGGGACAAGAGATCTAAGGACAGAGTCAGGAGACCTGGATTTTAACATAGTCTCCCCCACTTGTCCATGAAACACTGGACATTTACCTTCTTTGGGCTTCAGTTTCCACAGTCATAAGTGGAAATACTAATTCCTACACGCCCACTTCAAATACTTTCCCTAAGGCTTAAAGGAGATCATGTGCATGAAAACATTTGCCAATCCAAAAGAGCTATGTAAATATTTGTTAATTGGTTCATTCCTTTCTTTTATGCTATTTTTATGTGACTTAACATGTTTCGGGCATCACCCTCATGATATCAATGGTTATTAGTCATGAATCTTGACAGTGAGGGACAAAAAAAATCTAAAAAATGAATCATATAGGTTAAAAAAAGTTATAGATTAAGTACCATGTGGATTTAGTTGAGAAAGAGATTGCTTAACTACACGTGAGTGGGCATGGTGAATGGAGCAAAGGTGGCTTTGGCAGAGGTAGCATTTGAGTTTGCGTTATGGCTTGTGTTATGTATCCCCAAATTCCTATGTTGAAGTCCTAAGCCCTGATTCCTCAGAATGTGACCTTATTTGAAATAGGGCCATTGCAGAGGTAATTAGTTAAATTAAGAGATGGTCATACTGGAGTAGGGTGGGCCCCTAATTCAATATGACTGATGTCCTTATACAAAGAAGAGATTTGTACACACACATACACACACAGAAGCTTGGTGTGAGATCTTTCCTTGGTGCCTGCAGAGGGAGCATGCCTGCCATCACCTTGATTTCTGATTTCCAGCCTCCAGAACTGTGAGATAATAATTCCTGTTGTTTAATTAAGCCACTCAGTCTTAGCACTTCGTTATGGTGGCCCTAGGAAATTGATACTGTTGGTTATATGGTAATACAAGAAAGATAGTTTAGGTATAGAAATGTATGTTATTAATATGTTTAATGTTATTATTGAAGTAATAAAAATATAAGTGCAATCATTGTAATCCAATAATATACCTATTATAGTACTAAGCACTTAGCACAGTACTTGTCACATAGTGAGCACCAAATAAGTATGTATTGACTTAATGTTTTAATAAACGAAAAGGAGATCACAGAAAGAGGAATGGGTTGGCATCAAATATATATTTTTTTATGTTTCATTCTTCTTTTTTCCCCTTGGGCCAGTCCATTACTTACCGTATACACAAGAAAAATCAGAAAAGTCCTCGCTCCTATGAAAAATGAGGCCATCTCACCTTTGTTTACTCTAAGAAATTCTGTCCAGGAAAGCAAAGGAATAAGAAAAAGGCAATAAAAAGGAATTCAAAACTTGTGAAAATCAAAGTTCTGAAACAAACTGCAATTTAAAAGATGGAAAGCTGTGGTCCCGAGAGAGGACACAGCCACAGCAAGTACTTCTCACTGAACAGAGGGCTCCTGGGCTCCGAGCTCTGACGAAAAGCCTTGGAGACCACGGGCCTCTCTTTGTCCCCGGCAGGAGCAGCAATTGTCAAATTAATATCAGAATCACACTCCTAAATCAAATTGTTGCAAGTGCGTGCATAGAGAAGGCATCTTACAAAATGCATATGGAGCTTTTGCAATCATTGCCTGGACCAAATGCTGTCAGAGAAAATGGATCTTAATTTACTCAGCATATTTTGGTTTCGTAATTTTCAAGATTAATTCTTGACAATGTTTGAAAAAAACATGAGGTCCTTTAAAGGCAAGCTTTAAAAATGCACTCTGGAATGAGATGGGGAGTAAGGCACGTTCAGAGCAGATGATAGGAGTGCTGGTTAACGTGTTCGTGTTCTCTGCAGATGTGTGTGTGTGAGCAGGGGGCCAGGCAGCGCAAGAAACGCTCACCCACCTATTGGGAAAATATAGCCTTGGTAATGGTCGGGAACACACACTTACCAAGTAGGAGGCTAAATTAGGGAAGTGAGTCAGATTTTCAACTAAGGAGAAAATGATACAAATCTAGGACAATAACCAGCTACGTGACCTTGGGGAAGTTACTCAGCCTCTCTGGTTTCAGAATTTTCATTGGTAAAATTAAAAGATTAAATCACACGATCTTTAAATTCCCTTCCAGCATTTAATTTTAAGAAGAGGGGAGGGGCAAGCATAAGAAGGCTGTGAGCTCCGCAGAAAAAGAAAACAGTCTACGTCCCAGGTAATATTACTGCATTCATGCCCACAGTACTCAGGAAACGCCCTTCCACATCTTCAATACTTCTTTGATGACAAATTAAATTATCATATGGACCAACTAATGGATCTGTCAGTCAAGCGTCTGCCCACCTGCCACACGCTGAGCCCAACACTACCTGCTTCTCTCACTGGATTAGTTAGCAGTGGGGATTTCAGCACTTGATTCTCACAAATGGATTCTCTCAAAAGAATACAGTGTAAATGGACTTGGTTATTCACCCAGTCATTCATTTCCCCATACCCTGGTTGATAGTATGGGCCACACATAGTGTTAAGCTCTGGTCATATAAAGTGACAAAGACAGACTGGCCCCTACGCTCATGAAGCTTACAATCTAGTTGGGTACGAGGTGGATTCAAGGAAGAACACACAGGGGCTTCTAATCTGGAGTTGGAATGATCAGGCAAGGAAGATGTGACTGAAAAAAGTTATTATGGACGTAATAAAACGGTTATTATGGACCCAAATGATGAGTAGGTATCAGCCAGAGGAATAACAGGATGTAGAGGGTTTAAATAGAAGAAGCAGTACGTGCAGAGGTCTGGAGATGACTGAGTTCATGGTGGATTCCTGAGGCTAAAAGTGATTTAGTCTGGATGGCTCATAAAGCAACTGGAAGGAGGGCCAGGAGAAGGGGCAGGAGTCTGGCGGAGAAGTTAGCTGGTCTAGATCATGACAGCTGTGTTGAGGTGTTCATGCCGAGGGCACTGGAGCCACAGAAAATTTTAAGCAGAGGATGTAACAAGAGGAGATGTGCATAATTTATGGAAGATAATTGATGCCCAGTGGTTCTCACCTACGCAGTTTTTAAGTGATGTAGGCAGCTTTTAAAAATCTAATACCCAGTCCCACTTCAGGACAATTATTTAAAATCCCTGGAGGTGAAATCCAGGCACTAGTAATTTTTCAGTTTCCTCAGATGATTCTATTGTACAACTAAGATTCAGAACTATTGTATCAAAAGGAGGCAGGACCAGCTAGGAAGCACCTGAGGTAACAGAGCTGACAGTGAATGAAGGCTTTTATTTACGCCAGAAAAGCATCAGAAATACAAGAGTATTTGCTAAGTGTGAAAGACAAAAAAATCCAGAATAAGAATCAGCACAATTCTGAAATCTCTTATTATATGATTTAGACTTTAAAACCATTTTAATATTTTAAATATTAAAAAATAAACATAATCAAATAGGATGGGGAAAAAACTAAAACTGAACACAAACAGAAACAAGCAAACCTAGCCAAATGCATAACATAACCCCAAGGAAAGAAAAAACAAAACAAGTCCAAGGAATGTTTGGACATAGGACCTTGACTACATAACTCCAGTTTAGCGACAAAAAGAACTACAAAGAATCTTGAACTCTAATCAAAGAGTTTTCTTGATTGCAGTGGCATGGATTTCAGTCATTTTGTGTGTTTTTGTAGGGTTGCACAAATAAATGAACGTTGATTTTGTTAGGGATCAGAGTTTTTGTTATAGCAGAAGGGAGATACAAATATGGAACGGGGAGAGGCAAGGAAGAACCCTATGCTGTTGCATTGGAATTATAAAGTATTAGTGTAAACCAAGTGCGTGTGTGCACGCATGTGCACGTACACACAGATTTCCTAGCTCTGACTGCTGGGACACTGCAAATGCAATCAGCACTTGCAGCCCAGGTCTTCATTTCTAAATACCATTCTCCTTGGAGAGATGGATGATTCCTGAGCCAGGGGAGGCAGGGTAGGAGTAATACAAGACAAACCTTGGATATCTTGCTTTGTTAGAAAGAAAGAAAGAAAAGCTTTAAAAATAATAGATACATGAAAAAAAAAAAAAAGGGGGGAGAAAGCACAAAGGAACTCACAGTGGCCAAACTGGGGTCAATCTGAACATCAGAATGAATAATGACAGGAATAGGTAACAGAGAGCTTTTAAGGAGGATCCATGACTCTATACTGATACAAAAATATATAAAGGAGGAAAGTGAAAAGAAGGAAACAAGGAAGAGGAAGGAAGGAAACAGAAAGAAGGAAGGATGGAGGGAAGGAAGGCGACAGGGAGGGAATCAAAAGAAATAAGTCTTGATAGAGTTAGAAAACTACTATTTTACAACCAGCTTTTACTAATACTGATTCAGGAAAAGAGCATCAATTGCAAGTTTCTTTAAAAATAAAATATTTACACAATTTCTAAGTATCTTCCCCACAGATTACTTATAATCACAGAAGGACAAGGGGCACCTTGCAGTCTGAGACTTGTCGGACCTAGGTTTCTGAGAACCAGCTAACTAGGGTGTCCAGTCAAGAAGTGACTCTAATTGCTGGACAGTTTTCTTGGGCGTTTTGTGTTTGGGGAGGAGAGAAGGAAGGAGATCAAGATGAGGGGTCAGGCGGATCCTAATGGATTCTGACCACTACTCATAGAAAAGTGGTGCCTGAAATCGTTTTCCTGTATTTCTCTGCTTTTTTGGTATCTTGAACACACAGTAGGCAAAGGAACAGGTAAAGATTGTGATTCCTCTGTGATTTTTTCCTGTTACCCAGGAGGTACCTGTTGCAAATGTGTTTTCTCTTAGGTATGAAAGAAAAGGGAAAAACAAACACATTTTAAAACTCAGTCTGTCTCTTATTAGCTAATGATGAGTAGAACTGAGGGGCCATTCGTTTCTAAATTATAAGGAAATTCTAATGAGCCAGGAGAATTCTGTGGCTGATGACTGTCCAGACCAGCAGAAAGAACAGTAGGTAATTACACTGCCTAGCTCCTTTTTCTCCCCCTCCTTTATTTCAGTGGTAACCTACCAGCAAGAAAAAAAAAGGGGGGGGGACATATATTGGGGAAATGGAGAAATTAAGAGAATAACAGAGTATTTTGGCATTAGGAAAATAAATATGACTACCTAAATATCAATATTCCACTAATAGAGCTACCCAAACACTACTGTTTGGCAATGCAGGTCAGGCTATTTTGGTCATAAAAGCCAAGCACACTCAGGTAGCCAAGTAATGGGGAATGTTACAGACTGTCGTTAAAAAGAGGGAAAGAGAATGACATATTGGGCACTCCTGGAGAAGTAAGGAAGTACAGGCATATCTTGTTTTTGTGCTTCGAAGACATTGCATATTTTATAAAATGAAGGCTTAGGGCAACTCTGCATTGAGCAAGTCTATTGGTGCCATTTTCCCAACAGCATTAGCTCCCTTCCTGTGTGTCTGTCACATTTTGATAATTCTTGCAGCATTTCTAGCTTTTTTCATTCTTATATTTGTTATGGTGATCTGTGATCAGTGATCAGTGATCTTTGACGTTACTGTTGTAAAGATTCCGACTCACTGAAGGCTCAGGTGATGGTTAGCATATTTTGGCAATAAAATATTTTTAATGAAGGGTATGGACATGTGTTTTTTAGACATAATGCTATTGCTTACTTAACAGACTACAGTATAGTGTAAACATAACTTTTATATGCATTGGGAAACCAAAATATTTGTGTGACCCGCTTTATTGTGATATTTGCTTTATTGCTGTGGTCTGGAACCAAACCTGCAGTATCTCTGAAGTGCGCCTGTGCAGAGCAGCCAAGTCTGATGCAGTACTGGAAGGTCATTCTGGAACCAAACCACGACTAGGAATTGAATTATCTTATCTCAATAGCAGTCAATTGAATTTTAATCTAAATGTAACTTGAGCAGCTCTCCTGCTGTTTGTTGTTGTGTTTCTACACTCTGCTTTTTCACTGCAAACTGACAACTTATCATCTGATCGATTTTCTCCACCTCATCCTTACTCATGGTTTCTGCTTCTTCCTAATGTTGGCTCATGTGTGCCTCTTCTGCTTTATAGCTTCATGGTATTACTGCAGTTTCCTCTCCCCCTGGCAATCAATTTTTAGAATTACCTAGCATAGAATTTGGAGCAAGAATCTGAAGTGGCCTGACTTACCATGGCTGAGCAGAGCTATACTACCAACTGGCTATCTCGAAGGCCATTCTCAGCAATTTTTGTCCTTGGATAAGGTTCTGCCTCTGTTCCAGCTGGGAAGGGTCACAAAGGGACAGGTAAGATCCCCCTCCTTCAGCAGTGGCCATGGAGGGGACTGTTTCTTTCAGATGGAGCTCTGGAAGAAACTATGTAACTCATCTAATGCTTGTGAGTACCATCAAAAAAAAAAGAAAAAAAAAAAAGAAAGGGGAAAGATAAGATATATGTGAGTATGTGGTATTCAGAGAATAACTTCCTATCTACACTTACAAAACCAGGCACTGTAGGATAATTGTAGATGAAATGAGATATTAAATACGTTTGTGAATAGCTGATTTGATTTAGAAAGATGACTGCTATTTCCCTGCAGGGGTATCAAATGACTGGGTTTATTTTCTCAAAGACCTTAGTAACACATGCTTGAAAAAGCTTAGCATTTAAAAAAAAAAGAAAAAGAAAAAGAAAGAAAAAGCTTAGCATTTTCACTTGGAATATAAATGTGACACTGTCGAAATCATAAAAACTCTCTAAAACAATTTTTGGAGAAAGCTTCATAGATGAGAGAAATGCATAAACATTATAAAGAGGTCAAATATAAATGCCAATCAAGAAAGTAGGTGAAATAGACCAGTATTTTTCCATCATAATTGTCCCCCCTCCTAAATCTTAATTTCATTTGGAATTCAATCTACGTAATTTCTTTTTCAAATTCCATTTAGAATAATATCCTGTTGGTAACGTGTAGCTTTTCATGCCCACTTGAAGAGAGATCTTTTCTGAAGCACTGTTTGCTCTCTTATTTAGCATCTTTACAAAATATGGGTATCTTGATTATTCCATGCTGAGTGAAACACTTTAGCACATTCACAAGGTAATGTTACTTAGAATCATCTTTCAGGATGTTTTCCTTCTTCCTCTAATTTCTTGCCTTGCGGCTGAAAGGCATGGTATGCAAATTCATTTTTACAATCTTGTATTTTTTTCATGGCTTTCCTCCCCTCTTTCTTTAGTATAAATTTCAGTAAGTGAGACCATCTATCTTAGGTCTGATGATAGCTGAAGGTTCAATAGTTTTTCCTAGCATTCTCTTCCCTGATTCTCTTTTCTGTTGCACTGCAAGTAAAAAAGAAACCAAACAAAACCTCCTGTCTTCATTTAACATTTTGTCTCTTAATCTTCTCCATAGATTTTTTTACACTTAATATACATTTGATTTTTTTTTTTTTAAGCAGTCTGATGGGTCATTCCTTCAATATTTACAATATTCCTACAATATTTACAAAGGCACTGTGCTGGCTGCTTCACCAGATATGTTGCCTTTTCTCTGCTGGTCTCTGATTGTCTTTCTGTGTATGTTTTAGGGACAACATGATGGTATTCTGTAACATTGTAATGTCAATAAAATAATTTAACAAATATCATTTATTATTTCTAGTTATTTTCCATCTAGAAAGAACAATATTTTATCTTTCTTTAGGCTTATCTGTTGGTAAGCTATAGATTGGACTTTATAGGGGAGAAGAGGAAGTCCAAAACATACCATTGATCTGCCAAATTCAAAAATTAAGGTCATTTTATATTCAGAACTCAAATTACTATAATGACTGTCTTTATAAGTGATGTTACCATCACATTTCAAATACGATGGAATATTTCACACATAAATTACATTTTAAATTCAATTTTTAAATTACCAGTCCTAGGTTGTTCTCTTATCTCTTTTCCCTTTACAATAAATCTTACCAATAGATCCCAGACTCTCTCCTTGCAGTCTGTGAGTTTTTTGTGTCTGCTTGACTGGGCCAGGGGGTGCCCAGATAATCAGTCAAATATTATTCTGGATGTTTCTGTGCAGGTGGTTTTGGATGAAATTAACACTGAAATCAGTAGACTGAATTGCCTCCACGGTGTGGGTGGGCCTTGTCCAATCAGTTGAAGGCCCGATTAGAACAAAAGGTGCGACCTTCCCTGAATAAAGGGAGGGGGTAGTGTGGAGGGAGAAGACTGTATTCTATAAAAGCACATCATCACGTCAGGGCCATAAAAGACAGAAGGCAGCCATGGAAATGATTCAGGGTAAAGGAGGTCAAGGGAAGGCAAACAGATAAATATTAAAATGAAAATGGTAAAATCTTAACAATAGGTGAATCTGGATAAAAGATGTGTTGATGCTCTTTGCAATATTCTTATTCTTGCCAAATTTTTGGTAAATTTGAAATCAGTTGAAATTATTTCCAGATAAAAAGTTAATAACCACCGAATACAATTATATCATTTTGTTTAAAAAAAGTTTGAGGAGGATCCATTTTAAACATCCAAAACACAGCAATGCTCTTCAAATAAAAGAATGGTCCTTTAAAATGAATAAATTTAGACTCATGAAAAATACTTACCACATTATTGTAACTGTTCTCATTTCCCTGTGGACCAAAGACAGCTGTGTCAGCTTGGGGTTGGGAATTAGCATTCTAAATGGCGCATTTTCAGTAATGGGGAAAGAGTATGGAGTCTGGAGACAAGTGCTGAATTCAAATCCTGGCTCCAGCATGTACCAGCTTTGTAACCTAAGCTCTCTTAGCCAATTTCCTCATTTGCAAGTGAAGTAGCTAAATCATGGGGCTGTCAAGAGAATTAAACTAATGTACTGAGAATAATGCTTGACATAAAGATGCTCAACAAATGTCTCCTCTGCCTTTTCTTGGGAGCCACCTTTGTGTTCTCTGGAGATGTACCTGACTGGAGCCACACTGGTCCTTTCCTCCTTGACCCAAAAACACAAACCCTCTAGGGTTATGTAAGAAACTGAATTATTCTGAGAATAAACCTCATTTCTGGAGGTAAATTTCATGAAAACAGAAGCTGGAGATACTGTATAGTAGAATAAAAAGATAGAAGACTTATAAAAACAGATGAATTGAGGCATGACTGGTAACTGATGAGTTCTATTAAAGAGGTAAAGACAAGAGGAAGGAAGATAGTACTGGTTTGTTAGAAAAGTCTGCTGATCAAGAAAAGAAAAACAGTATATATTATCTTCATACATTCAAAAGTCTATTTTGCAAATGACCACCCTTCTACTTCCAAGAGTGAATAATAATTTGTCAAAAATAAATAGTATTAAAATCACCAATTCTTTTTACCAGCTATGTACCTCTAAAGAAGAAAAGCCCATAAATTATGAGACTTCATCCAATTGTCTATTGTTTGTTTGCTTCTTTCAACATAGTTCCTGTTTATATCTAACAGAATGATTTCCTTTTATGTTGCTACTGACAGCAATTCTTTAAAGTCTATTTCTTAAAATGGGAGAAAACAATTTAAAAAATAAATTGCATTATAGCAAAAAAACCTATATTGCCAACAGAAATTTAGTTTAACATTTAAAATCTTTATAAAAGATAAGCAAATTCTAAATTTTTCCTTTATTTTTTATCATAATTGAAAAATGAAATCACTTAACATGAATACTTGATACATAATTAATTTTCCTTAAAACTTCTCTATGGTGAAACAAAACTGTACATATTTAAAGTGTATGTAAATCATGAACCCTCATGACAAGTTCAAACCAACTACCATTGGTATAGCTTGAAATTATTATTAGTTGTGGTTATTTATGGAAAAAAGGTGCAAAGCTTATTTGGGCCCAGCACACCAGAAAGACTTAACTTTACAATGTCATAGAGTTAAAGTGGCAGTATAGTGTTGAAGACACTATAAATTGCCACCTTCTCATAAGTCTCTTAAAACAAAAGTTGGAAAAATACTCAGTACCTCAAATATAATAACTAACAAAAATATTTCCGTTAACTACTTTTTGCCCAGAGTGATTAAGGACAAAAAAATAGGAATTCTTGTTTCTTTATTATCTGATAAACTGCTAATAAGCTCCGGTTAGAAGTTCTTTAGACATTACACCAAGTCGTCTTGGTCTTCTGATCATATATATATTCACATATATATATGCAGTTTTTCAAGTAAAGAAATTGTTTAACAGATGTAAACTATTTATTGAATATTTGCCACCAAATATTGTTAAATACATTATCTTGCAGCATATCGCTTTCAAGTTAAAATGTCAGAAACAAACACCAATATTTACAATTCTTTTAAGGAATGTTATATAATGACACATTAAGGCGTAAATTCTTTTGGCTTATAATTCTTAAAAGAATGATAATAGCAAAAGTGATGCAAAATCTTCAGTGTGAGATTATGAGTAAGCTACATTTTACAAAAATATGGTGTAAGATGGCAATAATCCCATTCAACATCCTGGATTAGATCCCTTCAGGAGGGACTGATAATTTATACAGTCAAACTTTAAAATTTACAGATAAAGGCAGTCCAATACTGCCACTGAGAAGTACATCTCTTAACATATACAACTTTCAGGCCACAGTTTTGAAGGTCTGAAGTATCAAGTTGGTTTGATGAATTAGTCGGTTGGCACTTATGAACACATTTATTGCCCTGTTTAAAAAAAAAAGAACAAGCATTAATTTTATCTAAAAAATTCATCGTTTAAAAATATTTATAGTTAAAATGCCCTACCAACAGTAGCAATAAAGTCAATTTAGGGGAAAAAAAAGGGGGGGGGCAAATTAGTATTGAGTATCCTAACTTTTACTCCAGCTTCAAACTGGATGGTCCTGCATCCATTTGAAACTATCTAGGAACTACTGCCCCCTGGTGGTTCTAGCTGGCAATAAAGTGTTGGTGGGCTGCTAATGATGGGTGGTGCCCCAACAACCAGAGTTTATTTACAGGTCGAACAAATAAGTGGACAATGAAAAGGATTCAAATGTGGTCTCCAGCTGTGGTTTCACAGAAGTTACCAAAATAAAATCTGCTAAAATATTAACTCAGTTTCAAAATCTGTATATCAATGGGCATGATGAATACTTAATGGGCATGATGAATACTTAAGACAAAGCTTATTATTTCTAATCTGATCCATTCCAATTTATTATCTTCTTTCAAAAAAAAAAATCTGAGAATTTTAAATCACTCTTAGAATTAATATACTTTTAGGGGGGAGCATATAGCTCAGTGGTAGGGTGCATATCTAGCATGCATGAGGTCCTGGGTTCAATCTTCAGCACCTCCATCAAAATAAGGAAAGAAAGAAACCTAATTACTTTTCCCCAGAAAATAAATAAATAAAAATAAACATGACAAAACCTTTAAAAAAAGAATTAATATTTTTAATGCAAAATAATCACATGGTTTCAAAATTTAGGAGCTGACAATATATAAAGATATGTTCTTAAATATTACTTTGTGCTGCACCACATTTCCTATCAGCCCATTTTCATGTGACTTGCACATGAAGCTGAAGCCCTAGGTATCCGAGAGAGACTGTTTCCAGGAATCAAAATCTGTGGATGCTCAAGTCCCTTATATAAAATGGTGCAGTATTTGTATATAATTTACACGCATCCTCCTGTGTACTTTTAACAATCTCTAGGTTACCTGTAATGCCTAATACAATGTAAATGGTATGCAAATAGTTGTAAATACAATATAAATGCTATGGAACTTTCTGGAATTTTTTGCCCCCAAGTATTTTCAATCTGCAGTTGGCTGAATCCAGGGATGCAGAACCTGTGGATACAAAGGGTCGACTATATCTTCATCCTAGACATTCCTCAAAAAGAGGAGACTAGAATGAATTAGCTGAATCAATACAAATGCATCCTCCTATTGCAAGATGGCTCAAAGATTAGGATCTATTAGTAATTTTCAGTTTTGAGGAAACAGGCACAAAACTTGTGGCACATTATTTAAACATAAATAATTGTAATTTAAAGAAGCTGCTGAATGGAGAAAAAGTAGTAGCAGGGAGCCTGAATAATCCATACACCTGTTTAAACTGTTAAAAATACCTTTGGGACCAAGGCACTGAACCCAAGTCATTTTAATGTACAAACAGGAATGAGAGTAAATAATTTCAGATTAATGAAAAGTAGGTTCTAAATGAAGGTCTACCTTTTAATATGCTTATTCCACGATAGTTCTTAATCAGAATTAGAAATAATCCCATCAGGTAATTTTTTTTTAATGTGTTTTGGGTATTAGGGTTTAGCAGAGGAGACCAAGAAAAACAGATGTAAGTTTATTTTCAGAACACACCTGCTAGTTTATCAAACTAAGTCAAGGAACATTTTCTCTAGACAACCTGAATAGTATGGAACAACACAAAATCATTAATAGTATTTAGCTCAATATCTTTAATTTATAATACAAATGTTAATATTTCAACCTGTTTGAACTATTAAAATAACTGAAAATTCATGAACCATTCTAATATATTTTTATTATTTTTTAATATTACTACAATAATATTGTAATAGTTTGCCATAGATTGAAGGATCTTAAAATTTCAATGGTGAGACAGATTGTTAGAGGTCCCTGTCAATCATAGCTGAAATAATCACTATTTATTTTTCTGACTTAAAGCACTATTAGAAAATGGCCTTATCCACAAAATTACCAGCTTTCTATTTAAGGTACACAGTATACTGAATACAGAAGTACACAACATATACAGTATACAAGGTACAATGAAGACAGCCTTTTATCAGCTTATACATCATATGTACGTGTGTATCATATGTACAAACACATACAATTTCTCGGTTTTCTAGAGTATTCTACAGCCAACTGTAAGTAAATTTAAAAAATAATGTCCAGTTTACCTTTTTAGTAAACTTCCTGTCTTACAGAAAGCCTCCCTCCTTCCAGGACAGTGGGTCACAACCATCTGCAGCAGTTTAAAATCGCATGAAGCACTGTGACAACACCTGAGCCCTGGCCCCCCTCCAAAGCAATGGAATCAGAATCTCTGAAGGTGGGGCCAAGATACTGGCATTTTAAACACTGAACCCAGGCGATTTTCACGTGCAAACAGGATTGAGAACCATTGTTCAAACTCCGGTGCAGCAGTTCTTAACAGACCTGCAGCATCCGCAACATCTGGAAACTTCTTAGAAATGCAAATTCTTGGGCCCGTCCTAGACCTACAGAAACAGAAACTCTGGGTGGCACCCACAATGACTGTCATAAACCCTTCACGTGATTCTGATGCTACTAAAGTTTGAGCATCACTGCTTTAGGGGTTGATAAAGCAGGCAGTAAGCCAAATCTCCCTTGCGGTAGTTCTGTATGGCCTGCAACCTAAGAATACCTTTACACTTTTAAATAGTTAAAATTAGAAAAAAAAAAAAATCAAAATATGTGACTACACAATTCAAATTTCAGTGTCCATAAATAAGGTTTTATTAGGACACATGCCCACTGGATTCCCTGTTGCCTATGGCTGCTTCTGCACTGCAACAGCTGAGGTCAAGCTGCAACAAGCCCACCAAGTCAAAAATACTTGCCGTCTGTTTCTTTTCAGAAAAAGTCTTGCCAACTCCTGCTTCAGACTAGAGTTATGGCTGGATTATCAACCACTAACTTTATATTTTTAATAGTCTACCTTAGTAGTTGACTTGAGTATTAGTAATACAGTCAAAGGGTTTAACTTATATAGTTTTAATATCATATAAAACAATATAATTTATCTAATTTTAGAAGAAAAGGGTGATAAATGACAATACTTACTTGCCATCTTTAAAATAGGTTTTCAGAGTATCACTGAAACTTTTGGAGTACTTTACAAATTCTTTCTTTTGGTGTTCAAGTGCCTACAGACATCAAATTAATAAAAAAAAAATACTAAGTAAGAAAAGAGAAATAACAAAAGCCAAAGTCAAAGACAGGATATTACACAGAATATGCATGGACCTTGTATTACAAATAAGCATTATAGCATATTTAAATTTAAGGACAAATCCAGTGGTTAATGATACAAAACTCTTCCCAATAATCAAACTGTCAGTATTTAATTCAATAAAGCAAGTAGGTGTAAACCAACACCAAGGGAGGCAGCTTGTAAGGTTTCTGCTGAACTTACCCTGCGGTTCTGGTACTGATATTTCTTGAAGACATTGTTCACTGTATCAAGAAGTTCTTTTATTGCACTAGCTATATCCCTGTTGGGTATGGAAAAAAAGAATCTTCTTAAAATCAGTTACATTTGAAAGAAGTTTGTATATGTATTTTTAAAAAATACTACACTGTTAATTAGCACATGAACACTGCTTCAAGCACAAATACTTGACTGGCTGGTTGAGTGGGGGTTTGGCCTGGGCCCTTCTGTGACACCATCTCTTGCATGGCTGACAAAACACTGCACAACTAACACTAACTCCCCCAAATCAGTAACACTTTATTCAGCATTGCTTACTCAAATTTGTAAGAAAATACCTCTGAGTCTCTTCTTTTCCTGCTATGATTTTTTCCTTTCTCTGGCTCATGCAGGTGAATTTAAGCAACTATATTATCCACTTTGGCTCTCTCATGAACAATTGCATGAAATTTTCCTATTACATGTCACTCATTTCTGTATTTAAATACTTCAAGTTATTTACCTGATAATTTCGATGTTTAAAATATTTCCTCGATGTTTAAAAGTTTCCTTGGATATTTCCTCGGATATAAAATATTCTCTAAGAAGACACATTTATCTACCTTCTAGCTGACAACTGTGTATCCTCCTCCTTCAAATCTTTGCTGCCCATCACTATTTCCTTTAGAAAATATATTTAAATTTCTGGGAGAGATAATATCAGAATATTCTTCTACTCGAAACTTCCCAACAATCCTTTGACTGTATGTGCCAGCACTCTCTCCCCTTTCTAAAGAGAGAGAAGAAACCAGTAGTTCTCATTCGGGATGACTATTCTCATCCATGAACCATTTTTTCTGAATTCTTCTGTCTTTTATATCTATGCCCTTTTCAATTTCCATGTTCTAACTTCACAGCAATTTTTTGGCAAACTGTACTTAATGCAATTCTGCATTGTCAAATAGCCTCTCATTCTCTAAGGCAAATCTTCTCTTTTTCACATCCATTCTCTTAGCTGTTATTTGCCACAAAAACTTGCTGCTCAGATGCAAAGCAAGTGGGAAGATACAAATTAGTGAAACATCAATCTGACCACACCAAACATAATCTTTTATTACCTACTTTTTAATCACAAATGTCAGATTTCAGTTATTTCGTACCTAAAACAGTTCAGCTTTCCTACTGAAAGAAAACCAAAGTGCTCCGCATCCAGACTCGTGTGTGTGTGTGTGTGTGTGTGTGTGTGTGTGTGTGTGTGTTTCATAGCTTATTTCTAGTAAATAAGTATATGGAAATTCTAAAAATTACAAATCTACAGGATTTTGGTATACCATTCTGAAGCAAAAATGACATTTTTACTAAATATTTCAATAAATATTTCTTTATTACTGCCTGTATGTCAAACATTGATAGCAGGCTAAAACATTAGAACATTAGATATTCAAACAAGGACAATAAATTTTACATGGAAATGACATCTCTTCATTCTTTTTTGTTTTTTTGTCTCTACTTCAGTACTAACAGTTTTAAATTAGATTAACTACTCCTTTCATTTATGTTTTCAAGAAAGTTGAATCCTTCACTATTCCCCTGATGGACATAAGTTCCCTAATGTTTTTAAAAAGCAGTGTCATATGACCATTCTATTATGTGAGAAAAATTTAAATTTCAACAAACAAAAATGTCAAATCTCTGAATACGAAAGATTCTTCAAACCCACAGGAAGCTTATTTAAAAGGAATATAATGAAGCAAATTCCAGTGACCAGACAGCTGTTTGTGCACAACCATACTTTGTGGTGTACTCTAATGAACATTAGGAACCTGTCCTTTAAAAAAAAAAGGGAAAAAAGCTCCCCAGTCACTGTAGTGATGAAACAGGTTTTGAAACCACTGTTTGGGAACCCAGAGCCCAGAGCTAAGCTTTGCTCCACTATCTGCCACAGAGTTTTATAACGACCAAGGCTACCTGTCCCTAGGCCCGGCCTTCTCTAAAACACGCTGCAGCCATTTACGTCAAGTATCATGTGACTTGTATACACACAGAACAGCACTTTCATTTATGACACCAGGGAAGTTAAATTTTTGTTCCTTACAAGAGAAAATACCAGCACGCACACACACACACACACACACACACACACACACACACACACACACACACACAAAATACATCAGACAATTAAACACCTAAAGAACTGGGGGAAACCTGGGGGTAAAATAACTAGAGTAATTACAGGCAGAGTGTGGAGTTAATGGATTCTGTGATAACGGACATGTAGCATGGGTACAGTAGGAAGGAATTCTAGCAACTTGCAGGTATTTAGTCGGGCAACTTTGGGGAAACATATACTGAAAGAGAGGATAACAGAAGGCAAAAGACACGTAACACATCTCATCAAAAAACTGCAAGAACAGCAGAGCGCCTAATCGTGTCAACCTGAATTTGTCTAATGTATGTTCATGCAAACACTCTACAGGAAGGTAATTCCTCTGCTGTATGTTTAGACTGGTCTAAACTGGACACCTCTGGAAAAGCTATTTTGAGGCCATGATTAAAACCAAACCCTGTAAATTTTCACCCAAGAATATGCAAATATAGATTATAAAGAGTAAATAAATAAATGCATAGCTTTCTGGTCTATTAAATCACCATTTTCCAATAGTCATGAACTGGAATGTATCATCCTTTTAAAAAAATCACATGAATTAATTTTATAAAATATTTGCATAAGCTCAAATGTAGCCAAACAAAAACATGCATTAATCAAAAGTACTTTAAAATATTTGTTTGCTGGATCATTTTCCTGATCAACTCTACAGAGGGGAAAAAACTTATTTTACAATACTTTATGTGCTGTGAGTGCATGCTAGGTTCTGTGCGAGGCACCTTATATGTATCATGTCTTTCAAATCTCACAACCACTATCCTCATCTTCACAGGCAGAAACCAGAGTCACAGAAGCTAATAAGCATCTTATCCAAGGTCACACAGCTAACTGTTGGAATGGACATTCAAACCTAGGTCTGCTCATATATACAAAAATACCTGGGATTTGTTAGCTGACAGGAATCTTCTCTACTTGAATATAATGTATAGTATTTTGTACAGTACTTGGTTTAGTAGGTATTTGATACATGCTTATTGAAAAATACTGTTGAAATAAATGAAAGAAGAGGGTATCTACCTTAAATATGAGAAAGTAAACTATTTTAAAGAAAAATAGTAACTGAATACTATGTTGTGGCTGAAGGATACACTGCTTTTTATTTGGTGCAATTTTATCCACCCTTTCATTAAGTAATTAACGGTGGCAACAACGTATCAGAATGTATCGATATCTATCAGTGCTGCACCTCAGCCATCCATGCTAGCATAAATGGCTGAATTTCAGTCTCAGAAACAATACGCATGACCAACAAACTTGCCATGACAAACTATCTGTCCCAAACTGGATAGAAATAAATTTAAATTGCCAACAATCTTAACTCGGCTGTGCTGAGTACACTCCAGAAGACAGAACTGAAATATTATTCCTGCCACCTCCCTAAACGAGACAAGACCCTGACTGAACCTCTGTCAATAACTAGGGACAAGACGCTGAGGCTCTTGACCTCAATTTCCTTATGATTAAAATGCGACTGTGAATAAAGTGGATTTCAAAGTGTATCTCTGTACAGCCACACTGGCTTTAGCAGAGGTGCCCTGGGACGTCCTCGAGTGGAAAGAGGGTATCAAAATGACAGGAAGAGGGCGCTGGGCCTACCATCTTCATTCCAGCTTCAACTGCCCTGCTGCTGTCCCTCCTGCCTGCTGGCACCCGATACGTGGGAATGTCCCTTATCACACTTCCTCCAGACAGCAGAAACTTTCTTCCTAGTCAGCAGATTAGATCAACATTATGAATCTATAGCTGGGAAGCTGCAGACAAGTCCCTGGAGTCTATAGCTTAGGTTCAAACCAAGCGATAGAAATGCAGCAGGTGACCATCAAAATAAATTAAACTTAAATTATTTGAAAGTTCTAGAAATAAAGTGTTTAAATGGCTGTGTTCGAGATCACTGACAATTGATCTTTTTATGGGCCAAACATGTTTATATATTAGTTTACATCAAACTAAAAATAAAAATCCATAAACAGTTAACTGTCTTCCTTCTTCACATTATAAAAATTGTTAAAGAAAGTTACTTACTTGATTGTCTGCAGAAACCTCACTCTGTCATTGATCTCATCTGGAATCTTACTGAGAATCTGTTTAAGTGCTCGTGCCTTTTCATTTAGGTCCTGGAATTCTGGCTCTGGTCGTTCAATCATATATTCTGATAAAATAAATACATAATAAAAAAAAATCATGCTCTACGAAAGTTAAAAAAAAAAAAACAAAACCCAAACCAAAAAAGCCCTCATTACTTTCAAACTGCTACTTGCACAAAGTCAAAACAAAATAAAATAATCATCCATCCCATAGAGCTTGTCTCTTGGTAAAACTAGAACTCATCAAACATATTAATAGGGAAAAAATTATAGCATGCACTATATACAAATGCTTTACTTGTGTAGTTCAATTTGACAAATACAAAACAAAAAGCAAGAACTACATTTCTATTTGACATAGTCCCCCCCCCCTTTCAAGACAATAATAATAGCAATAATAAGGAAGGGGGGGAGGAAAGAAAAGGGGAGGGGAGCAGAGGAAGGCCCTTTTATCAAATAGAATTTGGAGGAAGAGCATTTCAACAATGGTATGAAAACTAAAGAAGACTATTCCTGATTACCTTCTACATCATCAGCTGCCATTCGAAGAAGGGACTCTGTGAAGTTGACTTCTACACTTTTTTTCTCTAAAATTTTCATAATGATGTCTTGTGTGAGTCCTGGATTTTCTTTTTCAGCCTATAAGAAAGAGAAGGCTAGTTTTGAAATATAGAAACTAAGCCAGCATTTTAAAGCCAAAGCATAAGTTTAAAACCTGTTTGGCACCTTCTTAAACTGATCAACTTATATAAATAAGGGCAGGTGTTGTGATGGTATCTATTTATGTTTGGTTAGAGCTTGTGCATCTATGACCTTTTATTATAGCGAAGTATATTTCCCATTTGAACATAAAATACTTAACATTTCCTACTTCTCCTTTACATTCCTCCCATCAAACTGATAACAAAGATAGAAATAGAGTATACATATATTTGTAATTTTTCCATTACTTTTTTCAGGAGTTTAAAGACACTGAGTATTTGTAGCTTTTTTTTCATTAAGTAATAGTTCAACTTGAGAATCAAGCAATAATTCATCTCACCTTTTTTGGGGGCAGATTCTTTGCATTTAAATTAACAGAATATCAGGAAAAACAGGATTTCTTTTGGAGGTTTTACTGAAGCTATATGACTCCTTAAACACCTTCCCACACAATGATTTTCATTTCCCATTTTATTTTTGCAGCAAAAATACCTCCTTCACTAGTTTTCAGAACATCATTAATCCTTTTACTACCTCCTGAGCTCGTTTCACTAATGAGCCTGCATTGGTTCTATGTTACTTATACTCCCTGCGGCACTAAAATCTCCTAGTCATTTCAAGACTGAGCATAAAGAGCTTTGAGTTTACCATAGTTAATTTTCAAGATTTTGGTTTTCCCTAGTAATTCTGCCCCATTTTATTATTTAAAAAAATTTTGTAATCAGTCTTAGTTTCTTCTAGGATGCCTGCCAATTCTAATCATTATGCTGATAATTTCCTATCTGTTTTGCCTTGATACCAAACAGCAAATAGAAACACAATTTATGATCTATCGGATGGCAATCTATTTGCTTCCTTATGTGCCAAGTATGTTTAACTTCTGCCTCCTCAATTCCATTCTGGTATCACTGCAGATCCAGCTTCCTCTGTTCCTACTGCTCTTTCCATTATAACATCTTGTTTCTCATTAGATTTCAAGTATGAAAAACTGAAAAGTTGTGGAATGAAATGAGAAAAGAAAATACACACATTTATCTCAATCCTGGGATCATTTTAACTGCTGTCAAATGCTATACAGGAAAATCATTTTGATAGATGATTAATAACAATAGTGTCCTTCTGAATTCCATTTCTTTTATAACCTGTTTTGATTCTTCCTTCCATGAATACATTTAAGATAGAATCTATTTTAATAAATAAGAGTTGCCTTTAAAAAAAAACCTACACAAACATGGCTTTAGGTGGTGTCAATATTACTTGTTTGGCAAACTGCCACAAAATTATATACAGTACACTATTTAAACATGCTAGTATTTGGTGACAGTGGTTTATTCTCCCTAAGTAGCATTAAATCTACCTACATAATTAATTACCTTGGGAAGCAGGGGAGCACTCTCTACGTGATTCCAGAGAATGCCAACAACAACAAAAAAAGTGTCTTTGGTTAAGTTATAAGAAATGAAAGAATGAAAGCCTGAGAATAATGTTTTCAGTACCGAGTTCACTTGGAACCCCAAAATGCCCAAGCTGGAGCATTAGAGAAATCTCACCTTTCTCAGTTCACAGTGCTCTTACTGCCAAAAGAAATACCTAACAGTGCTGCGTATAAAGTTCAAACAATTTAGTAAGTAGTAAGTACTTATGTCCTAACGAAACAGTAGCCTTTAAAAATATATAAATTGCAAGAGAATATTTTATTTCATTCTTAAATAACCATCATGAGATGTGTGCGCCTGTGGGGCATTGCACAATTTCTCAAATGCTGGAATTAGATTGAAGCCTTTTACTCTTGTTTCCTATTGTACACTGATTTTCCCAACAGCAGTGGCCAAAAGTCTAGCTTCACAAAGACATGATATCATCGAAAGGAATGTAGCCCAACCCAGTATGTTCAACCTGCAAACTATCTCAAACTAGTAGTTTACTCAGTGTCAACCTGATGTTGAATATCACTGTGTTCCTTTAAATTTTAAAATATTTCATGACATCCCTCTGAGTTTGCTGAGGGGTTCCAGGGTACCTCAACACAAACTTTGGAAACAACAGTGCAGCATCTTCTGGTTGAAGTCCTAGTTAAGCTGTTTTTTCTTTTAAAGTCCATAAATTTAACCAACGACCCTGGTTGACAAAACATATATAACCATCCTTAAATCAGAGACTATCTATACCTCAAAGGTTTTCCTCAGAATACAACCTTAAACTCTGTGGATGTTCAACTTTTATGAAGAATCCAACAGTGAGAGAAAACTATCCCAAGGGCAGTAACATCCACTTGTCTCAACACTATCAGAACCGCCAGAGGGGAAAGGAATCAACAGCAAAATAGGTATCATAAAGGGTAATATTCACTAGTGTTTTATCTTGAGAAAAATTATTTTAATCCTTTTTTTCCAAATAAAAATAGATATTTAAGCTTGGTAAATATCACTGTTGTTGTGGATCAAGAACTGGAAATAAGGAGAAATATATGTGGCTGGGCAAGGCTTTCAAAATCTTTTTCAGATTAAAGTTGTAGTTGAAAAAACACAAAAATCTTCCTCTTTTTATTGCATACCCTCCTTTAAAATCATTTAAAATTTAATAAATTAAATACAGCAATTAAGAATAAATCAATGCAAAACTAATATGTTTTCCTCTGAATAACTTTCACTATCCTCAATTAAGAATCAGGGCCATGGATAAATTTATCCATTTATTAAACCAGATCTATCATAGTCACATACTTTAAACACACTGCTTGCTTTTTAACTATACTTTAGAGTTAAAACATCAGCTTATTTAAAAGGATATTACAAGAAAAAATTTCATGAAATTCATTATTTTGTCTCTTTTATGAATGTCACTGAGTATATACCATCTTCTACTTCAGAGAGGGTCCTCTTTATGAGGATACACAGGAGAACTTTTTCTGTTCTTGGTATCAGAAAAGCTGACTTTTGCCTTACTGATACTACATTGTGCAATAGATTACTTTTCCCTCTTTGGCCACAAAGACACTTAAAATAGTCCCCACCATGCCTCCCTAATGACCAAGTATACCATTCAGAACCACACTGATACTTAATGAAAAGAAGAAGAGGGAAAAAAAGAAAAACACTAATGATGGTGTTGCTTCACTGATTCTCTTCATTAACCCAATGATTTGGCCGGATGTATTTTAATGAAATTAGTATGTATGTGTAACACAGGCACTGCATTTTAGAGTATTAAACACATCAAAATAGCTCTTATCCAACACACACAATGTAATTTCTTATGGTGAAATAAGGCAGATGGCTAGTGACATTATTTATGCTACCAGTTAAGAGTGGTATCAATAAACTAATCTTTGCCATAAAAAGAAGTCAAGCTGGATGGGTTTATAGTTTCAACTCCAATGAAACTCAAGTATAAATTTATTCTAGACTTAAACATTAAAATATAAGCTGTTTTAGCTACTGATGGGAGCAAACATACAAAAAGCAAATAAAAATGAAAATTTGGGGCACCTTGATATGTATTTAGAATGGGGTGGATTAAGTTTTATATGAAAGACTGCACCCAACACACAGAGTAGGGGTGTCCAAAAGAAATACTATGTAAGAAACAATTACAAGCTTATGTAATGTTAAAATTTTTAGTAGCCACATTAAAAAAGCAAAAAGAAAAAACACATGAAATTATTTCAAGAGTATACCCAAAAAACTATCATTTCAACATGTAATCAACATAATATTTACTACTGTTTGCTTACATTTTTTTTTTTTTTGGTACTCATCTTCAAAATCTGGTGTGTATTTTATACTTGGAGTACAACTTAATTTGAACTTGCCATATTTTAAGTGGGCAACAGCAGCAAGTGGCTAGTGATTATCAACTGAACACCTTAGGTCTAAAGACAATAATTCATTATGAGTGATTCAGCTGTATATTCTCAAATATCCTTAATCTGACGTACAGAGTGGTCTTATTTTCCTGCTAAAAACACTATTTTATACTTATGTTATATACTTAAACAATACAAAGAAATTCTTTTGAGTTATAATTTTATTAAAGTTTTTAATAAATCAAATTAAAAAGAATTTAAAAATATACTCTAAAGCTAAAGAGAGAACTAAAGAAGTCAGTTTCAAAAGCACAAGGTGATGAAAAGCTGAATGCTAAGGAAAGCACTTGTTCTAGCTTGGAAGTGTTTTAAACTTTAAAGGGTACTCTAAAACAGGTACAAGATAGCGGAAAAGGTTTTCACTAGCCCAAAAAACAAAACAAAATGCAATTATCACATGGTAGTTAGATTTATACATAACATATATTTTAATCATCATAATAAATTATCTGTGCCTTACCTTGATGAAAGCTGCTCTCAGTGTCTGAGCTGCAGACAGATTTACTCGTTCTAGCTGCAATAAAAATTTTAAATCATTATTAATATAAATTTTCTTGGAGAAAGCATATTTCTGATATTCCATTCTGTAGTAATCACACTGATACATCCATCATTCAGTTAACCAAAATACTTGCTAATAATTCTAAAGCACTGTAATTCTTCAATAGACAAGCTACCTATAATTTTCATTAGAAACCATGAAAAACTGTTATCAGTCCTTTATTTATTCCTTTAAAAAAAAAGATACTCTACCTTAAAGATAGATTTATTTTCAGACAATCACAATACAAAGTAAGTCCCTACAGAAAAAATAAACATATTTACTTAAGTTTTTGAAAATAAGGAGGGTTCAAGATTAACTCTCAATGTTCTGTTGCAAATACATGGTAAATTATGTGTACTGAATATAAAATGATGGAACACAAAGAAAATATTTATTATTTAAGATTCTTTGTGGTATGTTTACTATCTTACTCCTTTTTAAATGCGTATTTACAATCCCCTCAGTCAGGGATTAAACTGAGATTAGTCTTTTTTATTAACTAGCAAATAGTACTGATAAAAGGTTTGATACTCAAATTGAAGACTGGATCACATGGATTTTAGAGATGCTTGTATCTGTCCTCTATTTTTCATCAGGATTAAAAAATGGTTACCTAAAATCCTGAATCAAAAGTTCAATCCAAATGCATTTAATTTTTATATCAAATGTGTAAGGTTTACAATTCTGAAAGATAAATGTCCTTATTAGACACCATTTAATTTGCTCTTCTATGAGCTACAGAAGGCATACAGTTTCACAGAAATAACTCCATTTATTAAAGAGTTAACTACCAGGCTTAAAATAATTAGCTTCAGTTAAAATTGGATTTCTATAGTCCCTAAGAATTAGGTCAGTTAACTTAATAAACCTCAACATACATATTTTCCATTTGGGACAATATTAAATGTTCAAAAACAATGTAACCTTCATAGATTTTTATGCAAATGGAATATTTCTACAAAAATCTTATAGTTATATATCACATTATGCAATAAATATTCCTTTCAATCCCTTAAGGCAGTGAAAATATAAATTTTCCTTTATAAATGACACACACACACACACACGTGTGTGTGTGTATGCATATATACACACACACATATATATGTATATATATATATAAAATAAATCTCCAACAGTTTAAATCAATTTATTTTCTAAACAAGACAGAAATGCCAGGAACCTTACCTCCCTAAGAGTTACTCACCTTAAGCAAAAGCCAACAAAATCTGCCAAGATAAATAATTTATCTCCAAAAATAAACAGTGGACCATTTAATTTAGTATTTAATTTGGCTTCTACAAATCTTGTAAAATCTAACATTGCCCTGGTAGGTAAAATGGAAGACACAAGGGGATCCAGGTAGGCAAAAATAGCAAAGAAGAAACTAAATAAGGAATTTATAAAATTAATGAAGGTGTATCTCCAAAAATTAAAACTTTCTTCTTCCACAGAATTCATTTAATCATAATGAATCCTTCTGAAGATTAAAATAACAACAGTGCTCCTCCGATCTCAAGTTCTTGTTGTGCAAGGGAGGCAGAGACAGACAGACAGGATGAATGTTTCCTCCCTGATAGGAACCCATTTCCTTGTTCGGGTTTACACCACACTCTGACCTCTTTCGACAAGTTAAAGGTCTGAGTCAGAGGTGTGCCTTCAAGTGTCAGCATTATTAACTCACTCTGTACTGCCCTGGCTGGTATGTAAAAGGGTCAAGGCAAGTAAAAGAGGCCCAGAAAGCCAGTGAAGAACTATAAAATCAGCCAAGATAGACAACAACATCTCTAGATTTCAGATTACACACGTGCACCCTAGGAAAAAAGGAAGGTCAGACCTAACTTACTAAATCGAAACTGTGAGCTGTGAAGTACCTGACCAGAACTCTGCTGAGAGTAGTTTTTGGGGTACAATATGTACCCACACACCTTGCAATAAACCCATCAGGCTTTATTACTCATGATATCCCCATTGCCCAGGGAGTAGCAGGTATATAGACACGTACGTATTTTTTGAGTGAAACTTAATCATTCACTCATAAATTTATCTAAATTGTTCTTGAATCTATAATTTTAGCCTGTAATACTTAGGTAGCAAGGTATATTTTTACTTTCCCTATTAAAACATGCTTCTATTTTAGGCTTTTCACATGTGATAGATGATTTCATAATAAAATCACGTTCACCTTATCTGTACCTTTCATGACAGCATCAAGTTCTGGTAATATCCTAGTAACAGTTACCACTTACTAATGAGCACATATACATTATGGACTTCACTTTATAGAATATCTCTAATCCTCATAATCTGTAACTAGCTACCATCATCTCCATTTTACAGAGAAAGAAACTCAGTTTGCATAAACATACCCAATGTAAAATAGGTAAAAAGTAAATACAGGATTCGTACCAGATGCGTCTGGCTCCAAAACCCATACACAAGCCACCAGAGCAACCCTGCCTCCCTGTACTCATCCTTCCAAACTGGAGACTACCCTATCACTCAATCTCTTCAACTACTTAAGAACCAACATATTTCTGAATTTCTACCATGTGAGAGAAGTCAATGTGAGAGAGACAAAGAAACAGACTCTAGTCCTGGAACCTCAGAAGATTAATTTAAGTAAGCAGCTAAAGGAAACTGATGGGATCACAGTCAGCTAAAGAAGAAAGTAAAAGTATAAAGATGAGATCTGACCTGGTCCTTGGAAGAGTGTGGCCCCTTAAAAATCATCTTCCTTGACAGTTCTCCCATTTAGGGCTTCTTCAGGGTTGGTAACATATGGTGGTATTATGTAAGCTTGGGGCAGACAGTAACTTCTACTTTGTTTCCAATACTTGTACTAATGAGTCCAGAATTTCTCTAGCTTTTGGGATAACGGTCTTTGGCTAGGCTGTGTTTAAAGAGCTAGTGCAATCATTTTTCAGTGGTACTTGATAGTGCATATACCATATTCTGAATGCAAAGAAAAAGGAAGGGACATATGATGACATTTTGCATTAACAGACACTGGGACATGGAGAGGTACCCTGGGCCTCCGCCATGTAGGAGTTCCATGTAACCATTTAAAGAGTACAAAGAACAGAATCAGAGTGAGAGAAAAGGGCACATAACATCTCATCTCACCTAAAAAAGAAGGCAGTGCAACTGGAGGGAAATGACAAGCTGGGTGAGCCTAGCGCTGAGGTCTCACCTCCAACCTCACATTCTGCCTACTTGCAGCTGTGTGAGCTCCTCCTGCAACTTACTCTTCATAGCTTTCGAGAGCATTTACTATTAACTAACTGCAAACTTGTCCAACTTAACTTTCTGGATCATTTATAAAAATATTTTAAAAGCTTATACATAATTTTGATTCCACAGAGAGCTCATTTATTGTATTGCTCCCTCTAGAAATGTCAGTTCATTCCTATACTTAATTTTCTAGTATCAAGCCCGTTTCTTAAACCCATAATTTAAAAATCCACTTAACCCCTTGGTTGCTCAAATTTTACAGAATCTTCCATAAAATCTTTTGAAAGTTTTTTTTAGGTCAAAATAGATACATTAGTTGGTTCGCAACTGTCTATAAATCCTGCTTCCTCAAAATCAGGCATGTTTTCCCCATGCTGACAGCCCTCTCCCTTCTTCTCAGCCTCCGTCCACGAAGATTCTTAATCATAGTCTTTAAAAGGAGTGAAACTGAATCAAGAATAAAAACTTCACACACACCTGCTATGATTCAAATGATAATGAGATGAGTTAGGTCAAAAAAAAAAAAAAAAAAGCCGGAAGTAGGTGGAATAAGAGTCCACCCGTCAACTTTTATGAAGCCACAAAGAGGGCAAAATGCAATCATCTGTTTTGGATGTACTAAGTCCAATAACTAGTTCTCAAAGAATCAGTTCCTGGAGTTGCCAAGCTGCGTGGCAAAAAGGTAAGCAGAGCTATCTAACTAGTATAAAAATATTCTACTAAAACATTGCCTACAAGTGTGCAAAACTCTTACGGTATGATCACAATTTTGTCAGAAAATCATGTGGAGAACTCCTTAATAATAAACAGCTAATATTATATAGTATTAGTACTATTCTATGCACTACAATATATCAACTCAATTATTTCACAGAGTTGTGAGAATTAAGTAAAATACTGATAATCCTCATTTTGCAGATAAAGAAACTAAGACAAGATTATACAGGGTAGTAAGTGGCAGAGGAGTAATTCAAATGCAAAATATTAACTTTGATCATCAGTGAAAGGTGGGATTGTAGGTAAAACCCAATGCCTTCGTTGTGCAGATGTATATATACTAAGCTCAAAATCTGAGGTTGATTCTTCTTTTCAATAGGAAAAATTATATTTCACCTTAAAAAATTCCTTTAAAAAGTCATAGGAAAAGAAGATACATGTCTTTTCCTGGAATATAGTACTGAATCATACATCTTTCCTCCTCCATATATATACAAAGAATCAGTAAAAAATAATACAGTACATGAGAACCTGATCTAAGACTTGGCATGAGGTTTCTATAAACTCATTATTCCACAATGCCACCAGGAGACCTATTTCACAGTACATTTACAACACATGCAATATACTTGGACTCTGAACTCTGCAGCAGCTGATTAAACAAGAAGCTTATTCCTTCTCAGCTATCTTGGCATAGCTTCATTAAGTTTAGCAAGCTTCTAGTTCCCAAAATGCCATAAATAACTTTCCCTTGTGAGCTGGAGTAACAGTACTAAAATTTCTCCAGGTGTAAGGATGTCCTACTATCTAAAAATCTGTTCTGCAAAATGTCTTCTAGACTACCAATGTTACTCTTATGAATGTAACATTAAGGTGAGAATACGTGAGCTCCTTAACTCTTACAATACACTCTGGACAAAATACAGTGAATCATTTAGCTTCAGATTAAAACGTCATCCCTACTATGGTGTTATTTTCTGTAAGATTAACTTGACATCTATTTTATCTTTAAATCTACAAAGCAGACAAAAACAGAGCCAAACTAAACTTAAATTTCCCCATTAGTAGATTATAGGAAAATCCATATTTGAACTAGTTAAATATTAATGTTTAACTGATTAGGTATCTTATTTAAGATACTACAATACACTGGAATGTTAGAGAACAATGCTAGTATTTTATTAAAAAAAAAAACTTGATGGCATGATGTTAGATCAGTAAATTCAATCTGAGAATTAGACTCTGACAGTTTGATACAGTATCTCTCAGTCTGCCATATCAGGCCATTTCATTTTCAAATTTCACATCTAACAATTAGTTCTTGAAACAACTATGAATCATTTGGCAATATGTTCTAATTCTGGGCCCATTAACTCACATATGTTTTTAGAGCTCAGTTTCTGGAAGAGATTTAGTAGTCCATTCATAGCCATTTCTTTTTCTTCCAGTTAATTTTTCTTACACATTACAAAATTAGAAAAGGTATATCACTATTAATTCCAACAGTTCATTTTACCAGAACCCCACATCCTATATAACTGTTTCCTAAAGTCAAGACTCAAATAAGATCATTTTATCATATGTAGGAAAAGGTCACCCAAATTGTTAGGAAAAAAGCTTCTCTAATATTCCTCCTTTATTAACTAAATGATCAAACTGAAGTTCTGTAATGTAAACTGCCCTCCCTTCAAGTAAAGACTTAAAATACTAGATAAATATGGAAAATGCCCCCAAACAACTTGGTCCAATAGCCTACAGAGTTAGTTAGCTACACAGACATGAAAAGAGGGAGCACCTGTGGGTGGAAATGGCATAATGGTTCTTGAAGAACCTGAGAAGTTCAAACACTAAATGTTAAGATAGGTCACTCACCTATCCTTCAGTGACTGTCTCCTTACCTCATACCTGGTACAAGGATAATTAGTTAATAATTTATTTGCTTAAACATCTATGTTCCCTATAACTCATGAGAGGAAGTATATTGCCTTTTTTCCTCCATATCTCTAGACGCTAGCAGACTACTCAACAAATAAATAGTTGGCATTTAGTAAATATTTACTAATCAGCAATGAAGCACTTGCTTCCAATAGAAACTGTACTAGTCTTACAATGACTGGGTAAAGTATTAGAACAAAAATGGTAAAATTAATTACTGACATGTTGGCTGTAGCTGCCAGAGATGGTACAACTACCCCTAAAAGAGCGCCTCCAATGCTACCAGGGTAGCAGGATAACAGGGACAGGTTTTTCAAAAGATGCCTCCTACTTGCTTCATCTTTAGTAAACTTCTAAATTTCCCAACCTCCTTGGCAGCTAGGTGTGGTTATAAATCTAAGTTCTTGCCAATGAGATGTAAATGGAAGTCTTGCGCAGGACTTTGAAAAAGGAGGCTGAATCAGCTGGAAGTAACACCCCACCCCTTGCTCCATTTTTGGCTCCTTCTAGACAACAACTCAGGACATAGGGATGGAGCTTCAGCAGCCATCTCACAAGCTGAAATGACCTTGACAATGGAAGACAAGCACTGGGATGATGAGACAGAAGACAGGAACCTGAGTTTCTGATGTTATTGGCCCTGAACCACTTACCTCCAGAATTTTTTATGTAAAGAAAGAAATTTTTTACCCAAGTCACTGTTTAGAATTTTCTTGTGCTCACTGAACCCAAAATGATTTGATAGACAGCATCTGAAATTCCAAAATGTATGTCTGAAATGGCAACTAAGTCTGTGGTTCTCAAGTTGAAGAAGATGAATCACTCTCTACTGTCCCCAAGACTTAAGACCATAAAATACATCAAATACATTATTAAACCTAATAATGTGGGAGAAATGGTTTTGAAACCCTGAAACTTACCCTAATATAAATACTTCACAAAAAGGGATGAAACGTCATAGCAAACGGTGAGAGCTTTCAGGAGTTAGTAGCAACAATAAGGTTAACTCCACTGATAGCTTTCATTAGAATAGTACAATAGCAAAACAAACCAACCAACCTAATTTAATAGACAAAAGGCTAAAGCCACTGAATTTGGAGTCCTAGACTTTATCCTAGGTATTTCAGAAAAATAATTTCACATATCAGGACCTCAGTCCACTATTAAAAAGAAGGGAGTAATTATCTCTAAAGAACTTCCAGTTCTAAAATTCTCTACATACTTTGGCATACGAATATTCACTTAAAAAAAAAAAAAACAACCTAAAATGTATTGATGTTATTATAAGTCCTAGAAAATCCCTCAAATTAAAAGCAACTACATCTTCTCTAGATACAAAGCAATGGTACTTTCCATTTATCCATAAAATTGTATTTAGTCACTACTGACTATACTCATTAGGATATTTTTGTGCCTGCTCTTCTGGCTACCTAAAATGTGCTAATCCCCAACCCTTCAACACTCTAACCCTTATTTATCTCTTTCAGATGTTAGCATATGTTTCTTTTTCCAGTGAGGCCTGTCTTGGCCCCTAAAATAGGTCCCACCTGCTATTTTAAACACACTTTTTATTTTTTTAAACTTCATAGCACTTATCACAACTTCTCATTTACATAATTACTTATATTCTTTTGTTCAATGTCCCTTTCTCCCACTATAGTGAAACCTCCAGAGGGGGAGCAGTACATTAGGGTTTTTTCCCCACTGTTTTATGTCTAACCCTGGCACAACGCCTAACACATAGATGGAATCCATTTATATAAGTATTTGCTATATGAAGGAACAAACAAACAAGTGAATAAATGAAGCAGACATTAAGGAATTGCAGAGACTGTATGAAGAAACATTTACCCACTGACCTCATTAAACACAGGATACATGACTGCATAGAGGGGCATAGAAACCATGGAAGTGGTCTCAGCTTCATTCTTCATCTCTTCCATTGTCATCCTCATTCAAAAGCCAACTACAGTAGAAAAAGCAGTGCTAAAATGCAGAAGAATCTTCATTCACTGCAGTCTTTCTTCTCTTTTTTGTGATAAAAGAATAGGGCACAAAACATATACTGACCTGGTTAAAGGGAAAGAAAGAACAGAGATTTACTATATTAAGGGGAAACTACTTTCTTTTCCAAATTAGAGTCCCTATCTTATAAAAAGCTCATTTGTTAATATACCTTACTTGTGAAAGCAACCCTCGTCAGTGAGACATCTCCTGTTTCCTCCTCGGACTCAAGAACTGCCCTTTCTTACAGCTAATCTCCCTCATTAGATACTACTTCAGTTCACAAAGTGGTGATTCACAAACCCACTCATCTTGAATTCAGACAGAGTACTCTATGAAGCACTATCCAATAACGACATATCTAATTTCATTATATATAACCTAGGAAAATGTATAACAAGATTTATAATATGAACTTATAACTATGAAATGTGTTATATAAATGTGCATAAAGAACCAAATTAAAGAATTAAGGATAAAAAATTAAGGTGTTTAACATTTTCATTAAAATCCTTTTGCTAACTGTTCATTGATTTGTCACCTAAAAAACAACAGCAAAAAAATAGCAAGCACCAAAGATTTAAGGCAAATTTTACAATTGGGAAAATTCTACCAAATGTGATCTATTTGGGGAAAAAAATTTACTTAGTCAATTTATTTAATATTATTTAATTTTGCCAATGGTAAAATTTTTTTTGAAACTTTCTGAATCTTTGTTCAAATCTGACACAAAAACTAAGAAGAAAAATCCACACTCATAGTTTGTAAATAAAGTATCAAGAATTCAACACTGTAAGAGAGAAATTTTGCCTTGAGGAGTTGAGGAAGTGTGTTGTTTTTTAACAGAAAGCAACTGTATTTAATTCCTTTGCTAGAGTGAAAAATGAGCCTAATTATAAAGAGTAATAGTAGCAATATACCTACGTATTAAATGATATATATTAATTTGTTAAATAAAAAGTCATCAATTTTGAATAATTCCTATCATTTGTGAAGTATTTTCAGATTATAAAACATCTTTCACATGCATTTAGTTCTTCCAATAAATTACTTTACAGTAACCGTTATTCTAATTTTACAGATGAAAAAGCAGACTCAGAGATGATAACTTGCCCAAGATCATACACGTAGAGGCCCAAGACTTGATCCCAGTGCGCTAAATCCAGATCTGATATTCCCAAATCAGAAAACAAAGTTTGAAGTGAAAACCAAGAACCCCAGCTCTCTACCCAAGAAAATACCCAGAAGTTATTCATTCACTGAATAAATGTATGCTTAGCACCCACTACATGCAAGATGCAGTGGGAGATGAAAAAGACGTGGTTCTAATCATCAAAAATTTATCTGAGCCAGACAGTGAAAGACCTAAGCAGTAGGAAAGATACAATCAAAGGGTAGTACTCAACAGCTTAAATAAACTCTAAGAACCTGTCCCATTTTAGAGCTGCTTACTACTCTTCCATACCCCTACCAGCAAAGGGGAATTCAACCCCTACTGCAACAGTTTAGTCCTATTTCTGAAAGTTTTTCCTGTTTAAGAGCTTAACTCTGCTTCCTGACTTCACAGAACCAAATAATTAAATAAAAAATAAATAAAAGGAAAAAAAGGCCAATTCCTAAATTTTATTCTATAGGACAAGACAAAGCCAATACCTGGTGAGACCATTCATATTTAAGTAGACTGTTTTGGTCATAGCAATAAGGATAGAGTGGAGGAACAGAGGCTGAAGGCAGGGAAGACTTAAGAGACCTCGTATATCTACATAAAAGATCAACAGGATCTGAATAATAAGCAAGAGGAAGCAGGTAAGTATCAATCGTGGCCTTGCAGTTCCTATTTGACTACTTAATAACCAACAGGCAATCTGCTTTTCCACTTAGAAATAAACTATGCATACCTTTTCATAATAAACTTGGAACAAGGAAGAGGGGCTGAAATGCTGTGATATTAGTCAAAAATGAAAATGATGGATACTGGATGTACAGTATAGGTAGTAATAAAAGGCACTGGTACCTATAAAAAAAAACAAGAGAAAAACAGCAGTACAGGGCCAACAACAGAACTTGAAGAACTATTTCACTGGATGACAGAAAAAAAATCTTTTATTTATTTAACAAATATTTATTGACTACCTATACGATATGAAGCCTAGTACTAAATACAGAGCGGTGAACAAAACAAGACCTCATGGAGCTTATACTGTGGAAGGACAGTGATGAATAATTGTGAATACATGTAAGGGAGAAGTCAGGTGCTACCCTACTATCAGAGAAATGGATGAGAGAACCAGCATCACAAAAACCAGGTGTTTCAAAGAGAAGACAGAAGGTTTAGATGCTCTGGAACCTGGACAACAACTTAAAAAAAATTACTTGATTTCCTGATGAGGTCAAAAGTAATGCTCAAAGAGTAATGTCACTTGCATACTGGGGGAGGGCACTACCTGAGAGGCTGAGATGGTGAGCTCGTGAGAGAGGAATCTCAGTTTTCAAGAATCTCAGCAAAAAGTAGGTGAAATATTAAAGGAGATAAAATACTGAAGTAGGCTCAATGGGATCATTTCTGTTTTTTACTCTTTTGAACCCAGGTGCCTATCCCTGCATATATAAAGGCAGAGTTGAAGGGACCAGTAAAATGGCTAGGGTCACCTTCAGAATTCCTGCTGACATCTACCTATCTCTACCCAACTAAACCTGCCCAAACACTTCATTTTCACCTTTTTAAATGCTGGCATTAAATTAAAAAAAAAATTTGCTTAATAAGTAGCATTGTACCATGTCAGGAAATATTCATTTAAAATATTTATGATTTAAATTAATTGTCTCTGTGTGTATATATATACATATATATTAATTTCTTGCCTCTAAAGCTAACTTTATAGTACTATCAGCTACTATTTACCATCAAAAAGACAATATTATAGCAACATTATGGGCTATATATAGGTGGTTGGGCCACTCCATACTTAACCACCTTTTAATATTGTTCCTATGGGAAAATATTCCAAAGAACCAATTTATATCTGAACTTTTCAGAACACATATTCACAAATTGGGCCCACACACAGTTTCATTAGTGTTTATATGAGATTTCAATATGGCTTTTTAAATATTAAATTATTCCGCCAATTTTAGTTCAACTTCAAGTTAAAATATGCTGTCATTCCTTCTACATGCTTCTTCATTTCAAACGGTTCAGTGGACAACCTGCAATTACTCCAAACCAGTCCAATGCCAAACTCTTAGTCTTAGGAGTTTCCACCCGGAACTGTCTAACAGGAGGTCTGTTCATTTAAAGAACTGCACCTCTGGTGTATCTCAGCGCTCAGAATCAGCACTTCCTGAAACAGTCTTCCTTTACTCCATCTGGGGGACAACAGAGCCAAACTATTTACTCACATATTCAATGAATAGACAAATGGAAATCTTGGTACTGATGTACACAGTTCTGGGGGAGAAACAGAAGCTTCAGAAGTAAAGTAAATTCTACACTTAAAAAAATGTTTGTACACAGGTCTATTTGTCCTGTTTTTCCCTATAGTCAAATCTAGTACTCAGCCCCCTTATATGGTCCTAAATTCTTATAATTCCTTTCATTTCCCTCCCTAAAGAGGAGTTCTATTTATTTTTGTTGGATCTCCAACCTGCCCACGATCTTTAGCTAAAAGACGTTTATTTATTCCAGCAGTAAGCAGAATCCGTGAGTTACAATTTATAAGTGTATTTCTTTTTCCTAATAGAGACAGTACAGTCAGCATAGCAGGTACATAGCAGACATGTAATAACTGTTTGCTGAATGAATAACTTAATGAGATAAGAGATGGACAATTTGAAAGTCGAATCAGTCTTGCTAATACTTTTCAAATATCAAGCCTAGCAAAACAAAATCTAAGGAATCTAATTAATTTTATTAACAAAGTCTGGACCCAGTTACATTTACCAGTTTTTACCTCTTTTTGCTACCTCAACCTCTTCCTACTATAATAAGCTAAGAGAATATAAGCACCAGATAACTCCAACAGACATTTACATGAAAACCAAAGAAAAATGAAAGTCAGAGATTATAAATTCCCATGTCTCAATTTCATTAAGGCTGCTAGGATGTGATCCCAGGGACACAACTGGTGCATAATTTAATAGTTCACAAAATCCTCAAAATGCAAGCATTTCCAACATCAGTTAACCTTGCTTTACACATAAGCAAAATCCAAAAATTTATCAAGCTTTAAGCAGAAAGCAAAACTTTCTCTATGACAAAGAGTGGAAGAGTGCTGCAGTTTCTAAATGCTCAATGACCTAAGCCATCACCACCACTTCAGGGCCTATTAAAAACACAAATTCCCAAGACTACTTAATCAGAATCTCTAAGGGTCAAGAAAGCTGTACTTTTAGCAGCAAGGCCAAATGATTTTTGTGAACAGGACAAGTTAGAAATCACTGGTATGAAAAGAACAAGGGCTAGAATCAGAAAAACTAGCTGCTAAGGCCAGTCTCAAAGACACGGGTAAAATTAAATTTTACTAAGCACCTGAGACAGGGGTTTTTGGTCCTAATTTTGTAGAAGTTATACTTAATCACTGGCCTTGTTTCCTCATCAGAAACAGAAAATGGGTAAAAATATCATCTTAAAGGCCATTTTAACTAAAATTCAGTGATGATAAAATTTTATTGCTAGTATCTACTATAGTTCCAAAGTAATGTTTTGGGAAATTAAAAAAAAAAAAGAAAAGAAAAAGGTCTCATCAGATCATAAAAACTATTTAAGATTTCTAACAAGGGGACCCTCTTCAATGACTGACAACCCCTTGCCTTTTCTCTCAAGCATATGACATCACTAATCAGACTCATCAGGCTTCTAGGGAAACTGAATTTGTTCCAAGGTGGGTTCAGATCAGTCTGGCCAATCCACATAGCTGGAAAGATGGATATCTGATATCACACCCTACCTTTTAGGGCCTTCCCATGTCAAAATGTTGTAGCCAATTCCAAACAAGAGACAAAAGGTTTAGAGGAAGCAGCTAGGAAAAGGACAGGCAGAGGAATAGGGCAGGAGATCCTACCTAGACCAAAATGAACTTGAAACCTTCATCTCTCTCCTTCTTCTGCAAGTTATATTTTTCTATAATTCAAGGTCCTCCATTCTATAGTTATTTTTTTTTTTAAGGTAATATGGAACTCAACTGCCCTGAACATGCACTACTGCCAGTTTAGTATCCATAGAAGTTTGCATTTAGGGACATCAAGAGACAATCTCTTCTTAATTGTAAGTGACAATTTGCTGCTGTATTTGTTTATATATATCAAATTTTTTCTAGGCTTCCCCAAAATAATAAGTGAACAATCTGTGCAGAGATACAAATAAAGAGCGTATAAGAATTAAGGTCTGAAAATATGGGCTCAAATCCTGGTACTGCCATTCTAAACCATCTTGTCTCAGAGCAAGTCACTTTATTCTTTAAGATGGACCAAAACTGAGCTGTATACTAGAAGGAGATATAATTAGATTAAAAGATGAGGTAATTTCTAAATCAAACCATAAAGCCCCTATGTTACATGACTTTAAGTTACTAAGCACTGTATTTTTGCACTTTTAAATAACTATTCAAAGAAAGTAAACATCCCACAATGAATTGTCACTTCTTTGGAAGATCTAAACTCCAATTTGTAAAGGCACCTCCCGTTTATACCACAATTTCCAAGAATATGACATCATCAGCTGTTTTTTTTTAAAACAAGGTAAAAAAGATATAATCTTCAATATCTCTGTAAACATGACTGACCAAACAAGCATTTGCAGAGTTATTAAGAAGTAACATAGGTTCTAACTAAAACACCATCTGAAAGTTGAGTTAGGATGTTTCTGAAAACAGTTAACAGTGGCAAATTAGAGTACAATGACCCATGAAGGAAAAATCCCTAAAATGTAAAAGGTCTCTAAATTGAACTCCAGTTATCATTCTTTGTTAAGCTCCATACATCTCTCACAGGTGTTTCTTAACTAATAAGCAGACTTGATTCTAAACATATATTTATAAATCAGTCATTTAAAACTTAGTTTATCTTTCTAGAGGATTAAAGTTCTAAGACAGACATCAAAATCCACAAGGTTACCTAAAAGGAAATGGGGATAGGACTGTTGTTAATTATAGTGTCCCCCCCCCCACTTATCCACAGTTGCATTTACTCTAGGTCAACCACGATCCAAAAACATTAAACGGAAAATTCCAGAAATTCATACGTTTTAAACTGCTCGCCATTCTGAGCAGCATGATGTGACCTCATACCCTCCACCCTGAGATCCTCAACCACAGACACGGTCTGCTCCTGACACCCACCTGTGGACATCATGGCTTGATAAACCAGGATCCGCAGAGGCAGATGAGTCTCCTGATGTATCGTCAGAAGGTCAACAGTAGCCTAACACTACATCACAATGCCTACATCATTTCACTTCATCTTATCATGTAGGCATTTTATTATCCCACAGCATCATAAGAAGGGTAAGTACAGTACAATAAGACACTTGGAGAGAGATCACATTCACATAACTTTATTAAAATGCATTGTTGTAATCGCTTTATTTTATTATTAGTGATTGCTAATCTCTTGCTAATTTGTAAGTTAAACTTTACCACAAATATGTATGTATAGGGAAAAAACGTGTACATGTGGGGTTCAGTACTATCTGTAGTTTCAGGCATTCACTAGGGGTCCTGGAACCTACCCCCATAGGCAAGCGGGGACCACTGTAGTTAGCCAACACTGCTAGCACTGTCATTAGAGAGATGAGGAAGAAGCATAGTGATTCTAGAACCAGTCTTGCTTGAACTCAATTCTGCATCTACCACGCATTAGTTGTGTGACCTGGGGTAAGTTATCTAATTTCTCTATTCAACAATCTTCTCATCTATGAAATGAGAATAATAACAGTATTTGTCTCTTAAGGTTGTGAAGATTAAACAAGTTATCACAGATAAAGCACTGAAAACAGTACATAGCACACAGTAACTATTTAATATTAGATATCAGATTAATTACATTTTAATCTAGGATGATAAGATCTCTTTCTATAAGTCAGGTCCTCTATACAATCATCTCGGCAGGGGGGTCAAGGACTCTTAAAAACCAGATAAATGGAGGAAGATAAGTGATTGTAAACCTCCTTAGAATGGCAGAACTCTGTTTTGTTTTTCAAATAAATTCTTTTATCAGATCCTAAATATGACATAAAACACACTAAACTGTTCATTAATCCACAAAATGTATTAAGTAATAACTACGGTTTATCAGCCCTTCCTCTCACAGGAGCCCTTAAACACCACTCTCCGCAATTTGAAAACCACTGCTCTAGGACAATCACTACACAGCATTATGAGCAAAGCACTGTGAGAACAAAGGTGAGTGGTCCACATAGTAAGGGTAAGGGCTGGCAAAAGACACCTGGACCTAAATTTTTTCCATAATTCAGAGTTTCGGATCTCAATCTCATACCGGTAACCTGATCTGTACTGTTGTCACATGCTTATGCATTTACGAGATCTACATGTTAAGGCCCTAAAACCCTAAAATTTTAAAGGGAAAATAGCCATTACTGTACATTACTATGTATTATCTAGTCCAATCTCCAAATTTCACAACTTAGAAATGAAAGTCCACAGAAGTTCACATTAAGAAACTAAACAAATAGTGACATATTTTAAAATATGCTACTGAGCTGCTGTAACCTACTGTACAGGACATGCGAGTCAGCCTGCCCAACTGATGTGCCTTTAGGCTCACCTGCCCTGCTCCTCATGTCCTCCACACTCGTGTCCTCCATGGGTCAGCCAGCTGACAGCCAAGACCCTCGCACCCCACGCAGAGTGTATGGAGGCTTACAAAGCCAGCATGGAACGTGGCTCTGGTTCAAGGTCGCCCTAGGGTTCTCAGTAGCACAAGTTGGTGGATCTTCCATTTGGTGTTGCCGAGACCTCTGACTCACTCACTTTAAAAGTTAACTGCATCACGTCAGTGTTAAGAACTTACATATTTTGGGGTGGTAGTTTCTTAATACAGAAATCATAAAATGGACAAGAAGTAATTAAGTTTTTCTACATACAGATGGACAGCATTAGGTAAGTGCTTAGATTTGAAACAAAGATCTAAGTTTGAATTTTGCTCAGGTGGGTGATATCATTTAAGTTATTTATCTCTCTAAACTCAGTGAGAAATCACTGGAAACACTGATTTAAGAACTCATCTCATGGGGTTATTAAGGGTACAAAATGCATATAAAGTACTTGTTACAGTATCTGATACAGTATCTGATAAACATTTAATTCATATTATTAGTTACTGATACTTTATCTAAGATTTGATGAATCTGACATGGCATCAGGACTGGAACTAGGGTGGGGCAAACCCAATGCCTAGAGCACAAAATTTAGTTCTTACTTGCATGACATAGCAAGTGTCTCCTTAAATTCTGTACCCTAGACCCTTCACTTGCCTCAGTCTAGTCCTGCCCCTGCATAGCATACACAAGGATAGCCTAACACTGAAATCACAATGTCATAAAGGCCACTTCCACAGTATATTTTTAAAAGTTTTTCTCCCCCACTTGCCAAAATGGAGGCATAAATAAATTACTTGTGCCACCCAAAAAGTTACATATATCACCCAAAGCAAATAACAGTTTAGGAATACTAAAAGAATGTGATAATCAAATTTACATTTTAAAACTATTTGCCAAGTCTGTGTTAAAATTACTTTTTATTCTCTTAATGTACATAGATTAATTTAATAAAGAACGCTGTGGCCCAGAAGCAGGCTGGGTAGCAGAGTGAAATCAAGATGTGATCAAAGACTTTCTCAAAATAATCCATAAAAGGGAGATAATCTACACAGGATAATTAAAAGATAACATAATCAAAAGGCTTGTTACCTCTGAATTAGCTGATGGGAAATGGGAACAACAGAAATAATAACTGGCTGGTAAGATATTTCTGCACAACAGGTTCAGAGGAAAAAAGTACACATCTCTTTAGTTGCGAAATCCTCACTTTTTTTTTTCCTATTCAAATGCCTAGATTTTTGTTAAATTCTGGCCTGAACAAAATTTAAATGAAAACAGTTGCCGGAAGGCAGGAAATAAATCTGTCCCCTTAAATATGCTCATCTTTTGCCCATAAAGTTCTTACTTAATCTAGTGGTTCATGAATTAAAGAATGCCTAACTGAACAGTCATTTAGTGTTTGAGGTACATCTTTGTATTTTCCTTTTTATTAGTATTTGTGATGTTTTAATTTTTCCAATATAATGCTAAAGCTTTCCTTTAAAACCCCTTAGAAATTCAACTAAACTTAAGCTCTCATGCTGTTCCTATGTTCTCTATGCTTGAAAGTACAAGTAAAGAGACTATACCACGTGGGTCAAGCTTACTTGCTCTGTATCACTTATAATCTTAAATGTCTACCATTTAACTTAATGACTCCTTATTGCCTAAAGTTCTCTACAGTATACAACGCGTATTTCCTTTACCTTATCAAATTTCTTTGCACCAAAACACTGCCACAAAGGCACTCAAATGTTGATAAAATTATTATCCCCAGATAATAAATGGACTCTGGCTCATTTGTTTAAGAGGAGGTGCTAATAAGGACAAGATTCTATGTTGATGATGACATTTAACTTCACCTTCAGCTCCCAACTGATCTCAAATAAAAATGCTATTAGTCACAAGAAAAAAATGAAGGAGATAGAGTGATAAAATTGCTTATATTGTATACATGATTCCTCTCCTGTAACCTTCATTTGTAAAACTGTAATTCATTTTTCAACAAAGCACACCAAAATTCAGACAGGACCTCAGAAATCTCTCAAGTTTTGATAGTATTGCCAAAATGCCAATTTTACTATAAAGGCATCCACAAGCATCTACTTTTGAGTAAAAGACCACAGCATTATTCAAAATCCTTTGGAATTAAATTAAGAAAGCCTTGCAACAACATGAACTCGTATAGGGAGCAGCTCCAGTCTGGAGGCCAGGTCTGACTCAGTTACCATTCCCAATTGCCTCTTTTTGCAGCAAACATATAAAGTCTAAGAAGGCAGCAGGGGTGTAACTAACGTCTTAGCGTTTTGTCCCTCCTTAACTCCAAACTCCACTGGAGTTCCAGTTCATCCTGAAGGCAGCATGGTTAATTAAGGCAGAGAGGCATGTTTCAGTGCCAGGGACCAGACATTAAGTTAGAGAAACTACCACTTTTCCCCCTTTCTATCAGCTCTGACCAAAATTATCAAATGAACTGATACATGTGCCAGTACTTAATAAATCAGAAAGGCTAAATGCCCATATGATGGCCTTTCCATTCCCTAATAGCCACTAAATTATAAACACTGTACAGAAGTTTTACTCTTTTCCGTTTTCTGGCGCCTAGCACAGTGCTCTGCACAGTCAAAGTCAGCAGCAGTGTTAGCTGGGAGATGCGGAGATGAAAAGTCAGATACAGTCCATGTCCCTGAGGGTGTGCAGTCTTGCAGGGAAGACAGACCATAAAGAAATACATGTCAAGCTGCCACTTCACATAACTCCAGGGAGCACAGCTGTATCACACTATACATACACTTACCCTACGCAAATTCAATGGCCATGCTTGACATTTTCTTCTAAGAAAACAAAAAAAGGAAAATAACTATTGAAATATACAGGTGATCATAATTCCATTCCATGTATACAAGCCCCAGAGTGAAAGAGATAAAACATATGGATCTGCTACTCCCCCCACCAGACTTAGAGCCACAGTGCCTCTCACGATGCCTCTCACCCACTGTGATTCCTGTATCATAATGTACATATTTCTTTTCCAACATGAGCTCTGAATAACAAGTTAAATACATGACCCAGCACTCCAAAGGAAAAGTAATTCTATTCTAATGCTAGAGGAAAAATAAGTTGTGTTGAAGCTGTATTAGTCTCCAATGTGGTAACTCCTAAGTGATTTTTTTTTTAAGAATAAGTTTGAATATAAGTAATTTTTGCCTGCCACGGTGATCTTTGCATCTAAGATACAACTTCTCTATATAATTTTAACTCTAAATCTAACTGCCCCCTAATGGAGCTCAATCACCAACATCATTTTTAATGTAATGATTAAAAATACGGTCTCTTGAGTTGCTCAGCATGGATTCAAATCCTAATTCCAAGCAGTAAGTGGTTTTGAGACCTTGAGAAAGTTACTTAACCTCCCTGTATTTTAGTTTTCTCATTTAAATTGGGGATAATAGTGCCTCTAACTCATAAGAGTTGGTGCAAGGATTATATGAGCTCATGCAAAATGTTTAGCATGATATCTGGCACTTAGTTACTGCTCAATAAATACTGGCTATCCTATTATAACCCAGCTCATTCCAAACAAGATTTAAGGCAATTTTATACATGATATATATTTAAGGAACATTTGATAAATGAACAAACCAACGTTTCATTATTATGCAAGCTAACTTACTTCTGGTAAGCTTATTTCCAAGAACTGGCCTGCATAAACAGTAGCAACTACCACTACTGTTCATATGTTCCAAATAATATGTTCTACTGCTGTTATCCAATAATTCATAAGCTGGCTGACAAAAATCCCCTCTTTATTTGATTCCAGGCAACTGCAGAGTGAGATTAAGATTGAATAGATTCATTTCACTTTTTAGGTGGTTAAAAAAAATTATGCATACCAAAAACATATGGGTGACCCTGAAAAATAAGATGGTAATATCACATTACATTCAAGACACAATTGTGTAGATAAAATAAGAAAACTGAATTTTTCACCTTCATACATTCAAAAATGGACCACCAAACTAAATTGTTTATCTTTCTGCAAATAAATTATTTCTGATTGTTACAATAAAGATGCTTTCATTTTTTACACTGTGTGTCCTATTAAAAAGTAAATCTCTAAAACTGCAACTTTCTATAACATTTCAAAAACAATAATATACACCATCAATCACACTATTTATCTTTGAAATCACTCCTGCAGTTTATATTATGGAGAAATAATTGTTTATCACGGAATTAGCTTAAAATTCTTAGTAACATTACCTATCATAATGACCTTAATAATCCAACAAGATATAAGAAGCAGTACTTTAGTTTTATCCTCCACATATTGGTATGCCAGGTCAATATGAATTTTTTACCCAAGATTCCAATAACACAGGAACCTACTGTCTAAAAAAGTAAGTTTAGGACTTCTCAAAGACTTATAAACTGGGAGCATTACTGGGCTTTCAAGCCAAATATCAGCAATCACTTTTGGACAGTATCTTGTGGGAGACTGAATTGGTAAATTCACAATGGCATTTAAGGTAACAGCAGCTAAGCCGCTGAATTTATTCTATGCCTTTATTATAGTACTGTGAAGGTTTAGAAAATTTGTTTTCAGAACCAAAGACTAACACAATTTATTCCTGAAATTCAGTTTGCATGTTTTGAAAATAATATTTTTACTCTCATAAGTATATAGGTTTAAAGCAAATAAGATATTACCTTAGGACCCTCTGATACATGAAAATTTCCAAGAAGCTCAAACTATAAGCTCCTCTGAAATAAGCATTACTCAATTTTACAGCCACCTTGTCTAAGGCAAGTTATATTAAAGGTAAAATTCAAATAAGATACCATGGTTAAAAAACAAAACAAAACAACAAAGAAAGGAGAAAAAAGCATGAATTTTGCTGAGGACAAAATGAGATAACAATAGGGAAGAAAAGAATCCACTGAAAGTTAGTTTCTTCTTTCTATATTTTATTATAATGAATGTTGCTTGCAAAAGCAGAATGGTGATAAGGTCTCCAAAATGCTCTGTTATACAGAAATTTTGTTGTAAGAGACCCTTTTGCCATTTCCACATAGAAAACTATCCTGATTATAAAGACCTCCAAGAAAAAACAAACATCTTTCTACAGTTTACACTTAACTTCTGTCAATGACTCCTTTTTATCCAAGGTAGGATTTTATTTTATATCTCTTTTATAAACATTTCTGTATTTCTGTCCGTAGCAGAGGCACTGTGCATGAATGCACTCATTCAATCACTTGTTCATAAATGCAGCAAGTAATTACTGAGCATTTATTTTGTGCCACATACTGTATAAGTAGTGAGGTAAGGCACATGACAGATGGGAGGGACCTGCCCAGGTAGCTTACAGTCTAGTGAGGGAGACATTTATCAATTAAACACTGAAATAATTAAGTTCCTATTGTGATGATGTTCAAAGAAGTACAGAGTATGGTGGAAACATAGTGGGAACCCACTCTGGTTTCAGGAATGAGGGGTCAAAGGTCAGAGAACATTCCCCTGAGGAATGACATTTAAACTGAGACTTGAAAATTAACTAGGAGTTGGCTAGACTTGGGAAGGGGAGGGGAAGCAGTCCAGGCAGGAGGATGGAACACGTACAAAGGCCCCCAAGTCAGGAAAAGCTTATGTAGGTAGTAACCGGATGGCACAGTAAATGAGAAAGCCTGGGAATGGAGAGCTAAATAGGAGACAAAAGATAAATTGTGAGCATTAAACAGAGTAAGATGGTAATAGTATTTGAATATTTAAGTAATTTAAGTCTTTTTCTCATGGAAAAGAATCTAAGGGAACTGAGTCTCTATTTCACAATATTAAAGATCTGTAGTCAGAAGACCTGGATTATGTCTTGGTTCCATCAGTTATTAGTTACAAGACACTGCACTTAACCAATATGAACCTCTTTATTTTATTCTCTTTGTAAACAGGTACTCAGTTACCTGTTTTACCTACTGGGAACACAATGATAATACAACAGTCCTGTTCTTAAACACCTCATATGCTCAAAGAAAAAGAGATATATGTATATGGGACACATCCTAAGCCCTGTCAGAGATCATGTTCAAAAGTTGACACAAGGCTCCTACAAAACCCAAAATGAGAACAAACGTGGACACTGGGGAACTGCAAACTACTATAGAAGTACAAGGATACACATCACTCTGTGAGCCCTGTTATTCAATATACAGAGATCCAAAATGATCACAGTACTCCAGCATATGACTGAAAGATGATAAATACAATAGAAACATTATTCCACCATTCTACTGCTCACCATTCCCCATGGGTGAAATATCAAAACTGTAATGGACCTCAGGGCTGTAGAGAAGCTAGCGGTAGAACTGAATCAAGGACAAAAACTAACACACATTAGACAAGTGCATTACATTAATTTTACTCATTTCCAAATTTTCCTGACTTTGGGTTTGAAAGCTCATTCCACAACCTCCCAGCTGCATGCCAAAAGTTAGAAGAACTCATTTCTCACTTCCTCCAACAAAATTTAATTCCTTAACACTGCCATATAGAAAATACTTTAACATTATTGCTTTACTATCACTGACTCATGTTCAGTTTATGATCAACTTAAACCACCGCACCTTCTAACTCAGCATAGAGCCAGTTAAACCCACATAATTTTCCATTTGTTTAGTCAGTCTTCCTTCCTTGTTGTACTGCTCCACTTACTCATGGTGCTAATTATTCCTGATTTTATTTCATTCAACAGTATCATACCTCTCTTCTATTTTAAAAAAGTCATATTAATTTTCACACCATCTTAACTTCAATCATAGGGGAATGTAATAGTACCTCTGGGTCCTAGAAATTTTGCTCTCACAAATCAAACACATTGTGGATAATTTTAATATCTGCAGAGTATATTCAAAATGCAGCATATTTCAATGGTCAATTTATATAGCTGTAAACCATAGTTGATTACGAGCTATCAGTAGATACCTGATTTTCAGATATAAACTTACGGAGAAAGTCTTCTTGTCAATGAACATACTCTTAAAATTCTATTAAAGAACTGTCTAGTAATTATGAACTGTAATTACAATTGGTCATAATAATTATAAAGGATAAGATTGGAACAAGCATACTGCTTTACATTCAATATAAAACACAAATGTCCTATTCTTCCACTCTTTAATGTAAAATAAGGATGAGTTAAAAGTCCCAGATGATGCTAAGAAAATTAAAGTACACTGGAGCCTGATGTTACTATTTACACACATACACATACACACACACACACACACACAACACCAAGTCAAGAAAATGAGGGGAAAAATAAATAAAAATCAACAGAAATGTGATGGTACCTCCAGGAAATGCAATGTATCTTCCCTCATAGTACGAGCACACTAGATACTCTCTTGGTGCTATATTGTTTGAAAAAGTGTAAAATAACTTTCGTGAAAGAATTCCAATCCCATTGCTTTCAGTTTTACAAAATGAGGATAAAAACACTAAGTTAGGAAGGGAAAAAGAGTATCTTTCACCTGTAAAGATGAAATATATTGTTACCTGATTTTCTCCTTTCCCACTAACTACCCTTTAAAACTGTAGCATGCCTCTAATATAAGGAAAAAAATAGGTTGAAACTGATTCTTCTTATTTTTCCAAACGGTTACAGTGTGTGCTGCATTTATTGAGGAATCTCTCCCCAGCTCAAAAAAACTCTTCACTTCACAGATGGCTTCTTAGAAATACCTAAAATGTATTACTTTGCAACATTCTCCACCCTCTTCAAAAAATACCACCTCCCTACTCTTTCTTTCTGGTGCAGCAACTCTGATTCAGAAGCTGAATTACAACTGGATTAGATTAAGATCTGAACCTACCTGTGTGACCTTGGGCACGTCACCTATCCCTACAGTTTCTTCATTAGCATCCCACTGTGAATGCTCTTTGAAAACAGCAAAGGTGTAAACACATCTTAGGAATTAACATCTTAAAGGGGTTAAGCTTCTCTGTTTAGGGTAAAATTACCTCTTTAGAGGGACCACATCATGAAACTGGAACTGAATCCGTAGATCTCTGTCAACATTTGCTGTTCCTTCTATAGTTCTCCTCTTCCCTCAAAGGGCATAACCGACTGACCTCAAAAGCAGCGCCTTCCTTCCTCCACTCCTTCCCAATCCCACTTCTACATCAAGGGGAAAACAGCAGCTTCATCTCCCCGCCCCAAGCCACACCTTCAGAGGACCCCACCCCAGGCACATCCGCCCTCTCCCTTCTCCGGGGGCACCAGAGGCCAACCTCGCCCTTCCCCTCCCGCCCCCACCTAGAGGAGACTTCCTGGAGGCGTTCAGGGCCGAGCAAGGCAGGCGGCATTTACAAACCCGCTTTACGCCACTCGCGTAGGGTAACCTCGCTTACGCCCATAGGGCCCCGTTCCCAGCCCCGTCCTCTCCGCCTGCCAGAGCCAAGCCCGAGTGCCTCAGCCACGGCCGCCGTGTGACCCCAGACCTCTTCTGCTCCGCGAGGGGCTATCAGGACTGGGACAGAACAGTCATACCTTACCGGCAACTGAGGCACTGACTTCACTTCCCACCTTTGGAGCCCTCTTCAACTCCCGGATCAATTCACTCCGGCGACGCCGGAAGGACCCGAGAGGAACCAGGCGTTGTCCGGAATCCTGCCCAGCCGGAGTCGCGCAGGGGCCTATGGGGACTCGTAGTCCCACTCGCCGGCGTCGTCGGCAATTCCTGCACGTAGGAGACTACAATTCCCGTCAGGCTGTGCGGTGAAGCCTAAGGCGATGGGTGGGGACACTTTCGGCCAATAGTAGGAGAGTTCCCTGCCTTTGCGGGAGGAGGTGAGAAGAAGAGAGAGGGTGCACGGAAAGAAGAGGAAGGGAGGGGTCAGCCCTCACCTGCGCCAATCAGGATGCAGGGTCGGCCCCGCAGGCAACTCACCCTTTGTGGGGGCGGGCTAGTGGAGCCGAGGAAGGAACGGGGGTGGGGGAAGAGCTCCGAGTGGGGAACGTGGGGCGGCTGAGCTGTGGACGCCGTACGGGCGGAGAGGAAGCAGCTGGGGAATCGCCAGGGCAGAGGGAGGCGTGGTGTGGGGATGCGCCCTGGCTGAAGAAGCAGTTTCCCCGATAGTGGCCAAGAACCAGGCCCACCGGGCGGCCAGACCTGCGGGTTGGGCAGGGGTAGGTTGCGCCTGGGCTTTTCGTGGAGGTGCCCGAATGGGGCGGGAGTCTGCTCCAGGTGTAAGGTCACACAGGGAAGAGGGGTCCCAACAGAAGGGAAGCAGCAGAGCAGCCGCAGAAGTGCGGGGAGCGCGAAGGTACCAGGAAAGCCGCTTCCCGCCGCCTCCAGCCGGGGCAGCAGCCGGAACAGCAGGGGGAGGAGCAACAGCTGCTGAATTCGCCAACTAGAGGAGGGGGAGGCGGAGCTTAGGTCCCTGTGGCAGCCAGAGGCGCACCCTGGGCTGTAGTTTCCCGGGAGAGAGGAGAGCAGGAACGGGAGCGGAGCGCAGTCCTCAGAGCCTCAGCTCCAGCATCCCGTCAGGGGTTGCAGGTGTGCGGGAGGTAAGCGTGGGTGTCTCTTCTGGGCGTCTGCTCTGCCCGGGAGAAAGCGTTTTCCAACTGGAATTATATCGAGGCACAGCGAAAAAGAGTCTCTGACTAGGGTTAGGGAACTGGTGCAAACCCTTTTAGGTGAAAGATGTACGTTTTTGGACTTTGAGGGGGAATAAAAAGCAGAATGTGGCTTGACTCGGTATAAAGGGCGTGGTTAGTGATTTTGGTTTGAGTTGTACCATTAAAACTGTTCTGGGAGATTTTAAGATTGAGGGAAACCCTGCTCGTTGAGGAAAAGGTGGATGATATTTGGATAGGTGCGTAGCTGGTAAAAAAAACAAAAATTTTGTCATTGTTATAGAATTACTTTAGTACTCTTTCACTAGGAAAATAACTTTGGAGTCTTCTTCACTATCTACCCTTTACGTTGTTTTTATCAGATTGTCCTGCTACTGACCTGTTTTCCAGGGTGGTTATACTGCAGGTTCATAGAATTGAAAGAGATCTCTATAAAAGAAGCAGATATAGGCGGGCAGTTATACTCAAGATGACTGAACCTATCCAAAGTATAACTTTTGCTAGCAATAATGTAAAGACGTATTTTAATAAATGGATACTTAGCTTTCCTTCCAGTGGCTCTGAAATATTGGAACAAAGACCAGGATTCAGCCTACAGTGGGAACATATGGTGTATTTCATTGCTGCTCCTTATTCTCTCATTTGTGTCTGGTAATATTTGTACATTTTTAAAAACAAAAGTACAAGAAAAGCTGTGCAGGGATCTTTTCTGTTCAGAGAGTATGTGCTAGGTGATTTTCCTTAGTATGTGTTATGATGGGTTCAGCTTTAAAACACATGTAATAGTATCATAAAATAATAGTTTATTCTTAGTATTAAACCAAGTGTGGTATCTTTGAATGTAGTTACATACCTATGGATGAAAATTTGTTTTAATACTAGATAAAGATGAAAGTCACATTTACCTTTGTGTGACTATGATAAAATTACAGGCTTTTCTCTTTAGAAAAGTCTGTAAAAAGCTATTTGCCTAGTTCTTTTTCTTTTTCTTTTTGTTACAGAGATTCCTCAGATTACATGGCTTTTAATCATAGTAGCATATTGCAGTACATGTTGCTCTGAAATGCTTTCATTGTGACAGTTGTATATTTCAGAGTCGGCTTGAATACTTTAATCTGTTTTTTTTGTTTTGTTTTGTTTTGATTTTTGAACTAGGATCAATAAAACGGAATAATTACCTTCTATTTTCTTGTTTTCATGGTTTGCTGATTTTCTCATGATTTTTTGGTTTTATTTCTGTAATGTACGCAAAATTCTTATTTGAAAAGAGATGGTTGGAAAGAATTCCCTTCATAGCTTAAAGTTCAGTCCTACTGAGTGTTACTACTGACAATCCTAAGTGACTTATCAATGTATATACTCCAACACCCCCTTCCATACCCTCATACCTGAGAAATATATGGAGGGACAGATCTTAGAAAAATAGCTGCTCTTAGATTGTCCTCAAGTAGACCAGGTACATATTAAAAACAGCAGAGCCTAGAAGAAAGAAAAAGCAACACTAACCACTAAACTTAGCAGCCATGGTAAGGGTGGGATTTTATCTTTGCTACATCATGGGAGAGTCTATTAATCTACACAGCTGATGTGACTCTGTGAAAATGATTTTAGGGGGAAAAATAGGTACTAGGGTGTAGTTGGGCTTGGAAAATATTGTGTTTGCCTTTGTTATTTCTGATTTAGTAGATTGTCCTGAATCAGAGTGTTAGATTCTCTCTCAGGCTCTGCTACTGATTCATCTGGTGAAACTGAATACTTAACTGTCACTGGGTTATTTCCCCTAGGTAATAATAATAATTAATAATAATACCAACAATGACGTTCTTTCGCAGTCTTTATCATAAGATCTGTTTGAAAGGATTTGGTTAAGAATCAGTTAATAATCAAGTAAATGAGAAAATAAATATCAAAACAGTTGAAATTCAGATGTACTTTGATTCCTATCTGTTGATGGGTCTTCTGCTTTGAAGTATCAAAAAGGGTAGAATCTTATTAGGAATGAATGAGTCTGGCATTAAAGTACTGGCTTTTTCACCTGTTTTCAAGATTTGGATTCTTTTAATTTTGTCAGTGAAAAAGATTGAGTTCCTGTATCATTGGGAGTAAGAAAACCATGTTTTTATACAGAAGAAAAATCACTGGCAATATGTGGCACTTGAGTATTTGTTACCTTGAACCCTTGAGACATTTTAAATTGGTGTTCACATTAAATCTCAGATAATCTGAAGACTTCTTGATTGTATGTTCCTGGCATTGAGAAGGTTCGTCATATGACTGTTTATAATTTTATGTAAAGCACTACCTACGTTAAAAGCATATTCTTCTGCTCTCGACTTTTACTATTTGTGTATGGCTATCAGAATGTTTATGTGGTGAGAGAGAAAAATCATTGGAGTGCTGCATGTCTCTTGAGTGGAAGGAGCTCATGGGATTAATGTCCTTTAGCCAAAAGACTTGGTTAATTTCAAATTACAATATACTTTGCACTTTCTTTTAATTTAAAATTCTAACTGTAACCCTATTATGTGAAAATAATTGAGTAGCATGGATTTTTTTTTTCTAGCAGGAGGATTCACTGATACATGAAGCACAAAAGAGCAAGATTTAAAGGAGGTTCAAGATCAAATGGTTTTGGTGCGGGTGGTGGAAGGGGGGGAAAGTGGAATACAAGGGGGAATAGATATGAAGAACACTGTCTTGAGAAACATACTCTTAGCAAGAGAAAAAAGAAATTTGATCTTTTTTTAGTTAAATGCCTATAAGTGATTTCATGGCCTTTTTCCACCAATTATTAATTTCTAGAGGTCGGTACCCATAGTGGGAGACCGTACTTTCCTACATTGTCATTTTAACTAGACTCACACTGTCATTAATTCATTAGGTTTTGAATGATCATGGGTTATTGAAGCAAAGCAGAGAAGATCCGGCATGAATACATTCACTTCTGAGTGAAACTTAGTATGATTTGAACATCATGTTAAAAAGTAAAAACTGATGTTTTCCTCCTTAATAACAGAGGTACTTGAACCAGACACCAAAGATGAACAAGACCCCCCCCCACACACACACCCACCCTATTTTAAAACAAACTCCTAAGGTGAAACACTGCTTTGAGGATCAGGATTAATTGTTATACGAAGGTAAAGATTTCTTTTTGTTTTATTTTCATCTTAACGTCTGTTGTTTTCCGCATTAGTCCCTGAAGTTTGGTTAAGTGTTTTTAAAGTAAGTTATTAGCTCCTGCTCATTCTCAGCAACTTAGATCATGCTCAGCACAAAGAGGTTGCCCTGTAACCACTTACCGCATTAGAAGTGTTGGCCGGTACTTCTTTAACGTACACATTGAGACATTTGCACTTTGACAGACAAGAGTCAGTTGACCTCACAGAATAATTATTATGCATTAGGCCGTCTGAGAGTGTCTTTGTGCTGGTTAGCCTTTGCAAAAGTGTTACTTGGGCCCAATATGATTCAGACTGGGTGAACTGCAGAGACTTACCTACAACTTTGTGTGCCAACATTTCTAAATTCATCCTAGAGACAGGGAGTTATAGGTAAGGAAAAAGGCTCTCCCCGGTGTCACTCAAGGCCTGCGTCTCACAGCCAGGGAAGCCTTGGCTCACCACTGTTTGTCTCAAGTGAAGTACCTTTGTTGAAGCTTATCTTTAAAAAGCATGTTTCATCCTATAAAAATTGAACTTGCTCCTCCATCTTTCTAATCATTCTTTCCAAAAAAAAGAAAAGAGTCAGACTGATTGTGTTTAAGCACATGTGGAATTGGGCATTTATTGTTTTTGCACTTGACCTTCCAGAAACAAATCAATCTGATTAGCATTAGAATTAAGAATTCAAATGTGATTTTTCTTTTATTATTATAAGACCTGGAGAATTCTTGTTAATTGTAAATAGTTATTTAATAGTAAATTTAATAATAGCAGATATTTGCCTGTCTTTTGTGTACTTTTTAATAAGCCTGTACTAGCATGCTATCAGCTATGTATCTATCAAGTACAAATTGGCTTAGAAATGATGATTAATCTTTTCATGTTTCATTGGCCTTACTCTTAATGCTTAGCATGGTCTCTTTTGTAGAGTTAACTGAGTTCCTGTTTTCCTCACCAGGTTCTTAGTATCTTCAGAACTTACCTTAGTATTTACTTTGAGAGCCTTATACATAGTCTGTATTTGGCAACAGTTTATTTAAATATTTGACAATCTATAATGAAGGATCTTTTTACATTTTTCACAAACAAGCAGAACTAGAAAAACAAATTTTTTTAGATATCTCTTTTAGCACTAAATTCAGCCCTCTGCCCACAAGAGTTGCTTATATTGAGCTAAATATAAATATCACTGTCTTTTGTTGGATTTCTGAATGAATAGAGCAAACATTGCTATTAACTACAACCTCGCACATGTGTAAATACATTAGATATAAAGTTTTCAATTCAGTGCCAGTTGGGAGTTGTGTGGTCTCTCCCTGCCTCTAGAACTTTTGTGACTTAAAGATGTACTTTTAAGTAACAGTCCCTACTACACATATATACACACATTCAGTGATTTTTTGCTGGACACTTGGAAATAGGGGCTTAGAGAAAAAGACATAAATGTCATATGAAGTTTTACCTTAACTAAAATGTAACTGCTCTTGAGTGTTTCATTTTCAGTGAAATGGTTACATTGGGAGACCTTACTCAGGCTTATAAAATCTAAATGGCACAGGTATTTATCATCGTTGAGCCAGCATGGGGAAGGGGTGAGTTCTGAGATCTGGCCTTGGCAGTGCTCAGCGCTGGCCTCGTGGACAGCATAGCTGCAGAAGTCTGCGTGGTACCTCCAGTTCTAGCCGCTGCTTCAATGCCCTATTCTGGTTCAGCCTAGGGAACGAGCCTTCTGAGCTCACAGCTCGTAATTTAGTGTGGGAAGGAAGTGCAGATGGAATTTACTTTGATTTAATAACCTCATTTTCCTAAGTGTATTGTTTTTCCTAGATATGCCAAAGTTCCCAGTAACAGTAACTCAAGTGTCAGAAAGTAGTTTCTCTAGCACAACCTAGCAATTTAGTGAGTACCTATCAACTTGTAGTCCATTTCCCCCATAGTGTCTTAGCTTCTTTTGAATGGACCCGGAAGAGCTCACTGAGATACTTTCGATATTTTCCCCACTTTGGATTGCTGCTGTCATTTTCTTAATAACCTAAATTTTGTTTTGAAAAGCTAAGTTTTATGTAAGGTCTTTCAACCCTGTGTAACTTGAAGAGTTAATCTGATTGTTTTTTCACCTTTTAATAGTGTGTACAGATACTGTATTATGATGTATAATTTTTGCCATTCACTTTTATTAAATCAGTTATTGGAGCATTTAATTGTTGTGTACTTCACAAAGCAATTTAAAATCATTGAAGCAGTTAATGTTTTTTAGATACACTCAGCCTTCCAGTTAAGAAACCTCCTCCTCTATGTAATAATCCTAAATCACTTGTTCTATATCTAAGGCAGGTTAAATTGTATTTTATATCGTATGTCACTTGACATACAATGCTAGATGAAACTTGTACGTGCCAGTATTCTCACAGCTGAGTAACAATGGTATAATTTTTGCCTTTGCTAAGTCAGGGAACTTTTAAAAATTATATTAAGAGATATTGCACAAGGTACATTCACTAAATCGAAGTCAGAAAAGTAACTTTTTCTGTTTCAAAGTTTTTGATTTGTTCTTTTAAAAAGAAAATGTCAATAACAAAAGAATAAAAGCCTAATAGTAACTATTCATTTTAATATAATAGCAGATTTTAGCTAATAATTAGTAATATGAAATTAAACATTTTGAAAGAGAAAGAAATCGTATTATCTAAGATTATCTTAAAAGCCAATTTTGGTCCCATTATGTGACCCAAAAGTAACTGACAATTTTAAAAGTTTTCAAGTATGTATCAATTAGAAATGCTTTCATCTGCAAGTTTTACACACAATGACCTTAAATAACAGGGGCTGGATTTTTTTTCCAGGACAAGAAGTTTAGAGGAAAGGAGTTGTTGTTGTTTTTGTTTAGAGGCTCGGTGTTGTCAGGGTTTTGTCCTCATGCTTCCTATGGTGCCTGATTCAAGATGGGTTCTTCTGCAGATCCAGATACCATGTTCTAGTTCTGGGCAGGAAGAATGAGGAATGTTTGTGCCTGTAGAGTCTTTCTCTTCTAATCAGGAAGTAAAATCTTTCCCAGTGACTTCTAGTGAATGTCCGTTGTGGACTCACTGGCCTGTGGCATGTAGCTGCCCCTAACTTTAAGGAATATTGAGATAACAAGGACTTTGGCCTTTGCGGTAGATGAAGCAGGGGAACAGTGGTTTGAATACGACTTTTGGGTTATCAGTCAATAGTGGCAGCCGTAGCCTGACCATTAAACCCATGCTAACTTTACACTGTATTCCTTCTCCTTCTGACTCAGCGTTTCCTGTTTGTTCATTTGTTTGTTTGTTTTTTCCCCAGATTAGAAAACTCTAACCTTCTTACACCAAGTTTTCACTTCTGTGGCTACCAAATTTCAAGTCTGTGGGCAAAAGCATTGTTCAGAGACTGACGGTATCTCTGGTTAAAAGACCATCTAGCTCATACCACATGTAATACTGTCCCGTGCTTTTCATTGGAGACATATTCAGTAACCCTTGAAAGGATGATGCTATTTTAAATCTCCTTTAAGCCTCAAAGTAAAAAAGAATCTTTATATAGATGGCATTAAAAAAAATGGATATAATGTAAATGAAAGAACAATTAAATAATAAACAAATCTTAAAACAAATCCTATCTGCTTGAAGAGGCAAAATAAGCCATTGTTTCTTTTTTTTTTTTTAACTTTTTGTATTGAGTTATAGTCATTTTACAATGTTGTGTCCATTTTTTCATAGAGAGGAACTTATACTAAAACTTTTTAATACTGGAAAATGGAGCTTTTACCCCTTTCTAAAAAGTGAAAAATATTATCAACATCTATATACCATGATTATGACTCATTCTTAACAATAATACTTCATGGGCTTACAGGTTTGATAAATTATGATTCCTTGAGATAGGGAAGTCTGAGGAGAAAATTGGAACTGAGAAAATGGAAACAAATCTTTTTTCTACATTAAAAAAACCCATAATTAAAGATGTTGACCATAGAACCTTGGCTATATTGCAGTTGTCTGCATTTCCATATCAACATCTTTATTATTGTCCAGTTTTTGCATTTCTATTATGTGACCTTAGGTGAGTGGCTTTATTGGGACAAAACTCTCCAGATATACTCCTATGAATTTCTAAACTACTACAATGTATAGCATGGGATTGGGTGCTATAGAGAGATAAAACTAAATACATAAAATCACTTACTCCTTGGCATAATCTTTTGTCAATATAGTTAATAAAAGAAGACATTGCAAGATATTTTCATGTAAACAAGGATATATGATTTAGGATGGTGATACAACAGTTGCTGTGGTAGATGTCCAGAAGCAGAAAAATTTGATCTATGTGGTAATCAAGGCAGCTTTGAGAAAGAACTAGGCCAGTGTGATGTGCTGGTTAAGAGCAGGGGACCACAAGCTGTGGCCTGTAGGCACACTACTTTTTTTTTTTTTTTTCTTTTGTAAATCAAATTTACTGGAACACAGCTATGCCCATTCATTTACATATTGTTCAAACCGCTTTCTTGCTACGACAGCAAAGTGGGGCCATTGTGGCAAAGACCATATGGCCCACAAACTTAAAATATTCCCTATCAGGCCCTTTCTTAAAAAAGTTGTCAACCACTGGTTAAGAATGTGGGCTCCGTAGTCATACAAAACTGGGTTCAAATTTGGTTTTATAATCTGCAACTTGACTCAAAGGATGTTTATGTTGGTGTAATGAGATTTCACGTAAAGTGTATTGCACAATACCTAGCATTTGGTATATGCTCGTTAAATGTTATTTTACTAAATATTAGATTTTATTTTATTATGATTTATTATTTTAAGTGAACTATAGCTTTTAATTCAAATGGGGATTTGAATATCTAAATTTCAGTACTCCCTACCCCTAAAATAAAAGTTCAGGAAAATGGGAAGGGTATCATTCAATTAAAAGAAATTTTCAGGAGTTGCACAAAATATTGTATAGGGACAATGATAATGATGTAAGAGTCAAACAACATAAATGTACAGAATAGTAAAGCCCAGACTTTAAAATATAATTAATAAAGACTGATTAGTATATTAAATATTGTGGGAAGCCATACCAGTCAGTTAAAAGAGGAATTAAGTTAGTTTACTAAAACTTAGGGGAAAATGATATTTAAAAATAATATAATAAAGAGGAGGCATTACTACCAATCTTACAGAAATTAAAGTCATCATTAGGGACTACAATGAATGATTAGATGCCAACAGATGACCTAGATGAAATGGACAAATTACTACAAAAACACAAACTGCCAAAACAAGAAGAAATAGAGAATCTGACTGTAGACTCAAAAATCCTCATATCAAACCTGGCAACAAATAAAAATCATATACCACAATTGGAATTTATTCCAGGAATGCAAGGTTGGTTTAACATGACAATCAATCAGTATAATATACTATAGCAATAGAACAGAATCTCAGTAGATGCAAAAAATCATCTGACAAATTCACATTTTCGTGATGAAAACACTCAACAAACTACTGATAGAAGGGAAACTTCTCAACTTATAAAGGACATCTGCAAAAACCCCACAGCTAACATCTTTCTTAATAGTGAAAGACTGAATATGTCTGCTTAAGAGCAGCAGAAATAGAAGGATGTTTCCTCTATAATCTTCTTCACCATTATACTAGAGGTTCTAGCATGGACAGTTGGCAAGGAAAAGGAATAAAAAGCATACAGATTGGAAAAAAAGAAGTAAATATATTTCTACTCACAGATGAATATATCTTTTATATGGAAAATTCTAAGGAATGCACACACATACACACACACACACAACTACTAGAACTAATAAGGAGCTGGGTTGCAAGATATAAGATCAAGATAAAGAAATCAATTGTATTTTATACACTATCCATTAACATTAAAAAACAAAATAAAAAACAATCCATTTCCAATAGCATCTCAAAGAAAATTATATACTTAGGAATAAGTTTAACAAAGGAAATATAGGACTTATACACCAAAAACACAAAAATGATGTACAAAACATCACTAAAAAAGATTAAAGAAGCAAAAATAAATTGGAAGATAGTTCATGTTCATGGATTAGAAGACAATATTGTTAAGATGGCAATATTCCCCCAAATTAATCTGCAGATTTAATGCATCAAAATATCAGCTACCTTTTTTGCAAAAATTCACAAGCTGATCTTGAAACTTATGTGGAAATGTAAAGGACCCAGACATATATGTATCAGTGGAATAGAATTGAGAGTTCAGAAACAAACCCTTGCATTTATGGTCAATTAAGTTGCAACAAGATAAAGGATAGTCATCAACAAATGATACTAAGACAATGATATCCACATGCAGAAGTATGAAATTGGATGCTACCTCACTCCATATCCAAAAATGTAACTTAAAATGGATCGTAGACCTAAACACAAGAGCTAAAACTGTAAAACTCTTAGAAGAAAACATAGGAGTAAATTGCCATCACCTTGCATTAGTCAACAGTTTCTTAGGTATGATTCTAAAAGCACAAGTGACAGAAGAAAATACAAATCAATTGGATTTCATCAAATTTAAAAGTTGAGTTTCAAAGGACACAAGAAAGTAAAAAACAAGCCATAGGATAGGAGAAAATATTTGCAAATCAAACAAACTTCTTCTCTTCTTGGGAAGAGACTTGTATTCACAGGGCATAAAGAACTATTACAAATCAAAAATAAAGACAACCCAGTTAAAATAGGGAAAGGATTTGAATAGACATTTCTTTCTCTAAACAAGATACACAAATGCCCTATAAGCAAATGAAAAGATACATATTAGTCACAAGGGAAATGCAAGTCAAAACCACAATGGGATACTACTTCACATGCACTAGATGGCTAAAATAAATAAGACTGACAATAACAAGTACTAATGAGGACATGGAGATAATTGAACCCTCATATATCCTTGGTGGCATTGTAAAATGGTGCAGCCACATTGAGAAATGTTAACTTTATATTTAGCATATGACCCAGCAATTCCACTCTAGACGTATGCCTAATAGAATTGGAAAAAAACTATGTCATTGTAAAACCTTGTACCCAAATGTTCATAGCAGTAGTATCCATAATAGCCAAAAAATAGAAACAGCTCAGTGTCATCAGTAAATGAATGGATAAACAAAATTTTGCATAGTCATGCAATGGAATATTATTTAGCCATGAAAAGGAATGAAGTACTAACGGCTGGAACAACATGGATGACTCTTGAAATTATTATGCTAAACAAAAAAAAAAGCCACACACAACAAACCACATTTTTTTCCTTTTTTAAAAACTTTTTTATTGATTTATAATCATTTTACAATGTATCAAAATTCCAGTGTAGAGCACAATTTTTCAGTTATACATGAACATATATATATTCATTGTCACCTTTTTCTCTCCGTGAGCTACCATAAGATCTTGTATATATTTCCCTGTGCTATTCAGTATAATCTTGTTTATCTATTCTACAATTTTGAAATCCCAGTCTATCCCTTACCACCCCCCACCCCCTTGGCAACCACAAGTTTGTATTCTATGTCTATGAGTCTATTTCTGTTTTGTATTTATGCTTTGTTTGTGTGTGTGTGTGTGTGTGTGTGTGTGTGTTTAGATTCCACATATGAGCGACCTCATATGGTATTTTTCTTTCTCTTTCTGGCTTACTTCACTTAGAATGACATTCTCCAGGAGCACCCATGTTGCTGCAAATGGTGTTATGAACAAACCACATTTTATATGAAATATCCAGAATAGCCAAATCCATAAAGACAAAGAGTAGATTAGTGTTAAGGGACAGGGAAATGAAGATGACTGCTAATGGTTATGTGGTTTCTTTCTGGGGTGAAATGTTCTAGAATTAGATAGTGGTGATGGTTGTACAACATTTAAAAACCACTAAATTGAACACTTTAAAAGTGTACATGTAAAAAGTCTAAGTGACTATAATAGAAAATGATTTTTAAAAGTAGGGAAGAATTAAAGAAGACTCAATTATAAGAAACCCAAATTAGCAGATAAAAATAAAAGGAATTACTGTTATTTAGCCTTATAACTTAAGGCAAAATTAATGAAGAGAGACCGAAATCTAGCCACATTTGAGTAAAGTTTTTTTTTTTTTAATTTTAAAGTGAAGGAGTAGAGGGGAACCTAAATAACTCCAAACAGATTAAAAATAAAGGGAGTAGAATTATCAGCTTGTGATCAGATTTTATTTTGTGGCAATAAATGATAGAATGTAATGGAATAATGTATACACAATTGCAGTGGAATAAGTTTCTGATTTGAAATTGCTTATCCAGCTGAGTTAGGATTCAGCGTGCATAAGAACAAAGGAATGATCTTTTCCAGCCATACAAGAGCAGACACACACACACACACCACCACCACCACCACCACCACCACCAACAACAACAACAACAACAATAGGAAATGCATACTTTGGTGGCCAAATTGGAATCAAGAATTCAAGATTGGAACTAAAAAATGATGACACAAATGACACTTAAGTAGTTGTTCCTATTTCATTTTTAAACAATTCAGACATTAAAAATCATTCTTATAAGGTAACTTTTATGGTAGAAAAAACAATAATCTTCTAGACCAAATACCCCAGATCACTTTAAAAACACAGAGAGGGATGTGTAAGAAAAAATATCAAATGCCTTATTTTACAAATCGTGGAGTCAGCTGATGTTGTTTTATTCTTCACATCTGTAGAAAATATATATTTAAGAACAAAGGAGAGAAATATGATTAAAACAAAAAGAATAAATAAGAAGCACGACAAAATACTAAACAAATACATTACAATTACCAATAGATTTAGTGTCTTATTGAAAGATAGGATCTGCCATTCTGGGTGGAAAACAAAAACAGTTTTTTTAAAGTGATAAAGCTAAACTAAATAATATCAGTTTAAAGTAAAAGGATGGCAATGCAATAATAGACAAAAATAAATTAAAAAATATAGGGTGGCCATATTTGTAAGATAAGACAATTCAAAGCAAAGATCTCGAATCTGACAGAAAGAGTAATTTATATTGGTAAAGATGTAATCCACAGTGAAGCTTTAATAACCATGAATCTATTTGTACTGGTCATGTAGAATTAAAATAAGTACAAGAATCTGAAAAAGGAAATATGGCCTTTGGTGTCAGATCTGGGTTCAAGGGAAACAAGTAAATTTACATGTGACATTATGAATAAGGGAGAAAAAAAGTGGACTGGGGAAGAAGAAGTGATGACAGTGACCCAGAGGTGGTAGCAATGATGATGTAGATGCAAGGACTACTTGGGATACAGAATCAACAGTGTTTGTCCCTTTATTGGCTACAGTGCAAGGAATACAGAACAAGTCAGACCTCAGCCCACAGGTAAGAGTGTGCGTGCGTGTGTGTGTGTGTGTGTGTGTGTGTTTACTGTGTTTAAATGCCAGTTTTCCACAATCACCACCATTCTCTATTGTCTTATATTGAGCTAGTTGGTGCCATTTACCTTGCCCCTAGCCCTGGCCGCCCCCAGCTCTGAGGTAAGAGGGTGGCTAAGGAAGCATGATTAAGAAAGTTGTGAGTCTGAGTAATAGGAGAATGAATCATTGTAGTAGTTCAAAAAGTAATAGTTGTATACATTTAAAAATGGTTAAGGTGGAATTTTTTTTGTTATTTGTTTACTACAATAAAAAATAAGTTTAGAAACCTAAAAAAAATAGTAACAATGATAAATCAGCTGAAGCATTCATATGTTTGTCTTTAGAGGATTGGGTTCATTGCTCTGCATTGTTTGCTTCATTTTATAAAAAGCAGTGGCTTTTTGAGACATTGATACATCGCTATGTAAAAATTGTCCCTTTGCCTTTAGGTGAAAGAAGTCAACTTTAATTAAAACACTGTCTCATTTCCTCTCTTTTCCACCTTCAAATTTCTGTTGTTGCTCTGGTTTACTCTCATATCACCTTCCTTTTTATGTCACCTAAATTGGAAAATTTTAGTTTTTGGTTTGACACCTGCTTCTTCACTGCTGCAAAACATTATTAATTATGCTTTTTACCATTATAGAAACATAATGTTCAGCTAGCTAACTAGCACGAATAATCCATCAGTAAGAATCATTAACCATAGCAATTGCTGTTTTTATATAAGTAAAGACAGTCATTTGATTATATGGCTGACAACTTAAAACCATAAACCCAATTTCACTTTAAATATAGTAGTGTACCAGCTGATACTTTAAGAAATGTTTTCTTCTTTTTCTCCTTTGTAATAACTTGTAAATGAAAACCTTTCACAGAAAGGTCTCATTTATCAAATGGATCCAGAATTCCTACCAAAACCTACCTTAGAACCCCGCTTTTCAGTTCAGCCAGATTTCTTGCTGTAAAAATTCACTTCATGCATTCATTAGCATTCTAAGTCCTTATTCAGAGCCCGTTTACTTTTAATAAACTGTTTAATTTACTATTTAATTTGTATATTTAGACAAATTAACAATGATTCAAATAATATAGCCCCTCTCTAAATAAATGAATAAATAAATATATATAAGCCCTCTCAAATTAATATAAACCCTCTCAAAATGAGAGAGAAAAAAACTGGGGAACTGAAAAAGTGTAGTCTGAAAGCACATGTCTTGACACCTCAGTGAAATCCAGTGACACATGGCCCCTAGGATGATGTGAAGTGCTCAGTAGGTATAAAACGGATGAGCAAAGAGCAGTAAGTTCAGAATGAGGACGCTCAGATGTGTCAGAAAGGATAGCTACATTTCCCATTTTCTGAAGGAAAAAAAATAGATTAGGTATCTTGAAAGTTTCATGCAGATGGTAAAAGAAATTTTGGTGCTTAAGTAGTAAATTCATAGCTATTGGCAAAACACATAGCCAGGATGACTTATTTTCAGAGAAATTAAGCAAACCAAAGTTTTGCTTTTTGCATGTCTAATTATATATATGTATTCATCCAAGTATCTAAAATAATGGTTGTTAATGTTGGTATGTTTACTTTAGAGATGTGCATATGAAATGACTAACTGTACATTATGTAGGCTGTCCCTTTCCCTGGTTGAGTTTAGAATGCTCTGAGAAGTATTACTGCATCAGTAGTTTCGTGTGGGAAAAGAAGAACAGCATGAACATGATGACCACACATAGAAATTAATGGAACAGAAAAGAACATTGAGCAATGGCTTTATATCATATATTCCTGACGCTTGTTTGCATTCACATGGAGACTATTATTAGTATGTGAAGACAAAGTGAAAGATTTTAAGGAGGCAGTTGGAGTGCAGAGGGAAATCTGGAGTACTTTACTGTTTTTAGACGCTGGACTTTTATCTCCACCTAAGAACTGTGCTGATATCTTTGTATACATACATTATCCCCTTTCATTTCTGTGGTAATCCTGTGAGACAAGTGTTATTTTAATCCCCATTTCACAGATGAGGAAAATGAGGCATGGAGTTACTTAGGTTACCTCGTGTATCATCACATAGGAACAAGTTTGCATTTGATTACTTCAGAAGTGATCAATATCCTCTGTGTATTTCTATAGAATGTCCCATAGTTACTATATACTGTTTGTGTAATGCATCTTGCATTCTGCAGTTATGAAGCCCTGCATTATTTTTAAAAAATAAGACATTTACAATTATAGATCTTACCCTTTAAATGATAATAACATTAATATTTTAAAATTCTAACTTCAGACAGAACTAGAGGTTGTCCAATGATAATACCAAAAAATCCATTGCCAGGTTCCTTTAAATCAGATATTTCAAATTGTCATCTGGGCAGGCTGAAATCCTCCTACCTCACCTCATTTCTACTGAGTTGTTCTTGCAAAGTTTATGTTTTAGAAAAAATTTTTTTCTTTAGGTGAGGAATACGCTCTTCATTTGCCACAGATGCCACTTCTCTATATTACACTGGCCTAATTCACACATCTACATCTAAGTTTGTAATCCTAACTTCAAATCATGAGTCCTTGGTAAATTTAAAATGTATTGAATTATTAACATCATTTTTTGGAATATGTGTTTGGTAAAATGAGGTAGACTTGTGATTATACAAAGTAACTCAAACGCCATGAAAACAGTTCTTCAAAGCATAGTCTTTACAAACTAAGATTAGGTTACAGAGCATTCAACCATGTCTGTTCATTTCCTTTACATGTTTTCGCCCTGTAGAAAGAAGTAGGAAGTCAGAGACTTTTCTTAAACCAGACAGAAGTTCAAGATGTATGAAATCACAAATGATTACCCTGCTGAATGTGTCGATTTATGAGGAGTAGTATCGTTGGGGTTGTCAACAGTCAGAATATGATGATAAACTGTCAACAGCATTTTCGGGCTGTCAGCTTGATTGCCAGGGTAAAATTAATTGGTAAGGCGTATGGAGCATGACCATGTATGGTTCGTTTTAATACCTTTTACAATATCTAGGGTAATAAAGAAGCCTCTAGTGTTAGCAAAAGATGACTCTCCATGTGTGAAAGGGCAGCGCTATAGAACTGTATACTGTCCCATGATATAGATTTTCTTCCACCTTGCATTCATATTAGGTCGACCTTGATGAAAACGTGGAAACTTGACTATTTTTGACCTACAAAAAAATAGACACTCACATGATTTAACATAATACATCAGCTGTTCCAACCTAGATAGTAGTGTTTCAAACCTGGAAAGTGTTTTTTCAACAGAAACTAAAAGATGATTTTGTTTCTAGGTTAATGATAAACCTAATGATAATGCATTGTGTCCCTGCTTTCTGCCAGGCCCTGTACTCACATGGACAATCATTTTCTCTCTTCATCCTCCTAAGTCTTGCAAGTTTTGGAATTTTCCAGAGCTTAGCCATAGGCGGGCTCTTCACCATACTCCCCAGAAAAATCTCATCCACCCTGACAGCCTTGAATGTGCTGACAACTCCCTTATGTCTCTCTGTCCCAGACCTGTACTCTGAACTCTAGCCTTGTTTATCTAATTAAACTTCCTTAACTCTCAAATAAATGTCTTACAGGCATCTCAGATTTACCTATCCAAAACAAAATTTCTGACTCCCCTCTCTCACCCCTCTCTGGTCTTGGTCCAGCCTTCTCCATTTCGGTGAAGGGCACCTCCACCAATCCAGTTGGTCAAGGACTCAGCCATCCTTCCTTTCCATTACCTATTTCCTCAGTCTGCCTCTTAAATATACTCAGAATCTCTCCACTTCTTGTCTGTCTCCTCTGTAACCACCTTCATCCAGCCGCTGTCTCCTTTCACCTAGACTGTTGCAATAACCACCCAATTTTTCCATAGGCTTCTACTTCTAGACTCCCTGGCAATCCATTCTGTAAATATCAGCTTCTGAAATTGTTCTGCATCTAGGAGAAAATGCAGCATCCTTGCTGCCCATAATGCCCTATAGGATCTGGTCCCTGCCTACTTAAACCAGTCTCTATTTTTCCTTAACCTGTAGTTATTCTTCAGCTCTCAGTTTAAACAACTCTTGCTCAGAAAGGACTTTCCTGGTCCTTTCCCCAAGCTAAAGTGGGCCCTGACATTTCTTTCATATAGCACAGTGTAGTTTTTTCTTCATTGCAGCTAACACAGTTTGCAGTTAGATATTCACATATGTGTTTATTTGGTTGATACAAGCTCCATAAGGCAGGCACCTTGGGTACTGTGTCCAGGGCCCAGGACGTGGTAGGTGCTATCAGTTTGAAGTGACAAACAGTCTATCTTGGATTTTTGTGCTTAAAGAAAACCAGATTGTTCAGAAGAGGATGTGATAATGAGGGGCCTCTGGAAGTGTGTTATACAGTATGTGAAACATGGGCTGTTCTCAAATCTCATCTTCATTTGGGGTTAGTTAACTCAACTTTTCTAAGCCCCTCGATTGTAAGCTTTCGAGAGCAGATGCTTTGTCTATTTTGTTGACTACTGTACCCTCAACACCTCGAAAAGTCTCTGGTGTATAATAGATGCTTAATAAATATTTACTGAGTGAATAAACTTCTCTTTCTGCTTTTGCAGAGTTCCTTTCTAGGGATGCTCCGAGGAGGTTAATGAAAGTAACCATAGGAAGTGCCTGGTACACAGCAGGTGCTCAATCAATCCTAGAAACGCTAATGCCTTTTTTCAAATCATAATTTTGATCTCTTTTTACACCAGTGATTCTCAAAAGCCTTGGGCACCCATTCAGATTGAGAATGGGGGCGGTGAGGTGGGTACATGAGAATAACCTCCATAGCTTTTCCCAGGCTGCTCACACATGCACCTCACCTCCACAGCCTACTGCAGAGTGGCTGTTTCGAGTGTATTATATTCTTCAGATGTGTTGAAGCAAAGGTTGGGAAACACTTGCCTAAATCTTCCCTACAACCAATGTCACTGGAATAACAACTGATAAAAGAAGGCTCTCTATCAAAGGACTGTCAAACAAATTTTCGCCAAGGCAAAACTACTTAAAAAAAAAAAAAAAAGAAACTGTGCAATGATTGTATAGTGATGCTACTTACTGTCTTTCTATAGGTCAGACATATCAGAATGTCCGCTTGTTAAAGTGTTCCTCTAGGTATCTTATTTTGGATTTAATTTTAAAAACAGTTGCTTGCCCATCAACTTTTTTGAAAGGAGGGGGAGGAGACAATAAATGTCTTAACTCTCCATAATCATGTGTTAACCTTACTTCAAGCTCCTTTTTCAAGGGAAATATTTATATTCTCAATGACTGGTTGGAAGAGACTCAGTCATGCCACATTTACCTTTGTGTTATTTCAGTTTAAGAATTTGTGAGCTCTGCAATCAATTTTATATCAGTTAATTAGGCATGAAATCCAGGAGGGAGAGAGGGATGAGGGTTAGAATCACCACAGGATGTCCACAAATCCCAGAAATAGGGGAAGTGAGAATTCATCAACCAATGGAATCACGTATTACCGCCAGACCTTGGGCTGTGGAGGGACGACTTGAGCAGTCAGAATAGATCAAAGTACCTCTTAAAGCCCTCTGCTGGTCTATGATTGTAAAATGTTTACAAGCATTTTGGATTGTTTATGCAATTGAAATATTAAGCAATTCTAAGTGCCCTACTTCTTTGGGGCATATATTTTCATAAGTTTCAGTTTCTAGCATAAAGCTGTGCTTTCTATAGTCTACGGAGGATGTTCAAATTTGAATCTTTTAAATGTCAACATAGAATAACATGAAAGTTTATGACCTGGCTTAAAGGAAACTACAGGGCAAAATCTGAATTTACACATCTTTGGGACACACTGGGAGTGTCACTAACCAGATTAGCCCATTAGAAGTAAAACTACTTCCAGCAGAGCTGCATTCAAGAAGGGACATTAATTGAACACAGCCTCACTCTTCGTTTAGTTACAGCAGAATTCATTTTGCAGCTGCTAAGCTGCAGTGCTCTCGGATTTGATTAGCTAAGTCCTTCCACTTCGTTCTACTTCAGGATTTCTCAATCTTCCATTGCTGGTCTGCGGGTCCAGTTTAGGTTAGAGCTAAGCTGAGCCTGGCCATGTCCCTGCAGCCCCGTCTGCTGCTGGCTTCCTGGGTTCCCACTAGCACTTTCTCTTTCCCTCTTACTGACCACCTAGTTGGCCTCCCCGAGTTACTTCTTTTCCTCCTTTCCTGCTGTTTACAAACACCTTTGAAAACCCTTCCCTACAGCTGCAGGCAGCTCAGCACGCCCATTCTGTGTCTGGACTGATATTCCCAAAACATATTCATTCAACAAATCCAATTCCCGCTCCACTTTTACTGTAGTCTTTCAACTCTCCCAGCAGGTTACTGGGCCACCCCTCTACCAGAAGCGTTACACGTACAACCCCACATCTGCTTTTCATAAGTTTATCTATAGCAGGGGAAATGGTACTTCTTAATCCACAATACATTTCAGGATGATAGCCTGGAAGTACTTTTCGATTAAGAAACAAAGAAAGCACATGGTACTAAGGTGATCGCTCTAACCTGACCTCTTTTATTCTAAAGTTCAGATTTTTATCTGCAACATACCTTCACCTCTGATTTAGGATTGGCAAGTAACCAAGGATACTGGTAAATTCAATATTTTAAAGTCTATTTGCAAGTGAAAATCAGTTCTTGTTTTTAAACAGTGAAATGACGGTCCTAGACTCCTTCAGATGATGCCCACTGCGGTATAGCCATGCTTCGTGAAAAGACCTGTTATTTTAGATTTAGAGGTTGGGGGAGAGGGAATCATAAGAGGCCGTAGTTAGTACTGAAACCTTGTACAGTCCAGACCGATATCACTGACTGTTCTTACTTGGAATTGCAGTAAATATAAAATGCAAATCTGATATTATGGTGTAAGCAGTCTTTTTAAAAAAAAAACTCTTGATTTTCGTCTATTTTTCTACCTCTCTGTATTCTCTCAGATTCTAGCGCTACTGTTGTAGTTTATATTTAGGTTAATAAACTTAAAGCCCATATTATTAGCTAATAAAACAAGCATGTGCTGCAGATTATCTAAAATTGTTTTCTTAATTAAACTTCCAAGTAAGTATATCTGGCTATCAGCCATAAGATAAGGCATTTTTCTTATTTTAGAAGATGTAGAGCAGCATATGCGCCTTGTAATTGATATGGCAGTCATAGCCGTGAAAGCAATTTCTATCCACCACTAAAATTATTTAGATTAGCTATTTGATTTCCATTAATCAAAAGACAAGAAAACTAAGTAACTGCAATATGCAACCAACTGTCTGCCTCCTACTTTAAAAAATAATGTATTCTGAGTCTCAGCTGACTCTTCATTATGTCCCAAGTCTAAGCCTCTGTGTGAAAAATAGAGTTGGTGACTGTATGTAAATGAGATTTTCTACCCGTAGGGAATCACCTCTGTGAGATTCAGTAAGTATTTAAACAGCTACAAAGGATTTATGAAAGAGTAAAGTGCATCTATTACTGATTAGGATATTTTGAGAGAAAGGCACATTAAGCAGTAATTTTTAAATAATCAAGTTCGTGAATTACAGTATCAAATGACTTTAGGGTGGGAAAAAGTCTTGAAGATCAAAGACCAACTCTCCCATTTTACTGATGAAGCCCCAAGCTTTTTCTAATACCACCTGGAACATTCCGCCTTTTTGAAAGGAACTCTTCCACTGAACTGCAAGGTCATTGAAGACAGTGTTTAATTGTTGCTTATAGCCGTGGTGTTTGCACAGTGCTAGGGACGTATTAAATGTTCAGAGTGTGAGTCTGTGTGATGAATTAATAAGTGCTTTTATGAACAAACATGATCACCTGTCTGTTGCACAGGGATTTGTGTTATACAAATCATATTCAAGGTTGATTTTACCTTTTTCAAAAAGTTCTCTCATTATAGTAGCCTAAACTGGTGATAGCTTAATTTCTTCCTGCCCCCAACACACACACACACACACACACACACACACAAGATACAGTTATTGAACTTTGTAATTATGCTTCTGGCTGGCCTCTCTATATTCAGATAACCCACAGATATAAATGTCTCTTAACACCCTTCATGCCAACTGCCAGATGGCCAAATCTCCAGCCGGAGTATAAATGTCAGGTATATTCAGCACAGTACCCTGAGCTTCGGTATTCTTATAACTCTTTTGTCTTCATTCTTGGAGCTGCCAGGATCTGGATGGATTCAGTACCCTGTGTCCTTCATACCCCAGACATTTTTTCTTCTCTAGCTATACATTTTAATTTTTTTCTCCTATGCCGCATCTGCAAACAGGAATTTCTTGGGGTGGACTGATTTTTAGCAAGACATTGATCTGTGTAAGTTGAACCATCTAAAAAGGCCATAACATACCTGGAACAATTTGAGAAATAAAACAAATGATAATGATAGCACTGGAGTATTATGCATAGAATGAAATAAATATCTCTGAGTCCATACTCATACAAATAAACAACTTGAATACATTAATAAAAACGAGACAAAGCATAGCTCTTCCTTACAGTACAAGTCTAGTTGGTGAATGTAGAGAGAGTGACAGAAGTAGGAAAATCACCATTTGGCAATAATCAATGAATGTTAAAATTAGTGGCCAAAAGTTTAGGATATTTGTATATTCTTAATATATTCACTGACAAAATGGCTTTTTTAAACTCTGGAGGAAGCTTAAGGGGACATGACCGCAAAATGCAATGTGGGAACCTGGATAGAATCCAGGATCAGGGAAAGGACATTGGTGGACTAATGGGAAAAACTTGAACAAGGTCTACAGGTCAGTTAATAGTATTACATCAGTGTTAATTTCCTGGTTTAGATCATTGTGCATCAGTCATAAGTAAGATGTTAACATTTGGGGAAAATAAGTGAAGAGTACATGGGAATACTTTCTACTTTTTTTCAGTTTCTAAGTCTAAAATTATTTCAAGACTAAAATTTCAAAATTAAAACTTTAAAAAACTAAATAAAAAGCCTCTAAAATTTTCTGATATTTGAATGGCCTTTTATAAAGACTGCTAAGAAATAGGAGAGTGTTTATGATCCTCACCTGACACAGGAAATAGATGCCTGTCATTTCTGTGATTTGCCCAAGGGCCACCATTATAGAGCCATGTATTCTGTTAGGTGCCGTTGTCCTTGCTACAGCAGCTTCTTTCTCATAGCTCCTTCACAAAGAAGAAGGAGAAGGCGTTATTACTCCCATTTTACAGACTTGGAAACAGAGTTCCAGCAAGAGTAAAAGATTTTCCATCAGTGAGGAGTGCAGTGAAAGCTCAAGTTCAAGACTTCTCACTCTTAATCCGGTTTTCATCCATATTCCATAAACATAGTTATCGCTCTCTTTATTCAACAAACATTTGTTTAGAATTTTCTGGTCAAGACCCCACACTGAACACTATGCATACAAAAATGAAAATTACTTTGCGGAGGCCACCTTCAATGAGAAGCTAGACAGGTAAAAAAAGGTAGGGACATCATTCTGAGCAGGGAGGGTGATAACCTGGCCTGTAAAGACGGCAGCAGAAGCGCACCAGAACTGGCCTTGGAGCCCAGCATCCTCGAGGCTCCTTCATTTACTTCTCTATAAACGTTTAGCAGCCATCACCAGTGAAAGGCTACTTCGAGATTGCTGTTTAAAAGTAAATTTTAACTTCACAGTAACTTTGCTTTGGGAATTGTTTTGGAATTTACCTGCATTCTGCTTCACTGGCAAGCTTAAATTAGTCTTGTTGCCCATCCGTCTCTGTGGTCCAGCTGACTGGCCTTATCAGTTCCTCTGTGTGGTGCCATAAGTCGGATCTTACCAAAGTTATAAGGATACCAGGGAAGCGTGGCTGGGTAACTCATGTCAAGAGAAGATGCACCTGCCTGGCTTTGGAATGCAGCATCCCACACTGTTCTGGCACCAGAGCAGCAGAAAGTAACTGACCAGAGAACAAGTGTGGCCTCTAATCCTATCACACCATGTCCCTGGGTTGAACATACTGTCTCAGCTTAAATTCTGCAGCTGGCAACAGGGAATTCTTCAGTTCTGGGAGCTTGGCTCCAAATTGTGCATGTGTGCATAGACTTGACTGCTTTACAACTTTTAACCTGCTAAACCCCTTAAGTGGAATATCTCTCTTGAATTTATCTAATCTGACCACACATTACACAGTTCAAATTATCTGAGTTTGCCTTTCCTTCGCTGGTTTCCCACACGTGTTCGGATTAGCCCACGAGGGGGATGAATGAACTCAGCATTGTGGGGATTTAAGGTATTCAAATCTAAGATTCATTCATCGCAATTCTGCAAATAACTGTAGCCAGGTTCAGGAAGAGTAAGGCCAGATGATGATTCTCTGTACGGTGGATGGTCTTGAATCTTTAGCTTGGAGTGTCATTGTTTTGGTGGCATATATAACATACGCATCTGTGTTTGAGCAAGATTTAATACTAGTGCAACAGCTACTACTGATGCACAGTTAGGGCAGTGGGACTCTTTGCTTATACAAGAACCTCTTCAACCTGACCTGGAAGGGGAGAAGACAGTGCCTTTTGTATGGTTTATGCAGTTGTGATCTTTTGTTCTGAGCCTGATTTCAGACATTCAAATAATAGACATTGGGGATCACAGGTTTTGTTAAGTTTATCAGTTGCAAGATTAGCTACTGAATTGCAAGAGCTTTGAGACTTTTAAGAATCCAAATAACAAGCTGAAATTCAGTGATGCCAATTTTAGTTTGTTAAACCATTCATTGGCTCCAGGTTGAAAACTTTATGGGCCTCTACTTTATGGCTGAGGAATTTGCCCAGATTCTCTGTTAATAAAACAAAATTCCCAAATGTGTGAATTTCCAGTTGTATCATCAGTTGCATTGGTATAAAAATTTCAGGCTGTGTCAGCCTTACAGATTTGATTGATATGGGAGGGTAGAGGAATGGTGAGTAATACCATTATTATCAGACTTATGTCTGTCTTTAAATAGTATGCTATCTTTCAGCCAAATTACTTGTTCTACATTAACTCTAACACTTGTGTATTCTACTGATGTCCTAATATCATAAGACATTAGAGTCATTTCTGTTGCATAAATGATAGCTTTCATTGCTTATAAAATGTTCTTTGACACTCAATAATGTCTTCTTCAAACACATATTGCATTGATTACATCTGGCAGCCCCATATGGTGAAACTTAGTTACGACCCTTCCGATTAAATTATGGTTGGAAACCCACTTCTGGGGTGCAGCTCAGCGATCTACTAAATTTCTCAGTGACATTCAGAACACGAAATAATTTGGGGAGAATAAATTTGCAATACAAATGGGAGCAGAGGAGAAGGTTTTCAGTCTGTATTAATTTATTTTTCAAAATTCATTACTTGCAGAGTTTACTTTCCAAGCTAATTCTCACCAAAGATGAGTAACACTGCGTTGGCAGGAGTACACACATAAGATATTTCCATATGTTTAAGCAGAAATACCAAGTGCAGTGCTTCTATATGAGTAGAATGCAGTGAAAAATGTTCTGAAGGCAGCTTCTTTAGCACCTGCTCCCAGCCTTGTTCTCAACTGATGACCTGCACCCTTTTTCATGGAGAAAAGGGAACCTATCCAAAGACTTGGACGCCCCCCCCCCCACCGGTCCCCACCAATAGCACCGTGTACTTCGCCTTTTCTCCTGTTCTGTCAATGAACTGTCTGTGCTTCTAAGGCCATCCCCCTTCCTGTGCCCGGTTCTCAGCCTTCTGTCCTCACAGCCCCACTCCTGCAGTGCTCCTCTCTCCTGAGTCACCCATCCCCCTCTCTCCTGATGCATTGCTACTGGAAAACAAGCATCCTGTTTTTTCTCCTACCTTAAGCAAACAAACAAAGAAAACCCTCTCGTGACCAACCCCTTCTTCACCCAGCTACTGCCCGATTTCTCTGTTCTTCCTAAGAGTTGTCTTTGTTCTGAATCCACTCTTCCCGTCCTCCGGTAACTCACTCTGATCAGGCTTTCACTCCCTTTCCTCCCCACCCTCTCATTCCAGCTGTGTTGGCTTCTCACTGATCTTTGGACTAAAAAGACACCCTCCTTCCTCAGACGTGTACTTTGCTGATCCCTGGCCTCTGACCCCAGTTATCAGTGGCTTGCTTCTTCCTTGCAGCCTGTGTTCAAAAAAATCACCTATTCAGTGAAGCCCTTCTTATCTTTTTATATAAAAATTGTGATAGTCCTTCATACTCCCTTACTCTCTTATCCCCTTATGCTGAGCTTTTTTTTTTTTTTCTGGGATATTAACACATTCTAAAACACCATGGAATTTATTTTATTTTCTAAGTAAACTCCATTACAGGGGTTTTTGAGGATTTGAGTGTTTAACAGGTAAAGTTAGTATAGGTCCCCTCTACCACCAAACTGAATGCCCCATGATGAGGGAAGGGGGCTGGGTTTGAAGCCAGCCCTGAAGGACCTTCCACTCACTATCATCTGAGAGGCCTTGGGCTGTCTACCCTCTCCACATCTCAGTTTGCTCACCTGTAAGCGGACATAATATACCTAAATCATCACTCAACAAATGTTCAGGGCAGATTTAGGCCAAGCAATGGGCCAAGCCCAGATGGTCCTGAGTGAGACAGATGTGATTCCTGCCTTCAATGGAGCTTAAGGTCTAGGGAGGAGGTGGATATTAAACAATAGTCCTAGAAACAAATGTAAAAATCACAGCCACTAGATTGTAGAGGAATAAATGAGCTGATGTGTGAAATGCCTTGTCTGTAATTAGTGCTCCATCCCCGTTCCTCTCACTCCACTGCTGCCTTGTTTTAACCTCAGTTTTACTGACAGGCGTCTTCTAGTTGGTATCGTAACAACTTGGTTTTCACACTTGATTGCGTCCTGAAATCTCTCTTAAAAACACAGGCAATCGGGGTTCGTGTCTAGAATTTCTGATTCAAGAGTTTGGTGATGTGGCCCCAACCTGCATTTTCACCACCTCCTAGGAAATTCTGATGCAGACCGCACAGTGACAAGTGCTGATTTAGAGAAATAGTTTTCTCGTCTTCCTTTTTAATAATAGGTTATAAAAACATTTTAAAGTCATGTCATTCTGAATAAATTATTCAGAAGCCATTTATTCTAGGACTTTTGCCTCACATTAATGATATTAATGATCCTTAGAGGCTACACACGCGCTATCTAATCATGCTAGAGTCTCAATCCTAAAATAACTCACCCCCCGAGGACACCTTTTGTTGCCTAGTAGCTTCATTGCAAAAAACACAGAGTTTTAAAATGTCATCCATTTACATGGCTAAAAAGTGAGGAACAGCAAAGAGCAACAACCAAAAAGGAAACTGACCACGGAGAGCCTTCCTGCCACAGACGCAAAGGAAAGCCATCAGCAGATGGTGCTGGCTGCTGCCATTACTAGGCCATGCAGATTCAGATATGCACATCATTTCATTCCGTTAACATCATGACACGAAGGCAAGTAATTTTGAAATATGACATGTGGCTGTGTTCTACGATCACATCATAAACCCACAAAACTATTCTTTTGTAAACGGTCGTAAGGTAGGTTAGAGACTACTCAGTTCAGAATGGTTGAAGGCTAGAAAACATGACTCGTGGGTTAAAAACAAAAGCACACCAATGATAACTGATTATTTGTCTTTTAACCTACAGTAATGTCATAGTTAGCTGTGTCCAAGGAGGAATTTGTTTTTATTATGCCTAGAAAAAGACAACTGCACTGTATCCTGGTAAATATCCTTGTGTTCTCTTTCCGATGGCTTAGGTAGTTTATCTAACATATGTTACATACACTCCTCCAGAATCCACCAAACAGAATAAATTAATATTTTTGAGATGGTTCAAGGGCACCATTATGAATATCCAACACGGAGCCCTGCAGTGATACCCTGACTTTCGTTAAGCAATGCACCTGTAGTAAGTGGTCCTAGACTTTAAGGCCTTATGTCAGGTTTGCGTCCTTTAGGCCTTAGTATGCCTTTCATCAGTCCGATAAATAAGTAACGGTACCTCAGGGTAATTTTACTATAATTAATATAATTAATAATTATAGAAAAGTTCAACCATATCTTTATGCGTTTAAGAGATATTTAAAATCCTTTTCGGTAAAATCCTTATTCATATTCTCTGCCTATTTTTCTACAGGATTTTTGTTGGGTTTATTGATTTATGGAGGTTTCATGTAGGGTAAAGAAATTATCCCTTAGACTGTAATTTAAGATTTTTCAGTTTGTCAGAAGGGTCATAACTTAAGTTTCACCCTATGACTTTACTCATATGGTTTTTGCTGTGCAGATTTTAAGTTTTTGTATAGTAAAATTTATTAATCTTTTCTTTAATGGCTCCTGGGTCTTTGTCACACTTGGGCCTTCTCCCTTTTAACACTGTGTGTCTAGTACATATGTGTGTATAATAGATATAGAAAAAGTATATAAATAATACACAATAACAATGTAAATATACATAACCTAGACATGTAGAATATATATATGTGTATACACAGATATGTTTGTATATATGAACCATATATATATATGCAAAAATATATTTACTTATGAATATGTTTCAAAATTCCTATGATTTCTACCTGGAATTAAAGTTTCAGCTTTCACTTTTAATCCATCTGGAACTTATTTTGATTTAAAGCACAAAGTATTCATCTTCTTTATTTTTTAATACATGGATACTCTGCTCTTCTAACACTAGTTACCACTTACTCAATAATCTTTTACTCCACGCATTTGATATGCTGTGATTTGATGTGATTTTATCATAAACCAGATTATATTTTTTCACCACCCTGTTCTAATTATTATAGCTTTTTAATGTATTTTAGAATCTCATCACTGTTTTTTCTTGCTATTCCTGCTTTCTAACTTTTTCTACATAAACTTTAAAATAGCTTCTCTAATTCTTAAGTTGTTATTTTTACTGAAATTGTATTAAATGTATAACGTAATATAGGGAGGACTGATATCTTTTGATATTGAATATTTCAAGTTAAGAATAAGATCAATTTCCATTTATCCTGATTTTTCCCCCGGTTGTCTCACAATACTATAAATGATTTTTACAGTTTGTTTACCTCAATCAGCATTCAGATAAAGTCCAAACATTGCAATTTGTTGATTGTCTCTCAAATCTTTTTAAAGCCATCTGTCTCCCTGCCTCTCACTGCCCTTTATTTCTACATTTTATTTGTTGAAGCTGAATCAGTTGTCCTGTGGAGTTTCCCACCATTCAGGTCTCGCTGATTGTACCCCCATGGTGTTGAACAAGTTCATCTGTCCTTATTTTAGGTAGACAATTACTACAATAGGAGATGAAATATTCTAGTCTTTTTTGGTGTCTTTCTTAGCAGCGTTTGAATTTTTCTTTTGCGTAGATCTTCCTTATTTCTTTCTGAGAGTGTTCCTTTGGATTTTTAATAATAGAATCTCTATGGAGAACAGTTTGGCAATATTTATCAAAATTACAAGTACTTGTACCTTTTGACCTAGCAATTTAATTTCTAGGAATTTACCCTGCAGGGATAATTGCACACCTGTGAAATGATGTATTTCTGAAATTACTCATTGCCTCATTATTTGTAATAGCCAAAGATTAGAATAATCTAAATTCCCATTGGTAGTAGACTAATTAAGTAAATTATGGCATATCCATGCAGTGAAATGCTGTGAAGATGATTAAAAAAAAATAAGTTCTTTATGTAATGATAGTTTCCCAGATATGTTGCTAAATGAAAAAATGAGGTTGCAAACCAGTGTGTGTATATTATGTTTTTATTTCTCTAAGACAAGGGGAACTATATATGTATAAGATATCTCCAGAAGATAATGTTGGTTGGTTTCACCAAGAGAAATTCACTGACTAAGGGACAAGAGAGTGTGGGAAAGAGAATCTTCACTATATGCCTTTTCATACTTTCTGAATTTGTACTCCAGGAAGGTTTTACCCATTTAACTTTCTTTAGTTAAAGAAGTTTAAGGATTATAATGCATTATATAACAGGTTAAGATCCCCACTGAGATCCTTTCTGTTTAAAGCCTGCTGTCACATTGTTTGGCGCACAGAATTCAAGCAGCGTCAGTCTTGTAGAGGGAATTCCTGCCCATCATGTGTAGCATGGCATAGTAAAAGTAACAAGAGACTGACGCCTTCAGGCAAAAGTCCAGATCCCCTTTCTACTTCTTAGTAAACTTATGAACATGGTAAACATGTCTTAAACTCACTAGGTTTCAGTTTCCTAACCTACAAAACGAGGTTACCTTCATTTACCTTCCAGCTTGTTATGAGAATTAGTAATGAATTGTAGCCTATCCAGATACCAGATCCATTATGTTGTTATTTCAGCTCTAGAATTCCATAAATTAATTGGTCCCTGGGGAGAAAATTGAGGTCAAAAGATGTATTTTACAGAAAGGAAGAATTTCCTTTTTCATTTTAAAACTTAGATATTCCTATCACATTCTTGAATTGTGGTAACAGTGCCCTAGTCTTCAAGCTCCCAGCCAAGCCATCACATGTAGACCCTCAAGCAACACCAGAAGTGAGAACATAGGCACCATATCCCATTCTGTTTGGGTGGCCCCTCGTGCACTTGTCTCGAGCTCAGCTTTGCCTCTCATTGTTTTTCTCACTGGGGCTATAAAACTGTATATTTAAAATGTAATTATACAGCTCTGTTATGGTGTAAAATCTGTGAGGCTCAGGATGCCCATCATTCAGTCATTCTCTGCAAGGTCAATTATCTGTATCTTTTAAAAATCTAAGTTGGGAGAATGATTTCATTCTATTCCAGTTTACTTTTAGACAAGTCTCATCTGCAGAATGGACTGCGACACATAGCTTGGAGTCAGAAAGGTATTCTCTGAAATTTCTCTGACACAACTAGCTTTAGCTTTTAACAATGCTTAAGATATATAAGAAGCAGCCCACAGGTTAACAAAACGAGAAGCCAGTATCCTTGCCTGCACTTCATCAGACTCTTCTGGTGCTTTCAGTAGTCCACTCAGAAGAGAGCTGCACCCTAACCAGGGCAGAGTGCCAGGGCAGTGAGCAATGATGCTCACGACATAAGACCCTTGAGATAGCCCTCCAATTTTACCCATCCAATGATGGGAAAAGCCTTAAGGTGCTATGTAAGGAGCTTGATAAGGGACACTTTCTTATAGTGAGGACTACTAGACTTGGAAGACATTCAGAAGAAAAGAATTAAACCCAGACCTCTACAGATCTCTGAAAATGAGAGGTTGATTACTGTTTGGAGTCGTTTAACTCTGTCTTGTGGCAAAAGTGGAAAAGTATACTATCTCCCTTAACTTTTATTTTTATTTTATTTTTTTGCCGATACAACAGTAACATTGGCTGATTTCCTTGATTCATCTTTCTACACACTTCCTGAAGCTGTTACTATATTGTAAATGTTGTTCTGAAAATTACAGGGAAGCGAAACCAGAATACTTTCATAGAGCCCTTTATGTCTACATACTTATGTTTTACTTGTTTGCCCACACTTGGCAGTAAAAATTACAAGTTGCTTTTTCAGTCATTCACAGTGATGAACAGGAAGAGGAAACCAAAGTGCTTTTAGAAATCCCCTATTACCGTGTGTGTGTGGCAGGTTTATAAATAGAGTTAACAGGTGGATATTTTCAAGTAGCATTAATATGTTAGTATCAGGGAAATTCTAACCTTTAGCCCAGCACACAATAAATGCTCAGTAAGTAGTAGGTTGAAGCATATGAAGTTACCAATATCTGACCACTTGGACTTACAAAAATGTCAGTTTCACAAGATTCGACCTAATATTAATATCCTTCCTTATTCACCTTGGTGCCAGAATCCCATAAGCCTAAACCATCTTACTAAAAAAGCAAGAAGATCTTGGGAATATTCTAGTTATTAACTGAGATAAGGAAGTAGATGGTGTGGTTTAATAGATACTGAGGCAAAGCGAACCTATGCATTTCACCTCAGGAGAGTTCAAGGATGTCCCCAAACCCTCAGATACGCCCTTATAGAATAAGGCAAGAGGGTAAAGCTAAAGGAGCAAAAAATAACAACAGCTGTGGGGACTGCAGTATAGTGGGGAGAGGCGGAGACTCAGAGGATTCCAAGGAAGGAAGGGAGGGATGGAGGGAGGGAAGAATGAAGAGAAAAAGGAAGAAAGGAAGAAAGATGGAACCACGGTGATTATAACCCAAATATAATGTAATAGAAATAAAAATGTAAATACTGAGTATCTGGGATCCTTTGGTGTGTCTGGCCAACAGCCCTAAGCACTACTGTCCTCTACTGAGACATCATCACTTACAATAGTGTATTTACACTTCTGACTCCATTATCAAGACAGGTTTAAGACTGGCTTTGAATGCTCTGAAAGCCTTTCCGTGAGAATTTTTTAAAATTAAAAAAATTTTTTTTTTATTGAAGTATAGTCAGTTTACAATGTCATGTCAATTTCTGGTGTACAGCATAATAGTTAAGTCATACATATACATATATTTGTTTTCATATTCTTTTTCATTATAGGTTACTACAAGATATTGAACATCATTCCCTGTGCTATACAGTGTAAACTTGTTGTTTATCTATTTTATATATAATAGTATCTGAAAATCTTGAATTTTTTCTTTAGGTTGGCACACCAAATAACTTCTCTGGATATTTTAGCTCATTTCTCAGCCTTTTAGGGTACACTCAAGTGTTAGTGAATGATCACAAGATGAGCCAGTCTACTACTCCCTCTGTGGGCAAATAAATTGAGACGAAACCTTACACGTGGGTATTTTTAGATTTTTTTCAGGGACACATCCAACTTTTAAAAACTTTATTACACAAGCAACATTTTCATATTGAAAAATTAGAAAATTCAGTATTTTGAAAGCTCTGAGTGAAAAGTGTAATATCTCTTCGAACAATGTACACCTAACACGTGAAGAAAAATTATCACAAAGACATCTCTGGTGTCACCCTGTTCTCCTCCGTATCCCTGGTAACTAGTGTAGAGCATGGCATGTAGTTGTCAAGGACAAGTATTTATTGAATGAATGAATGAATGAATGAGTGAATGAAATTCTGTATTCACATTTGAAGTTTTCTTGTTTGTTTTGTTTGTTTTTTATAGCATCTGTCATTAAACATCCCTTGTGTACAAAAAGGTGTTCAGTCCAAATGACTTAGTTTCCTCACTTATAAAATGAGGGGCTGGACAAAGTGTTTCTAGCAGGAACATTCTACAGTCTTGTAAACAGCTAACCTTGGGGCTGGGGAGGAGAGCAAGCATAGGGATTTCTTAAACCATCAATGGGTAAGCAAAGACCATTAATGTCTGGCTCAGTTCCAAAATGGCCTTGGGCCACACTTGACCTTGACTGATGATGACTTTTTAACCTGTCTCTCTGAAACTACTCACTGAATTTTGCCTCAGGGCTTGCGTGTCACTTGTTTAGCTTTCCTGACAGTGTTCCAAAGGAAGTCATTCGTTGGCAAGTACAACATCTCCCCAGTTGTGCCAAACAGAATTATTCATCGCCATTTTATAGAAAGCCCAAATCATATTTCCAGGAGGGCTGAGGGCCTGCCAGCTCACTGGTTCATATTGGCATTGACTGCTTTCCTCAATAGTCACCAGCATTAACCAAAAGCCTCTGAAATTCCAAATGGAGACTTTTTATCAGTTGAGATCTCCTGAAGAAAGGGAATATGTTTTTAAGAGACATGATTTATGAGGTGCATGCTACTAATTTCTCTGGTTTTGTTTTAAACACTTGTATTATGGTCAAGAACCAGTTTTATGAAGAGTAGATCCCTTTAGCCTACTTTTAGCTCTGCACTTTCAAATACGGTAGCTGCTAGTCACATGTGGCTGTTTAAATCACTCAAAATTAAATAAAATTAAAATTCTTGCTCCACTAATGTGGCAGTTGCATTAGGCACATTACAAGAACCCAATAATCACAAGGAGCAAAGGGCTACCTTATTGGACAAGAACACATATGTGATATGTTTATCATTGCAGAAAGCTCTGTTGGACCACATTTTCTAGCTTTTTGAATGATACAGAATAATCAATCATTTTGGCTTCTAATTTAAGAAATTTCTTATGGCCTAAGGTAGGAAAAGTTTTAGCCAGAGATTTATTTATTCAGCATCTATTTATTGAGTCAAAACAATTCCCTTAGGGGTTATCTTTGTTGTGAAATATCCGTACCTCCTAGTAGATAGATGATGTTTTGGCCCAGGGAGGTTACTGGGAAAACTTAAAAGCTCCTTGGAAGCCTCGAGTACTGCCAAAGGAAGGAATCTGCTTAGGCACAGTTCATTTTCATTCCAATTAGCCTCCTCTTGATGCTGAGAAATGTATATTAATTATATTAATACATGCCAAAGCACTTGAGAAATTCTGGGATGTTTTGGCACCATAGCTTCCCTTGGTTGTCTCTCAACATTTCCAGGACTAGTTAGTCCCTAAATAATCTTGCTACCATAAACTCTTCCAGGCCCAACTTTCTTCTTGGATGCATGCAAAATACTTGAGAACTTTAGATGTGTAGCAGAGCCAGCTCAGCACTAGCTGCCATGTGATCAGGAATTCCAAGCCAAAGAGTTCTACCAAGTCACTTGGAGGTGCCACTGGTACAGTACCAATTCAACCAATAATTAAAGAAATTTCAGGTATTATAAAAAGACTAATATTGCAGCTTTTTCCTATTCTGATTGTTGGAGTATCCCACGAAAATAAACATTTTTTAACAGAAAAATTTCTAGTTTTAAGGATTTAAAAAATTAGTTTAAGGAAAATTATTTTTTAAAAGGTTATAATCTTGATTTTCACACAAAAAGAAAATAAACAGATATCAAAGATTTTATTTAGCTCATTAATTAATGAGAGACCCTAAAATGTTACAGCCAATTCATAGAAGAACCCAAAAAGCAGATAAATACGTAAATCTATCAGGAATACTGAACTACATTTGCTTGATAGACACAAAACTGGTCAATATCCACAGGGCAATAATCAACTGCATTCCACCATACATATACACTGTGCATTTTTATAGACAAGAATCCTTTGCATAACTATCAATTCTCTGCAATTTAGAGAGTTGTAAAATCATTCAAAGACAGTGAAGTGTTCAAACCCACAGAGTCAGATAACCTGAAAGGGTATATGCTAGATAATGCATAGTTTTTCACTGAAGACACCCAGTAATCATCTTGGTCCATTTCCTAGCCTTTTATAATTTTTGTATGATAAATTAAATCTTTATAGGTTACTCTCTCCATAGTTCTGCTCCTTTGGTTTACCTGGCCATTTCCTCCTAGTTTGAGAGATACCTGATGAGCTTTCTTGATTCAGTAGAACAGGAAAAAGAACATAAAAGCGTGTATTATTGAAAACTCTTAAGTTAAGAGAGTATAGAAAAGGGTCAAAATGGGTGAAACAGCTGAAGAGAGAAGAAAAAGAAAGAACAAGATGAGAAGAGAAATCATTTATATCATAATTTCATAGATGTTGCAATTACAGAATTAAACCTCTTTGTTTCTTATTTCCTTGGCTCTGACCACTTGGTTTTAAGGCATGTCTCAATTTAATAACACCTTTTTTTTTTTTTAGGAGAAAGAACATTTTAAAAGGAAAAACTATACACTTGTTTTAAAAAATAGCACAGTGGAGTATGTTTATTTGTACCATAGCGTATTATTCCCTCAATAGCCAGAGTTTCAACCTAAGCCTTCTTATCGTTCTGAATTACATTGGACTATCATTTATCAGGCACATGATATGAACCTTTTCATAATGCATTTTCTGGTCAAAACCTTTTTTAGTGCTTTTATGATTGAAAATGTAATCTTAAGATATTTCAAAGAATCCTGGTGTATTCTCTAAATTTCCATTTATTTCCATTATTAGATTAGTCCATCCCCACACCCCTGACTTTCCACCCACGTGTACAGCAAATTTTGAAAGTTATCAGGAAGCTCTGACAGCTTAGCACTTGAACAATAGTCCATCACAAATCATGCGTGGGTCATTTACCTTTTCTTGTTTTAAAAACACTATGATTTATTCTGAGAGATCTGGCAAATTCTTCTGCCTTTAATTGTACTGCTTGGCATCCAACAGGCAGTTCTTTGTATATAGCTCAAGGACAAAAGATTTATCTACTAGCACAGATTAACCCAGTGCCTACTCATGAGGGAAAAAAAAATCATGAATTCAAATATATCCACTTTAAAGGACAATCTTTTTAAAAAATTTTTATTGAAGTGTAGTTGATTTACAATGTTAGCTTCAGATGTACAGCAAAATGATTCAGTTATACATATACATACATACATATATTTTCTTTTCAGATTCTTTTCCATTATGTTATTATAAGAAATTGAATATAGTTCCTTGTGCTCTACAGTAGGTCCTTATTGTTTATCTATTTTATATATAGTAATGTGTATCTGTTAATCCCCAACCCCTAATTTATCCCCACCTAAAGGACAGTCTAATTTTTATGTTGAGGTGTTCATTCTTTTATGTGATAGATGTGTTCATTCTTTCATGTGATTGTAAAAAGCATTATTTTTGTTCATTTTTTTGCTCCCATCCCAATGTATTTAGTTGGTAAAATAAAAATTTAGCAACCCTGTATGGTTCCCTCAATTAAAAGATTACTAGTCCTTTATATGCAAAAATCTGAGGATTAATAGTCCAGAGGGCTTTAAGACAGTGTTCTCTGCAGTAGGCATCCCTCCTTAGTTCCTTCCTATCACTGTTCCTTCGTGAAGAAAGGACCTTCTTCATCCATTTGTCTCATCATCTAAAGATCACCTCTCTTTTTCCCTCAGCTCACAACTGTGAAACCATTTTTTTTTAATGTCAAATAACTGGATTCTCAAAAAGCAACAAGTTGTATGTATGAATAATCAACCTCTCTCTAAATTAACTACTCAGGAAGTTTTTGAAAAATTATTCTTTTTATTGTGCTAGCTTTTAGTTCTGTGATTCCTCATACCTCAATTACAAGAAGATTTAGTTCTCTGATCTGTTTCAGTGAAGTGTTTTCTGAAGCAGGACACTCACATACACGTGCCCACAACATGGACCACTGGCAGCAGGAGGAGAAGGGCAAGAATTAATGGTAGTTTATTCATAGCTCGACTGCCTTTGCCTTTCCTAGCATCACAGCACTGTCTACTACTATTCTAGTACTGCGGCCCCTTATTTTTATGTAAAGGGATTTTATTCCATAGCTTGAAGATAATTAGTCTATAAAGTAATACTCCTTGTGAGAGTAACTCGTTTTAGAATGTGTTGATGATTGTGATTAATGGTGGGGCCCTGGCATTTTGTAGACTACTGTTAATACAGTAGCATTTGGGTACCACCTTTTGTGATTTCTCAAGGTGGTATACTTGTTTGTTAATGCATCCCATGTCCAGCCATTGCATTATGCCAGCTTTGGTGACAGTGCCACTTTGTCAGGCTGGAAAGAGAGTCTCAGACTCAATAAGGAAACACTTTATCAAAGGGGATAAAAAATGGAAATTAGCTACTGCCTGTGGGCTCAGATTAAATTAGCCTCGAGAATTCAGAAGCAGCAGCTTCTCTTGTTGTTCCTTCTTATGCAACATTGTGGGCCTGTACATCTCAGCTCTATCAATTCAGCAAATATTTATTTGGCTCCTACTATGTGTAAGGCATTAGGTGCTTATTGTGATTACTCTGGGATATAAAAGCTGAATGTGTTCCCATTTGTGCCTCCAAAACGCCTAGGAAAGCAGATGACACGTGTAGGGGATTATCTGTAATAGAAGGAAGCAGCGGTGTGTGCTATCGGAGAGGTAGAGATAAAATGTGCCAAGATTTCAGAAAAGGGAGAAATAGGTGTTTTAACTGAAAACCAAGAGGGTATGCATAAAGGAAAAGGAAATGGAGCAGAACCTTGAGGGGTGGGTAGGATTTGAACATATGGAACCAGGTTGAAGTAGTTCCAGAAAGAAAACTACACAAGCCAGCATCAGGAGAGGGAAATTCTGGGATATGTATTGCAAAAGGGATTCTGGCTAGAACTGTAGGATCCATGGAGGAGAGTAGTGGGTAGAAAGTAATACTGAATCGCAGCGCAGGGGGTTGTGTTCAAGACCGAAGATTTGGGGCTTTGGTCCCCAGGCACGAGGGAGAGCCTAAGGTTTTGTAAGTGTAGGAATACCTGCTCATAAAAGCACATCAAGACGGTTCATCTGGAGGATGCGCGGTGTCGGATTGAGAAGCGCGGTAACCCGGGTTCAGAGGATGGCGGAGAGGCGTTGGTGTAGTCCTTGGGGATGCAGGCAGGGGAAAACTGCCACCGTGGCCATGGGAAAGGACGCGGGACGATGGCTGGGAGAGGTGCCAGGGATGCAGGGTGGAGTAAGTGTTAACTGTTCGTTGGCCACAAGGGGAAAAGAGATGGGAAAGAGTCAAAGGCTTTGATGTTTTTAGGAAATAAAAAGGAGTGGGTTTGATTGATAAGACAAAGATTCCTGTTTGAGCCGCCTTGAATTTAAAGTGGTGGCAAGAGTTGAAGCCTAAATATCCCAAGAACAATTTGCGATGCACATCAGCAGTGAAGGTAAAAGTGAAGCTGGAGCTAGGATTTTATTTATTTGGGAATCATATGAATGGGGATAATAGTTGAAGTACCTTTTTGTTTGGAGAGAAGTTCAGGAGGAGGAGTGAGAAGAGCACCAGAGAGAGAGAGGAGGGCCAGGAGTAGACCCGTGGAGAAGGCTTCCCGTACCTAGAAGACAGAAGGGGGACAGGAAATCGTCCCCTCTCCTCCGGGAAACAAAACAAAACCACCCAGGAGAAGGGGTCAGAGGCCGCAGAGGTGAAGGGCCGGGGACCAGGGGTGGAATAGGTGGGATCAGCAAGGCTGGATCAGGTGAGCAGTGGGCATGTTGCTTCCATGCTGCAAATCTCGCCTTCAGAAGAAGGACAGATCACCTAGCTGTGGATACAATGTGTTTCTAGAGCAGAGTTCTTTCAATCCTTATCAAGGAGTTTCCTGATATGACCCCTCCCACCATTCACAGCCATACTGCTTCCAGTTTCCTAGCAGAATATGTAAGTCGGTGCCCCGCTGCTCACTCCCCTGGGAAGAGCCCTCTCTCACAAGCATATGGGTGTTCTTTCCAGGAATCCTCTAGAAGCTTGAAGAGACATTAGTGGTTTTGACATCTCTTTCCCCCTGTAAGGGACTGTGGCAGTGCTGTGGCTCCATCAAACATGGCTTCTTTCTGCACTGGACCCTCTGCTGTAGACCAGGGGTTCCCAACCTGAGGTCAGTAAATATGCTGGCCACTGAATGTACTGTTCTGTTCCATGCACGTACATTTTTTGAGATGATTTTCCCTTCGCCTGATTCTTAAAAGAATTCTCTTTTCTTAAAAAGATAAGAACCACTGTAATAGATCGAGTACTGCTGCACAGTGATGTGAGCTCCTTGAAGACAAGAGCCTGTCCTTATGAATTCTGGTGTCTTCCTGATACCTCTGTCGGTCTTGGCTGAGTGAATGGCTAATGGTGTTACATTCCATGGGCTGACAGGAATGAAGAAGTGCTCCTTTTGGCTCGGTCGCCTCTTGCTCCACTTTGAAAGTATACAAACCTAGGAAACATACTTTCTAATGATAATGTCCTTTATTAGTATAACTTATACCTTAAAGTGAGTGCTTCAAATAGACATGTTGTCTTTTATTTCTTTCATAATTGTTCAGTGTGGGGATTGGTATCTTCATTCCGTGAGTGAGGAAGCTAAGACTGAGAGGATGCACGTGACGTGTCACAGGTCATACATCGTATGTCAGCTATGATTATTATCTCATGGTACATGCATGTGTAAATAAAAATGTCTACAAACACAATAGACTTGGCCTTACTTTCTGAAATGCTTATTGGTTGGCAATAGTTTAGTTTTTGTTTTGTATGAATGAAATCTCTTTATTAGCTTAAAATTTAATACTTGTATAAAATGCAGTGCTTTCCCAAAAGTTGTGTTATTGAATGACAGATACTACTGGCATATGGTGACTTTAATTTCTTGGTCCTGTACCAGAAAACATTAAATGAAAGTAATGAGGCCCAGGATTGGGTCTTTGCTGGGTAAAATGTAAGATGGCACATCAGTCAGCAGTGTAGTGACATATGTAAGAGCATGGGCTTTTGAACCTGACTTGGATTTCAGAGTTCCCCTAAACACTATTACATCCTGAGTATTCAGTACTGAATACGTTTCAAGTTCTCTTTCAACCTAGAAGAGCACGTGCTGAATTTCTTCCATCCGAAACTAGAGAGAGGAAAATCATCTCTTCCACTTCTTCTCTCCCTGGAGAGGACGAAGGAAGAGGGAGTGTCACAGCAGCCTCTCATCGATGGCGGAAGCCGGTGGACCAGCAGGGCAGCTGCGCTCTGGCCCCGGGTTCTGTCCCGATGCTGCGTGCATGGTGGAGTCTGTAGCAGGGACTCCGTCCCCGACCAGCAGCCATTCTTGGCCTCCTCACAGCGTGGGTTGTGAGAGTTCATATTTACATGCAGGCTGGGCTTTACCTTCCTAAACAAGCAACAGTTATTTAAACCTTAATACTGAAGTAGGGGTGGGGGCAGGCAGAATGCAGGGGGAATTGGAACTTCTCAGACAAAAAACTAATACCTGAAGCAGAATCTTAAAATGTGAAGAACTTGCAAAGTGACCAGGCAAAGTTCTCTGAAATTAGAATTAGAAATATTTCAGGGCTGGTTAGGATGTTCTGACTCAAAAGCCTGTTGGAAACACGCTGCTCTTAGGTTAAATGTGTTTGCATTCTGTTAACGGGGTGATGGGGACTGTTAGTGCTTCGTGCTAATTAAAATGCAATTTTCCAAATGTGTTTGCTCAGTATCACTTTACCTGTTGTCTTAATGATGATTTTTTTTTTAAAAAGATCAAGAACAAGGAAGCAACTTAATTGTTCGAATAGGCAGTGTAGCTTTCAGTTGAAAAATGCCTACAGTGATAGACAGAGTATGAGAATACAGGAGGGAATCCTGTCCCCAGCGTGTACCAGTCAGACTGTTTGTGGGGAGAAGGGCGTGTGGAACGCTGGTGTGCCAAGAGGCAGGACTATTATTCTGCAGTAGCTGGGCACTGACACTGCTTTCTCTTCCCATGAGAAAACTGTTTGAGAACCAGATAAGCCTGACATTTAGAAACAGATATTTAAATAGAACCGGAGTTTATTCGTGTAAGCTGAGCTGGTAACATAAGGCTGAGTATGGAAGGACAGGGTTGTAGGAGGGAGGCTCCTCCCTGCACAGAGATTGTCACCAAGGGCAGCAGCCTCCTAGGGAACCAATGTGTAAGGGAAAAACCACACAAGGATGTGCTGAATCTGCTTTTTCTCTGGGTTACCACTTCCTGTGGATTCTGCAGCCTCGGCTGAATAAACTGGGGCTCCTGGCAGGTGTGTGTCTGATCCCTCCCCACTGTTGGTAACCCAGCTGCGTGGTGCATTCACTTTGTAAATTGCAGTAAATGGGTAAAGCGGTATTTTCAAATGCTTAACTTCACTCATTGATCTTAAACCCTGTAAATATCTTTTGGTTTTCATTTTAGTTGTCCTGAACCTACATAGTTTAGTGTAAGCTGGAGTAAACTGTTTCAAAGTCATGACCAAAATATATTTGGTGAGGCTATGAAAATTGATAAATTTGCCTCACCAAACATGACCTACAATTACTTGCTGAAAAGGCACCTGTATATATTCAACCCTGTGAAGGTAGGACCAGAGGTTTCTTGTTCCTGGGAGTATCCTCAGAGCTTAGCAGTGTTACTTGCTCATTTGACTATTAATAGACTTAATAGGACCTTCCAACAAGTCCTTTACTGGGGCCTTCATTATAGAGACACTAACACTGTGTATGTTTAAAGACTTTTGGTTTGCTTTACAACTTTGCCAAGAAATTTTTTTTTTTTACCTTTCACTCTATTTTTCTGAAATAATTAATAACTAATACATAAATTATCATTCTCCAGGCTTGAAACTATTCCAGTATGGCTTTCCTTGGACTCTTCTCTTTGCTCCTTCTGCAAAGTTTGGCTTTAGGGACTAGTTTCACTGATGAAACCATTGCTGAGTTGTCGGTGAATATGTATAACCATCTTCGAGCTGCTGGAGAAGATGAAAATATTCTTTTCTCTCCATTGAGTGTCACCCTTGCGATGGGAATGATGGAACTTGGAGCCCAAGGGTCTACCCTGAAAGAAATCCGTCATTCAATGGGATATGACAGCCTGAAAAATGGTAAGTGTGCTTAGGTTTGATTTCGCAAGATGATTTGACTTTAACTTTCAACTCAGTTATGTTGCCTTATGCCCGAGGCAGCAGTATGTACCCAGGGTAAAAAAACGATCTTACTGAAATGGTATGAATAAAAGAAGCATTAGGAAACCCAAGAAAGGTGAATTTCTAGCTGCATCCCTGGCTGAGTTAATTTAAAGGAATAATATCCATTATCATTCTTTAAATAAACTTCACTGTGACAATCAAAAGCAGACATGGTTCTTGCTCTGACAGAGTTTCCGGTTTTGAAGGAGAGGCATTAGTAATCAATTATCACATAAATAACAAGAAATTATAACTATGATGAGTGCTATAAAGAAAAGAACATTATTCTCCAAGAATATCAAAAAAATTTACTTAAAATCAACTGTATCTTGCTATGTTTATGTAGCATCCAATAATTTTCTCTAATGAAACATTTTTATATTGGAGCAAATTTCTGTTTTGTGATCACTTTGCCGTGATGCGCAATTTCTATTTTAATGTTTCTAATACACATGTGGATTAGCTCATTAAAAATTTGAGAGCGAAAACAATTTCTGTTTGATTTTTGAGTTATGAGGTTAAAAAAAGAAGTCTAATGAAAGCAAAACTTAAAGGACTCTTTTGATTTTTAAACTAGGTAATTAAACTTAATTCTTATTTCTGACAGTTATAAAATAAGACAAATTTAATTAAAGTAACATAAGGACTTTGAAAGGAAACAACCCAAATATCTCTACTCTGTAGATTCTACCAACATAATCAATTAAAATGAAAAATAATATCAGCTGATAATACTCAACTGCAGAAAATTAAATCGGACATCTAGAAGCAGCACAAACATTGGAATCTCCTTCCCACGTCCACGTGGGGAATAAGCCAGTGCTTTTCCTCTGGGCCTCTCTTCTCTTCACCCGCCTTGCTGTGTCTCAGTGCTCCTCCACTCTCCTTCATCTTTCACCATGTCTGTTCCACCACTAAACTTGTCCTTTGTCACTTTGCAGGGGAAGAATTTCCTTTCTTGAAGGATCTTTCTCACGTGGCGACTGCTGAAGACGGCCACTATGTAATGAAAATTGCCAATTCCCTCTTTGTGCAAAATGGATTTCATATCAGTGATGAGTTTGTGCAAATGCTGAAAAAGTACTTTAATGCGGAAGTAAATCATGTGGACTTCAGTCAAAATGTAGCCGTGGCCAACCGTATCAATAAGTGGGTGGAGAATCACACAAATAGTATGTCATTTGTTTCTTTTCTTTCTCTAATGTCTTAGTTTTACCTCTGTTTTACTTCTGAAATTATTTGCCCCCTCATTCCTTTTACAGTTTGAATATCAGATTGCATTTAGGTGAGTATCTACTAATTGTTTTGCATAGATTACAGTCTATTTTAGAAGCATTGTTTGTGAATAAACGTTTGAGAAAGGAGTTAAATCTTTTGGCATGTGGCAGATATTGGCACTGATGGTATGAAATCTGTGCTCTCCAGTTGGTGTGTTTTATCCCTATAGTAATCTTAACTGCTGTATGGAATTTTGCTTGAGCTGACTGTTTAATAAGTTAGATCTTGTTAGAATGGGAGTTGATGGCCCTCAACAATATGATTAGGATAGAATAAGAGAGAGTTTAAAAATCAGAGTTTAAAGATGTTTGTCAACTTTTGAACTACAGGCTTGGTAATCAAAAGGTTTATACAGGATTCCTTTAAAAAAGAGCAGCCCATTTTAAGCCCAAATAAATGGAGAGGAACTGGAAAAAGATGGACTTGTCTTAAACTGTGTTTCTAAATCATATTTTTAAAATGTATTTAAACTTTCCAAATGTTTCATATTTTACTATTTGACTTTTCCAATTTTACCAACAAAATAGTTGAAAGTAGAATCTAAAAAATGAGACCAAATTTCAAGTAGATTATTATGGCTGTTCATTAAATTATTTTATGTTGTCAAAACTCCCCAAATAAGTTAATCTAGTAAAGTTTATGTTGAAACAACAAAAGTCCCTGCTCCTATAGCTTTTGTCCTTTAATCCCCAAAACGCTAAGGCACCTCCTTAAGGACCTGAAGAAGGGCTATGACTAATAAAATGAGAGTATACAGAGCAAATGTTGGTCCTGTCTTGTCCACTATGAGATTACAATGTAAAATAAAAGAAACACAATTGTTTTATCAAAGAATAAATTAAGAATAATAGTTCACCTGCATTAAATTGAATTATTAAAAGCTATCTGTTTCCAAACTCTTTTTTAAACAATTTCAACAACCAGCAAAGTCCCAATGTCTTTCAAAGTAGATTTGGAAAGGAATATTTCAAGTGATAGAAAATAAGGTGTTATGAGTTAAACTAACTATTTACTCATCGTTTTCCACTAGTCAAAAGCAGTTGTTATATTTAGGAGAAAGATATCTAATGTACATGGGGGGAAAGGTTTGAATTGGATGACATTTTCATCATGTACATTGTTCAAGAATTAACTTAGAAATGTTTATTGAGTCCTTATTCTGTGTTAAAGAGTTTTACATGCATCATTGCAACTAGAAAGCAGTGAAGCCTGAGATTCTGTTGTATGTGTTTCTGTAGTTTGTGCAAATGTCAAAATGCTAGTAGTGTTATTTTGGGTGGTGTGGGTGTTTTAGATGCTCTGAGTCTGTGTGTGTAACATTTTTCCTTTGAAAACAAGATACTTGTAATTTTCATTGTGAATTTAGTAAGAGGATAAAGTTTCCTTGATCGTGCCATCAGATAGTAGCTTGATTATCTTTTGGCTCCCTTTCACCTTCCAATTTCATATGAATTTTCTACATTCATTTTTCTGCTGCATAGGTCTGTTGAAAGACTTGGTATCCCCAAGAGACTTCGATGCCGCCACTCACCTGGCCCTCATCAACGCTGTGTATTTCAAGGGGAGCTGGAAGTCGCAATTTAGACCTGAGAATACCAGGACTTTTTCCTTCACTAAAGATGATGAAAGCGAAGTCCAAATTCCAATGATGTATCAACAAGGAGAATTTTATTATGGTAAGACATTGTGGCTTTTATTTCTCTCTTCTTGCAGTGTACCCACAAATTTCTAAGAAAGAACATGAAATATTCATTACTCAGATTTCTTGTCAGTCTTGTTTGGGCTACAGTTCAGTTTTCTTGGCTCCATTTTCAAAGACCTCTTAATTAGATCCTTAGTGAATATTATATGTTTTGACAGTTTTCCAATATGTTTCTTTAACTTATAAAGTTGACCACACCCACAGAATGGCTTTAGTCACATGAAAGTATCTGATCTTGTGTAAGAACATTCTGATTGACTCCAGAAAATCATTCGCTTTGGGGTGGTTTTCCGTGAACCTTGTGCTCCACTCAGCTCTTGACTTGGACGCCTCACCACTTTTTGAAATATAAGCATTCTTTTAAAACTTTGCTTTCAGACTTGTGTATGTATGGTCACACATAATTATTCATTCATAGTTTCACTAATTGAGAGTCTATAATTTGTGACGCAAGTCAGCATCCTTGGCATTATTTTCCAGGGTAGTTCATTGGACTTTTCAGGAGTTTATGTTGCTCATCCTTTCTGCACACCATACTGAACTGTAATAACTTATTGTCATAAGCAGAAATGTAATTAGAAACTAAGTAAATGTTAGAACTAGTATTTTATTCTATTTAAAGATGATAGTAAAATTAAATGAATATAATCACAGTAAATCAAATTAACAGTCAAAATAAGAAAGGGAAATAAATACCCATTTATTTGAGAACCAAAATGTTTAATGTGATGTCTAAAGGACTGGGATCAATTATATGAAAATATTCAGAACAAAAGCATTATATATATATTTTTTGAAAATGGGGGAAATTTTTAAGTAGTGGCAGAACCATTTGTTTTAAAGACTTCTTTTTTTTTGTTTGTTTAATGAAATCCTGGTCAATTTAGCTAAGTTCATAGAACACAAAGCCAATTGCCTAATTTAACTAATTACCTATTTTGGAGGTTTTAATCACCGCAAATATCTAGGCAACTTTTGCAGAATGCAATAGATTTCATTTCAGCTGTGCTACCTTGGTGTCAAAATTTTTAGCTGTTGTAATAATAGAAGACCAGGTGTTACATGGTCAGGTTTTCCCTTCTTAGAAATCAGGGGGATATTGGTCAATGTGATTTACATCCAACTTGGATCCAGGGCTCTATTTTTCTAATCAGGACTTTTCATGGTTTCTAATGGTATCCTTTATATATATATATATTTCATTTGAAGCATCTCATTTAAAAATAAAAAGTAAATCTAGAAAGCATGCTATGACACATGTGAAATAATTCTGGGGATCCAAAAATCAAGTAAATTCTGTAGGGCTGAGGATTCACTTGAATTTCAGGGTCTACTTTAAAATAAACCCTCTTCTTCTCAGATGCCTGAATTTCTTATATTCTATACACTATTTTGGAAGAAAGTTATAACAAATTTAAACATTTTATTTAAGCTTTGTTCTGGGCTTTTTATCACCTTTCTTTTCTCTTTAGGGGAATTTAGTGATGGCTCCAATGAAGCTGGTGGTATCTACCAAGTCCTGGAAATACCCTATGAGGGAGATGAGATAAGTATGATGCTGGTATTGTCCAGACAGGAAGTTCCACTGGCCAGTCTGGAGCCATTGGTGAAAGCACAGCTGATTGAAGAATGGGCAAACTCTGTGAAGAAGCAAAAAGTGGAAGTGTACCTGCCCAGGTGAGAGGCTCCTGTGTGACTCCTTCTGATAGCAGGGAGCGAGGGCTATCAACGAAGGTTCTGACTCAGAGAAACTCTTGCCAGTGCTTTTGAATTTTGTCTTGTGTTACTCTCCTCCTTTTCCTTCTCCTTATTCCTCTTCTACTCCTTCTTTTTAAAAATCATTCTTTCATACTCATTCAGAGCTACCCAGAGACACAGGCTCACTAACCAATTCATTCAGAGCTACTTACCAAGACCTAGTTGCAGAAGTGAGTCAACCTTCTTAGCTTCATTTTAGAAGATTTTTCAAGATTGGCTTTGAATATCACTTGCGTTGACAGTCTTCTGAATGCCATTAATATTTAAAGTTGATAATAGCTGGAGAGAAAATCATCGTCAACTTTGATGGAAGAAGTGCAAGCAAGTCATGGGCTAGGGGCCAAGCAGCAACACTAAATCAGCAGGAAGAAGCTTCACATTCTCCCTGTGGCTGCAAATATAAAATCCAGGCAGGGTCTTGATGTTCTGGCTACCATCCACTTCCTCAACCCTACCTCTGGCTACCCGCCACATCAGACTTTTTGTAGCAGGTCCTATCCATGTGCCTGTAGTTACGCTACAGACGTCATGCTCTTCATGCCTCTGGATCTCTAGGCATGTTTTTGCAGTGGCCTGAAGTGCCTTCCTCACGTATCTTTACCAGGTATTGTTTACTTAGCCTTCAGGGTACAACTCCGGCACTACTTTTTCTTGGAAGCCTTCCATGAGCCACGTGATGGAGCAGGTGACCCTCACTTTGCCTCCCTTATGTATCTCCCTGTATGACAACACACTTATGCTACCACCCCACAGTAAGATGATCTTTTTCACAGGTCTTGCTTTCCTTCTGTGAGTTCTCCTAGGGTAAAGTCAGTTCTCTCTCCCATCCTAGAGACACAGAAAGTGTTTGTGAAGTCAAACCTAACTGAAGATATTATTCTGTCCTTGACTACCTTCTGTCCTTCAATACCTTAAACCCTGACAGCGGAGCTAGACCAGGAAACACAAACAACAAATTTATAAACATATGTGTAAATTCTGGGCTAGACAACAAGACACACAGTCAACAGCCACTAAATATGTCCATGTGTGCATGTGTGGAAGTACAGCTCCAATATTCATTCTGTATTAAGAAAATTGTACAAATATGATTAATTAATATGAATATTTAAGGGTGATAAATAAGATATTAGTATTAATATGGAATTACTGAAAACTCATTAACTCATTCATATTTATTCTAATCTTAGGAATTGTCAGTGAAAAGTTATATCTTATATAAGTGTATATTTTACAAAATCTTAGCCGACGTTTGCTTATATTAATGAAGGAGAGCTCTTGGAACTGTAAACATTTTTGGCTAGAAATATATATACACATTATGTTAATGTTGTATATTCATCATGTATAACCACATATAATATATAGTCATTTTTTTTAGCTTACATATAAAACTTAGGGTAAACATAACCCAATTTTTTTTTTTTGGCTAAGATATTTAGCTTGCATAACTTTTCCATGACAATACATTTATTTAGAAAGATTTCACTCTAAATCTTCTCAAGAAGAAGTAGCCAATGAATATCAAATAAAACCAAGATTTTAAAAAATATATGATAATTGACATTCACATATTTAATTTATGAACAATGTACCTTAACTCTAAAAGAATAATTTACTTTTAAATATTAATAATTAAGTTAAAATCACTAAATCAGATTTAAACTCTCATCTAGTGACCTTTTATCATTAATTTTGTATGTTTTCCTTGCATTTTATAAGAAATTCCTTTTGATAATATGAGAAATTCAGTACCTAGTTAATACTTCCCTTATTAAATTCTATGAATTAACTGCAGCATCTCCAAATGCTTTAATCCTGTGAGGATGCAAAGTTATTTAGGAATATTTTAAAAGAATTCTAAATGAATGCTTAATAAGTATTGCATATTGTAATTCAACCATATTCACTAGAAAATGTGGCCTCTGGGTCCTGTCCACTGAGAAATTGAATGTGGCAGCAGAAGAAAATTAAATTTTCATTTTCTAAGAGATACTCTTCAATTATGAAATAGTTTGGCTGGCTTGCTCATATTAATGCCTGTTACTAAACCCGGCACAGTTAATTACCATGTGTCCATTTCTCCAGGAGATCCATGAATTCTCCCTCTGCATGGCTAATGCATAGAGTGGGAGGCTAAATAGCTAGATAAGATAAATTTGGTTTCCGTTTTTAAGAGATTGACTGTTTTCAAAGACCAGTGTGTCAGTAATAAGCAATGGGAAACTGTCTACCTCTCCATTTCACAGCATTAGGACCCACTAAATGTTCAGTGAGGGTAATGATTTATGTGACTCAATGTTAGCAAAGGTAAAAATTTTCTAATAGTTGTGTTCCAGGTTTATTCAAGTGTCTGTCTTAACAGGTTTGTATAGTTTTATTCATACAGAGACATTACTCTGAAAATGCAAGTTTGCATTTCTGAATTTGACCACATTCTTGTCCTACTTGAAAGGCACTTTTATTTTCCATTATACTAGATTTTATACAAATTGCTTTAAAATGCTTTCCTTAGGAGGTATAGGGTATTTGGAGGTGGGGGAATGTGGGGAGGGGAAGTGGCAATAACTTTTGTATGATGTTTTTTCCCCTGAACAATAAATTCTACAGGAATCATATGCTGAATGGAAATTGTATTTTTATCCAATTTTGTTAATGTTGTATATTCATCATATATAACCATATATAATGTATAGCCATATATTTCTTAGTTTACATATAAAAATTAGGGTAATCATAACCCAAATATTCTTCCAATTTACCCATGGTAGCAAAAATAGTTTGGCTAATATATATTTTTATATATATATATATATGAAATATATGTAAAATATCTAAAAGGCACTTTAGAATAATGCCTGCCAGAGAGTAAGCATCATATAATTATTATCTATTATTACTATTATTGTATATTTTTAAGTCCCTATTTATCTGTTATCTATGGATAGCTTTATATATCCTTCTCTCTAAGTAGGATTTTTTAAAAACCCAGTTCTTATGAAATTATCCTCTTCATTGTCTATTCTTACTTTTCAGTCTTTAATGATATAGCTTAGGTGTAAAAAGATTTTTCTAAAATCAAAATCAAAATCAAATCTCTTACTACTTGGAATGCAGGTGGACCTGGCTGTAGTATCTTTCCACTCTCACTTTTGTAGTCTCAGATTTTTCATTTGTGATCAGAGTGCTAGAAGTCAAAGGATAAGTGGTTCTCTATTTTGTAACCAGGAACCATCCTTTTATTTTGAAATGACTGTCTACTAAAAAAGCACTTCAGTTTCATGTTTGTAAAATATAACCAGTGCACAAGCCATCTGATTTTGTTTTTTAACATGAGAGATTTTATTAGGTTTTTCTACAAAGGGTTTGATTAATTGCTTATTCATTTTGAAGTCTCCTTGTATGTAGTACATATTTGTTCTTTTCTAACACTTACTCTGCACATCTACTCATTCTCCAGGGCTTCTGCCCTCTGCCTTCTTCTCCAGTTCATTTAGGTGGGAAGTTACAAATGCAAGATGACATCACATGCCTTTATAAAATCAGCCATGTCTTTGGGTTGTAAAAAAGCAGTGTTAAGGCTTTTTACTTTTAAATTCAGTGGGTGAAATGTAAAATCTTCCTGTAGTTTGTTTGTTTGTTTTTAGATAAGCCATTGTTGGGATTATAGTGATTAGTGGTGGCGGTGCTTTGCAGTCAGAAAGATCTTAGTTCAGATCCTCATTTTACCACCTTCTCTCTAGGTAATTAGGGCAAGTTGCTTAGCTTTTGTGAACTTCAGTTTGTTATTCTGTGGAATAGAGGTAACAATACCTATCTCCTAGGATTTTGTGAGAGTATCATAGGGTTGATTAAATGAGATACTATACAAGAAAGGATTTGCATATTGCTAGGGACATACTAAACAGTATGTGGGAGATGAGAGTGATTATATAAATGTTAGTCTACATTAAGAAGAAAGGTAGTAAATGGATAATAGCTATTTTTAATAATTTGATAAGGAACAAAGACAAGGAATGGATATGTGGAAATTGTTTACATCTTGTCTTCAGCTTTGAACAAACACTGTCATGGATACTTAGATTTTATTTCACTTCAACTTACGTATTTTGCGCTATGCCAGATACTACAAATATTAGAATGAAAAAGACACTAGATTTGACTAATTTACAGTTAATGGAGCAGAGATTAGTACAGCTGTTTAATCAAATTACTCCCCCACGACTAAAATGCAAATACCCAGCACCTTAATTTTATAGTAGTGGGAACCGTATGTGTAGCTGTAATACAACAAGTACTGTTAACAGTATGTGCCCTTTACTGCCTGCCTCCTCCATGCCAGCACCGTCCTAAGACTTTTAGAAGCCGTATTTAATCCCCTCAACAATACCATGAAGTAGGCATTATTATTGCCATTTTCCACATGCCAAAACCAAGGTTTGGAAATTAGGGAGCGTCCCAAATTCAATTTGGCTAAATCACCATCCTCACCTGAACAGCCAGCCTCAGAAGTGTGAAACAAGCCAGGCTACTTTTCAGAAGTAGAAAGAATCCCCGACTGACACCTTCCTTCACTTCCCTGTTTTAGGTGAATCAGAATACTAGTAATATGACCTGGACCCTTAGCCGAGCTCCGCCACTGGTTAGCTGTATGACCTTGGTCAAGTTATTTCATCTCTCTGGCCCTCATGTCTTCTTCTGTTAACTGAGGATAATAATACCTACCTCAAAGGGCTGTGGTGATATTTAAATTAATCTGTTTTTATGCTGTTGGAGCAGTTCCTGGTATATAGCAAGCTCCATATAAATGATCAATAAACAAATAATAAAGCCCCCCCACAAAAACACCTTAAAGCATTCATTCAAGCCACTGAATGTATTCTGCAAGTATCTCATATTTACCTACTCATCCCCCTTTTCTGCTTTCACAGTCAATATCTGCTTTCTGTAAAAAACAAAATAAACAATGGTAAGTCCACGTGAAAGTGTAGGATATAGATAAAATTCAATACTTAGTTTAATATGTTTGCCAAACATTTACTCATCTGTTAATTGGCTTTTTCCTTAATCGTGGGCCTGCTTAAACTGTTTTCCACTGATTATTCCTCTCAGTGTCTGAGTCTTGTTTATAGCAATCATTCCCTTGTCATTCTTCTTAAATCATACATCAGAAATGGTGTTAATGTAACATTTAGTGACTACTACACTCTTAGCTCTTTGAAGGACACAGCCCACTGACTAAAAACTTACGTGTTGATTAGGAGGGAACATCTTTAAAAATAGGAAATATTTTGTTCTAACCAGTTGTTTCTACTTTTTACTTAAAAAGTAATAAAAGCCTTTGCTTTTAAAAAGTGCATTTGTTTGTTAATACAGCCATGTTTGGTCCGTATCTTTCACTAGAAAGATGGGCAATACAATTTGTCGGTTTGGGAGAGATTCCATATTACGACTAATCTGGCTTCCTCCTTAATAATCTAATACCGTTCTGTTATGTAACTCTCTTTGATGTCCCCTCTTTTTACAAGCACAATCAAGTAAGACCAGTTTTAGCATAACTTACCCTCTATAAGACAGACTTTAAATATCAGCACATCTATGTCTTGGCTATTGTAAACAGTGTTGCTATGAACATTGGGGTGCATGTAATTTGAAAAGATACAAGACATGGAAGCAACCTAAATGTCCATTAACAGATGATTGGATAAATAAGTTGTGCTACACACACACACACACACATACACACACACACACACACACACACACACACACACACACACACACACACACAGTGGAATACTACTAAGCCATAAAAAGAAAGAAAGAATGCCATTTGCAGCAACATGGATGAAATAAACCAAAAAGAGAAAGAAAAATACCATTGATAACACCTATATGAGGAATCTAAAAAAATGACACAAATGAGCTTATTTACAAAACAGAAATAGACTTACAGAAGATTGGAGGAATAAAAGGAGAGTTCAGGATTTGTGGATACTAACTACTATATATAAAATAGATAAACAACAAGGTCCTAGTGTATAGCACAGAGAACTATATTGAATACCTTGTAATAGCCTATAATGAAAAAGAATATGAAAAGGAATATCTCTATATATGTATAAATGAATCATTATGTTGTATATCAGAAATTAATGCAACATTGTAAACCGATTACAGTTCAATTAAAAAAGAAAATAAAATCAATAAATCTAACATTATATTCTTGTCCCAGGTAACAAGATGGTATAACTAAATATTTTTTTTCCCTCTGTTTTCTCCAGGTTCACAGTGGAACAGGAAGTTGATTTAAAAGATGCTTTGAAGGCTCTTGGAATAACTGAAATTTTCATCAAAAATGCAAATTTCACAGCCTTGTCTGGTAGGAAATAAAAACCCATTTTATTTATTTATTTTTTTTTAAATTTTATTGAGTTATAGTCAGTTTACAATGTTGTGTTATAAAAACCCATTTTAAAAATGTTTTTCCATAAGAGCTTTTTGAAATGATGATGTTGAATCCTCTATTTTATTATGGAGTTCTGAGGTAAAATATAGTTATCAGTTGCCAGATAAATATAACAAATATATTTAACTTTTATAAGCAAAACTATAAATACAGTCATAACATTATGTTTATATTATTCTGGTCCACGTCTTATCTTTGATAGTAGGTTATATTCGCTAAGACACCTGTCTTATATACATCTTTGAATTGCCCATCACAACTGACACAATGCCTTGTGGCACAGATAATCAATAAATGTGTTGATTGAATATCTCAATATGTCCAGTTATAAGTCATATAGGAAGGAAAGAAGAGAGGATACATAAGTGTCTGCTGTGAGAACTAAATGCTTTTAAGAAGAACACCTGTAAGATGATGTAAATATTATCCTAAGTTTTCAATAAAAAGCAGTGGTTTTGAAGAAGTAGCTTCAAAATACACCTGGCATATTAGGTGTTGAATAATTTACTTTAAATATCCCAAGGGGGAAAAATCCAGTTGAATTATCTGATTCAGGTGCCCTATTCTGGTCAAGATAAAAATCTTAACATATTAGTGACATTAAAGTACTTAGAAATGTAGAATCCTTTGGGTAATATTTTTAAGCAGCTAACCCCAAGACACTTATTGAAATAAGTTATCTGTGAGTGAAAGACTTAGCTTAGATAATGATGATTTTCTGTCATTTCTGTGGAACATAGGAAATTAAACAATCTGTTTCTGATGAGATTAAGACAGATATATATCAAGATAAAAGAAACTCAGTGTGTAAGGCCTTTTTATATGCAATTTATTGAACCCAGTTCTCCAGTTAGAGAGCTGGGATGACAGATTCCTGAGCAGTTCATGTGGTCCACAGGAGAGAAGTTAGCTTTCCTCTCTGGAAGCAGCAGCCTGTAAGAAAGATCTCCCACATTTAGGATCGGGAAGATTCTTTTCTAAACAGCATTCGGCTTCTAGCAATGAGATGACAGTGATGTATTTGACACCACAACTTCGACCCCTCATTCAGAGAGCCTACATCCCAAAGCACTAATAGAGCTTTTCTACGTGTCTACAACATAAATGTTTCTGTCCACATAAGGGAAATGAATGTTCCCTGAGGAAGGGTCTTCGTGGCTCACATCTGAGCTCCTCGGCCTCTGGGCTCTTGAGTGGGGTGGTCACGAGGGTAGGACTGGAGGAGATCCAAAAGGTAATGGGTACATTGTGCTGGAGTCAGAAATACATTCGTAGCTGAAGCAGAGGATACTTTAAAGTTCTTATGCTCCTTTCCTCAGGAACTCAAGAGAATCTGTCTACTATACTGGCCAAATTCCAACTGGATAATTACATTTTGCTTCTTACCATGGCTCTATTTTTGATTCGATTAGAGATTCCTCACTGTCTCACCTAAACATCGAGGCAGTTATTTCACACACGTAGAATATTTGCTGCTTTTCATTCCCGAGGGAGTTATCCTGCAGTGGCCAATCAGTTATTGTGGTCAGTGTAGGTGAAATATTTAGACATATCTGGAAGGCTTATAAGGTAATATTTAATTGTATTTACTATGTACAGAGACAGTAAAGCATAAATGTACACATGAGTAAAGATTTGAAATAACACTAGGATCTTTCAGAGTTGATACAGTCCACGTGGGAAGTCCCTGCTCTTTGATTAAACTTCCATCAGAACTGAATCCAGTCTCAGCATCCTGCTCACAGCTGTGTTCCCATCCCTGGCCCGGGCTGACACAGAGTTGGCGCACAGTAGATGTCAGCTAATGGAAAAAACGGGGGAGGGAAGGAGAGAAGAGTTTTATCTGGGGCCACTTTGTACGTTATATTTCTTGGAACATTTAACTCCTTAAAATATCAGTAAGAAATCCAAGATTGGTTACTCTCAAACACTACCCAATTCAGACCTTCAGGATAACTGATTGAAAGCCAACGTCTGAAGCTTTCAGTGAGGATTCTTTGATTCTTAAGTTCCTGGTTTTGCCAGCATCTTGGTAGTCCAGTCCCAGCATGCCAGCCACCCCAGGTAACATATTCTTAATTTTCTCTTCCTCTTGCTCTCTCTCGCTCACACACACACACAAATTCACACATTACTCATGAATCATTCATTTGAAAACTTTCTAGTGACACAACCATAAAGCTTACCTCTCTGCTTCCTCTAAACTCAGTAGCATTTATTCTCTGCATCTCTGTGTTTTGGGCACCACGTGCTCTGCCTTACATGGTTGGTATCCTTTTCACATGTTTAGTTTCTTGCCTCCCCAAATACATGAAAACCTTGATAATTAAAGTATTTATGACACTTAGTAACCTCCACAAGTACCCAGGGAAATTATTAGCATGTATTTGATTATTATTTTCTGCTTTAATGAGACTTTCATGGTGTTTAAGAATATGCGAATTAATTATATTCAACGCCATGTCCATTCCTTTCATTTACCAAGTCTTTGTGAGACAGATCATGTGAACAAGGTACTATACATAAAAATGAAGAAATGATTAAGGTATCATGTCTACTCTGAAGAAACACACAGACCTGAGGGAAAGACATAAACAGCTGGATTTAATAAAAGGAAGAGTGATAGGAATGACCATATTGCCTTTCAGAGAATATTTGACAATAGCTGGAGCTGGAGACCTTTCCAGTTGTCACAACTAGGAGGAGCTACTGGTGTCTAGTGGGCAGAGTCCAGGGCCGCTACATCCCTGGGATCCACACTAAACAGGACAGCTCCCAAACAAACAATTAAACCCCTCCCAAACGTCTATGATGATGAGCTGAGAAATCTTGTGCTAGAGAAAGCATTGTGGAAGCTGAGAGGGGGAAACATTAAAGGGCAGAATGGCAGCATGTTGGGTCAAAAGATGAAGGAGAAGACTGTATTGTTTTTCTCTCATTTTTTTTTCTTGAAGCAAAATTGGTACATAACATTATATTTATTTCAGGTGTACAACAGAATTTGATACTTGTGTACAACACAAAGTGATCACCACATCAAGGCTAGTTACCATCCGTCACCATACGGTTGACCTACCTCACCAATTTTGCCCACTCCCTTCCTCTGGTAACCTTCTGTGGCAACCACCAATCCGTTCTCTGTATCTCCACTTCAGGGGGTCTTTTTCTGAGGTTTTGTCTTGTTCTTTCATTTGGAACATACTCCTCTGTTCCCTCATTCTGCTTGACTCTTTCTGTTTGCTTCTATGTATTAAGCAAAACAGGTACTTCTCCCAGTCTTGAAGGAGCGGCCGTGTGTAGGAAATGAACCCTGTTGTTGAACTTTTCCCTAGCTCTTGGTTGACTCTTGAACCTTTGTGATTGACTAAGTAGCCTGGCTTATACTTGATAGATCCCAGTTTTTGATGGTGTGTGAAGACCTATGGGTGTTCCAGTAAAAGGGATCTCAGTCAGCACCTAGTTTTAGGCTGATTGGAAGCCACTTCTTGAGACAGCAGCTTTTTTTTTTTTTAATGGAGGTATTGACCTTGTGCATGCTAAGCATGTGCTCTACCACCGAGCTTGCCTAACCCCCTACTTCATGCAGCAGCTTTTAAAATATGCAAGTACATGCAGCCCTGTGGGATCACAGTTATAAACCCTGCTGGCCTCCAGACCAGATCTGAAGGTGTCCCTGGATGACAGTTGCAAAAATCAGGGCTTCAGATGAGTGAAAGAACTCTCTCTGGAGAGTTACTGGCAAGTTACAGCAAGTCCAAGGGAAGGCTCAAGGATGGTGTCTCCCTGCCCACGTTCCCCGAGCACTCCTCTGTAGCCTCTACACCTGTGGCAAACGTGCAGCCTGCCCCTCAGGTTGGAGCTTCAGGACAAGGAAGAGCGCCTGTCTCACAGGCAGACTGGGGATGGTTTTAGTCTGCTGTCTGTGCAGTGCCCTGGGGGCGGGAGCCTGCACAGAATCGTCTTTCCGATGATTACAGTCCTTTGGGGCCCAGAAATGCAAGCCCCGCTGGCCCCAGGGCCAGGCAATCAAGTGGTGTCCCCCGTGTGGACGGTGCTCCCCCACCAGCTTTAGGAACGCGGTGGAAGAGCGCTGGCCATGGCGCACAGACGCACCCAGCTTTTAGCAAAGCTGTGCCTGTGTGTACCCGCCCGCACTGGCCAGGTACAGGGAGGGGCAAAAATGGCATTCACCCATGCCTCTGCTCCCAAAGTCCCCACTGGTCCCCGCTTCTCTAGCCGATGCTTCAAGATTAGCAAATGAATCCCCTTCACGTCTAGTCCAGGCACTTCTCTAACTGCTGCCTTTGTGCTGGGTCCTGGGATAGGTGAGACTATGTGCCAGTCCTCTAAAAGGACTATCTCGGGTCTCCACAGCCCCCTGGGTCCCCTGGACACAAACTGCTTTGGTTTCCAAAGCCAGATGTTCAGGGGGCCTCTTCTCTCCAGGGCAGATGCCCTGGGGTGGAGTGCCCAATGCAGACCTCGAACCCCTCGCTCCTCAGGGAGTAGCTCCGGACTTGTGAGATCCCTCCCTGTTGTGCACAGGGGGTTTTTGGTGAGACTGACTCTGCCTCTCCTAGCTGTCCTCACGTGGCCCTTTTATTCCTTGTTGTGCCTCCAGTTGGTCAGCTAATCATTAGCTCTTTTTCAGCATTCTAGTTCCATATGTAACTTCAGACTCGGTGTGTCTGTGGGGGGGCGTGAGCTACAGATCTTGCTATTCCACCATCTTAGACCGCCCCTCACAAGTATGTATTTAAGCTTTTACACACGCAGAACGATTTTGAACAACATCTTAGAAAATGATAGCAGTGGTTTCCTCCAGAACCCTAGACAGAGGCTGTTAGATAAGAGAGGAGTTTTTGTTTCATATACCACTGTGCGCTGTTTTGAATGTGACCTTGTGTATGTATGACTTCTTTAATTAAAATTCTTACTTAAAAATTGGGAAAATCTTTTAAAAATAATATTATCAGTAGAGTTTGTCCATTCAAAAGAGCCCAGAAAACATTTCAGTACTCTTGGGACACTGCTACCAACTCTTGAATTATGTGATGAAATTTTTATCGTTGTTCAAAAATGTGATTTAGCAGAGGATAGAAAAGAAAAATACCCTGCTTTACATTCTCTTGCTTCTGGAAAAATCGAGTGACTTGAAAGCCTTTTGCTAAGGCCTCTTGAATCCACTGTTTCATTTTCTGTTCCACAGCATCTACTTTCATTTCAGACTCTCATTACTGTTGCCCTCGACGATTTCAATAGCCTCCTAAATGGTTTCCAATCTCTCTTCCATCTAATCTGTATTACCTACCACGGCCAAGACTAATCGCCTTAAAACTCGCTCTCGGTCATTCCAGTTCCTGTTCAAATCCTCCTTTCAGCCTGCAGTGCGCTGTCCACTGCCCGGCAGGGCGTTCAGACCTCAGCTCCCTCCAGCCTGAGCCCTGGCTGGTTCCTCACACGCAGCCAAACTGAACACTCGCTCTGCTCCTCACATCCCCCCAGATCCCCATCTTTCTGAAACCTCTCCCACCTGAAATCTCTTCTGAACTGAGCGTCAGGTCTAAGATCCCCAACTTCAGTAAGTCCCTGTGATGCCACCAACCAGAAGCAATCCTCCTTCCTAAATACTACAATAGTCGATTATTTTCCTTATGCCACATACCACATCTAATTTCATATTATCAGTGTTTATGCATTAGATATCCCCTGCCAGAATCTAAACCTCCCCCACATTGATCCTTGTGTATGTTTAAGAAGCACCCAGCACCGTGCTTTCTGCTTTGTACTCACTGAAGGAAGGGATGAAGAAGATGAGATACTCTGCATTTATTGTGTTTCTTTCTTCCAACCTCAATCTGATGTCCATTGCTTTTGACGCTAAATTCCATTAACATAAAACATAGTAAGGACTCATACAATAAACATGGAATCCAGAGAATGCTGAGAATCATTTTCTTCTCTGGCTCTATTTAAAATGCTCATCTATGTGCAGGGAGGATTCTGTTATATAGAGTAGGGCTATTTTTGTAATGGAAATGAATGACTGTCAGCATTTGGATTAATAGATAATCCTCTTGGAAGGTGTAAGGGGAAGGAGAAAGAGAGTACTAAATCCTTCAGCACAAAGTACAAGCTTTAATAAAGGAGCCAATAAAATAAAGGAATTAAGAAGACACAGCAAAAGCCGTATTCAGGTCAGACTCAAGTGATTAGATTTATGCTGGGCTGACTCTTACATCCTGCCCTTGTTTGTTCTCGTTCTCCTTCTACCTGTAAGCCAGAGGGCTGGGCTCTTTCTCGTCCAGCGCCCTAATTCCAGTTTCCCCCTACTTTCTTGCTTGGACGGTGGCCACGGCTAACAAAGTTGATCTTCCTGCCCCCAGCTGTTTGCTCATCCGATTCACGCTTTACAGCTGCTGCCACAGATACCTTCTAAAATCGAAGCAGACGTATCTTATTACTTGCGGACAAAGCCCAGGCTCTCTCGCATCATGGTCCAAGCTCTTAAAAGCAGGCAAACCCCCCGCCCCTCCCCTCCTGCTCACAGCCCAGGCTTCAGCTGGACCTTCAGGTCATCACCACTGCTTCTCTCACTTTGCAGATACAATTCTCAGCATGGAATCCTCTTGTCCCCACCTCTGACTTTCACTCTTCTACTTGTTCTCCAGGAACCAGCCCAAATGTCGCTCCTCTGAGAAGCTTCCGCTGACCTCTCTCCCTTCCTAGATGGTTTAATTTCTCTCATCTAAACTCCCACAGTGCAAGGCGCTTTCACACGTTTTACCTGTTCTTGGATTGTTTGTTCTCATACCTGCCACTGAGTTGGGAGCTCCTCAGGAGCCCGACTGTGTCACAGACGCCTTTCCGTCCTCAGAGCCCAGCATGGTGTGGGGAGCAGGCTACATGCTGGGTGGGTGTGTGCCCTGAGGAAATGGTGCTGGACCCCACCTTGCTGCACGTTGGGGGCTTCTCTCAAGCCTCTGGCCCTCCTCAGTCCCCACGCTCCAGCCACACAGACCTTTTTTGGGTCCTTGAGCACACCTGGCTTGTAGCTGCCACTGCACTAGCCTTTCCCTCTGCCGGAAACTACCTCCAGTCTGCCCTTGGCTGGCTCCTCTGTCTTCTTTAAGTCTCAGCTCAGATTAACCTTCTCAGACATGCCTTTCCTAACATCTGATGTCAAGGAGCTCCTCTTCCCTGCCCTAGCCACCAGCCAACACATCACTTTCTCTTCTTAGACTTACCATAGCCTGAAATTGCAGTCATCTATTGATTTTCTTCTTTATTGTCCCCGTTATTTAATGTCCCCTTTCTCCCATTAGGAAGGAACTATTTAGATCACCACAGTATACCCGGTGCATCAACCATGTCCGGCATATAGGAGGTGCTCAGTTACATGAATAAATGAATGAACAAAGAAATGAGAATTTACTGATCTATAACAAAATCTATCCAGAAAAACAAATAAACAAATGCTATTCCTACCTTGAAGGAGCTCAAATTCTAAAAACCTTTCTAAAGTTCATGGGTGGGGCTGAAGCTAAAAATATTTTCACAACTGAAGTAGAGACATATTTGGTATCCTAGGGTTCTGTTATGGAACTCTGTTGATTTTGTTATTTTAAGCATGTCCTTGGTGACGCAGATATCTATTTAAATTGGCTGTTTAGGAGCAGTGCCAGAGAGGAGGTAGGGGCATCCTCTTGCACCCTGGCCATCCTGCCCGCATTATGTTCACTGCAGATACTCAGAGCCTTTGGTGTCCTGCACAAGTCCTCATACAAGCAGGGTACTTGATAAACATTTGCTCAGTGACTGAATGAATGGTTTAGTATTTTGCCCTGTTTTTTTGCAGAAGAGCTTGAATTATTGCCCAGCTCTTCTCTGGGGAACCCAGGGTTTGCTGGCCCAGTTCCCATCTTATCCATTGTGAAAAGCTTTGCTCCATGCTGCCTGGAGGAAAATAGGGCCAGTCATTTGGCAGCAATGTAGGCTGTGGCCCGAAGGAGAAGACTGCTTAGGGCCAGTGGACGGTTTTTTTTTTTTTTGGGGGGGGGGTTATCTCTGTTTGCTACTGATTTATTTATTTTCAGTTTCAGACAATAGTTAACTTTTCTCTAACAAATAAGATGAACTCATCAGTGTAAATCTCTTTAATTCCACTCACATTATGATTCCTCAAATATCTGAGTGAGCCCTTGGTGCCTGGCCATCTGCAAGAACTTGGCAGGAGATGTTGAATAACTCAGGAAGGTCCAGGACCTTGCGGGGGCAAGTGCATGGCCTGGCAGGAAAGATGGCCTTGACCGACACACAACTACATGAGGATGGGCACTACTACGGGGCAAACGCAGAAGCTCTGATCTTACTTGTGTTCCTGCACGACCTAGTCTCCTCTAAGATGCGGTGGCAGCAGACACATTCATGCTTACACCCCCTTCAGCTTATATTTTATATCAGTGTGACTGCTTGAAACTTGTCCCAAGAGAAAAAGTTTTTTCTTTTGTTCCCTCAGTATTCATGATGTGATTTCCTGCTTGTTACATTTTCTCCTACTTGTATATCTAAAGGGGTGGTGTTTTTCTGAAGGTTAAGTTTCCTGAGCTCTCGTTTACAACTGCAGACACATGCTGTCCGTGGTGTAGCAGTTAATCACCCCTGGAAGCTGGAACATCGGTTTCGATCTTTATTGTGCTGTCTTTGAAATGTATATGATGACACTGGTCTGTGGGATCCCATCCCTTCTGCTCCTCTACTCAATTAGAGTATTAAGTTTTCTGGTGTGCGTGTGGTCTTGGTATTCTTTCTCTCTTTGGGGCAGTTCTCCATCAATCTTCCTAGACCATCTATTTTGGATTAGTGTCATATGTTTTATTTATTATAAGAATAAACTTTATAGCCATTAATTGTGAACAAAATTGTAGTCATGGTGCCTCTAGAGTGAAGACATCCAAAGTTTTACAACATGAAACAGCTAACCCCTTTCATTCAACAGTTACTAAATGTTGGGTTAAACCCTGGAAAAGTACGTATTATCAGGAAACTCCCTCTACTTAAGTCAGTTCATTCATTAGGCTCATTAAGTGCTAAAAGCCAGGGACACTAAAAGGAAAGACACAATCCTTGCCTGAAGGAAGCTGACAGTCCAGGAAGAGAGAGAGAGCTATGCTAATATGATATAGTGCAAAGGCTTAAATAGAGTTAGAGCCTGGGTTCAGCGGGAAAGAGTGGTCAGTTCTACTTTAGGGGTGTGGTTTAGGAATCAGGGGAGAACGGAAGAGTCCCAAAAGGTTTCAAAGCAGAGCCTCAAAAGTAGATTAGGTGTCTCACTGTACAAGGGTTCAGGGAGTTTGTGGGGAAGCAAAGACACAGAAGTGATAAAGTGTGGTGTGACCAGGCCCCTGCAGTTCAGATAACCTGGAGCACAGCGTGTGGAGGGAAGGATGCTGAGGGAAAGAGGTAGAGGCAACCTCATGGAGGTCCTCGTATTGCTGAGCTGTATGCAGGTGTGTTATATACTGAAGGCGAGGTGGGAGGTAGAGCAGGCAGGAAAGGGGAAAGGGTTTTAAGTAAGGTAGTGGCGTATTGGTTTGTATTGGCTAAGCTCATCCCAGAGGAAGCTTTAATGTGAATTGCAGGCAGCTAGACCAGTTCTTAACTGCTATGTCATGATCCACTGACTCCCTACAGACTCATTTTTAAAAATGCATTTATATATGTTGCTGGGTTTAATTTTCTGATTTAAAGAAACTTTACCTCCATGTTAACAGGTGAGTTTGGCATATGATTTTCTTTTCTTCAACAGCCTTTGTTCAATTTTAATAGCAAGCTAAGACTACCCAGAGATGAATTAGATTGCTTTTATTCTCTTTATAGAGCCTGGAATAGTGTTACAACAGAAAATTCTGTCTGTTTCTAGAAGGTTTGGTTAAAATCCCCTAGAAAACCATCTGCTTGGAATCTTTTATTTTGAGGAAGGGGAAAGATTTTCAACTACTTTAATGGTTACTGGACTATTCAGACATTCTATTTATTTCCTTGATTCAACTTTATAATTTATACATTTTAATAAAATTGTCCAGTTGATGGCAAATCTGTTCTTTTTCAAAGTTATCTGCATAAAGAAGCACAAGAAACTTTAGAAAGGGGAATGGAAATATTCTTAATCTTATTTGTGGAGCTGGGTTCACAGATAATACAACTTCCAAAATTTGCCAAATTGTGTACTGTAGATAGATACAGTTCATAGTTAATAAATTATACTCCTTAAAGTTGATTAACATTTATCTGCAGGAAATTATACGTAGTGGTTTTTTTGTGATTTTTAAAAATTCTCTTTATATCTTTAGTTCTGTTCTTTTTTTTAATCTTAATATTGTTTATTTGGGTACTCTCTCTTCTTTGTGAATCTTGTGAAAGGTTTGTCCGTTTCTTTATCTTTTAAATAACTAGCGTTCTGGGGAGAACCCTCAGTGTCCTTGCTTTCTTGCCCTTTCTGCCATGGTGCCTTGCAGCATCCCCCACCCCCACCCCCTTCTGTAGGTGTGAATGGGAGGTTAGAGGACTAGAGGAGGGCACATTCGGGGCAGAAGCCAAGGTTGAAGGGATGAGATTCCTTCTTTCGGGGTGCCTAGTACAGTCAGCAGATCAAGCTCAGGGGCTACTGGAGGCAGTTTCCTCTGTGAAACTGATGTGTCTAAATGATCACCTGGTGTCTTTGAGAACCCCCCTCAGAGTATCTGGACAGGGCTTGGCTGGCTGCGTGGACACCTCTTGCTCTTTAGGAACGGATGCTGTCAATTCTGGCTCCTAATGCATGACCCTGCATTGAAACGGGCAGCAGAATCTGAAAATAATAGAGCATTAGCTAACTGCTAAATAGTTAATATATTTTACTGTTTTGGAATTCACTGTTTTTGCCAACTAAATTATTTTGACTAGTTATTTAATGCAATTTATACTTTTCATTTGTTAAAAAAAAAAAAGCCAACTAGTCTAGATTTGAGGGAGCTAATTATACTTAATTGTTTTGTGTAAACCCTTTATTGCTTTTTATTTTTCTTCTTGTCATCAACTGCATCATAATATATGTGAGACGCACTGTTTCATAATGCAGTGCTTATATCTTAATGCTAAATATGAGCTGAGGAAAGAATATGCCTATTAAAAGTATAATCAGAGATGCCACCAGTTTGTCTTGGGGCTTATTCCAAATAAGCAGGTGCTTTTACTGAACGGTGGATGCTGGGTATCAACAGCAGAGTTACTAAGCTCAAATTTGAAGTAGACCTCCTGGAATTGGAAAAAAAAAAAGGTATAAATTTGAGTAATCCTTGATCTTGCTTCCTTGTACTTTTTTTGGATTTTTTTCCTTTAAAAAAATTTAATCTATTTATTTATTTATTGTGTGAGGGGGAATTAGGTTTACGTATTTATTTTTAGAGGAGGTACTGGGGATTGAACCCAGGACCCTGTGTATGCTAAGCACGTGCTCTACCGCTTGAGCTGTACCCTCCCACCCCTTTTACTGTTTTTTGCTTTATTCCCCCCCCCCCGCAAGTATCTTTTGTTTCTTTCATTTTAATCTTGGGGAAAAGCTGGAAACGCAAGACTGAAAGCTGTTGTACTGTATAGTTTGCTACGCCTGCCAGAACGAAGTTCCACAGACTGGCTTCAGCAACAGACATTTATTTTGTCATGGTTCTGGCCGCTGGAAGTCTGAGATTAAGGTGTCCTCGGGGTTGGTTTCTTCTTAGGCCTTTCTCCTTGGCTTACAGACGGCCATCTCCTCCCTGTGTCTTCACATGTTGTAGTAGTCAGGGTTCTTCAGATAAACAGAACCAACAGGACGAATAGATATACATATGTACATATAGTGAGAGATGTTACCAGGAAAAGGGAAATAAGAATTACCTCAGTTCTTAGTCACCTGGAAAAAAAGATTTTTGATGAGAGACAGAAAGCGTGATAGAAGCAAGATTTTCATTAGTGAAGTAAAAAAGGTAAAAGTCCACTCCCGAGAACTGGGAGCGGGCCAATCCAAGAGAGGAAAAAAGGCCACTGCGCCCTTAGTTTTCCTATTTTTATATCCTGGTTTTGTGATTGATTGATTGATTGACAACTCAGGTTCCTTGCCCTCTGGCTGACTGACAGCTCAGGTTTCTTGTGTTCTGGACCCTTCCTCTGCCCCCTGCCCAGTGCTCATTTCTACATAAACTACCTAACATTCCCCCCTCTAGTCTTAGGACCTCAAATCTTTGGGACGTAGAGGGCAAGGACAGAGGACAGTTCTAGCTACTTCCTGCTGATCTTGGGCAACGATGGAGCTCTTTGGGGTCCCAGACAAGGTGGCTGTCACTGGGCAGGTGGTGAACGAAGGGTCAGTGTCCATTGAGGGGCTTGTATAACAGCTGTCTTGGCTGATTTGTTGATTACCTTGTTATATAGCCATTTGAAGTTTGACTCTAGATAAGAAGAAACATTTTATAAGAAGGTTGAAAAGACAGAGGTCAAATATATAGAGCTAATCCTAGCCAAGGGATGAAGGGGACAAACAAGGGTGATGCCTACGTAAGTGGAAAAATTGTCTTAGGAAAAAATTTCTGTTGGTTTAGGTTTTAGAAAGCAGATGTTGGAGTGTTAGTCCAGTAAACTAAAGGAGGAATAAAAAGAGGGACCCTAATGTCAGGACATTTTAAGTTAGTATTAAAACAGTTTAGTGGGGGCCTAAAAAAGAAAAGATTAGAGCCAGTAGACATTTAAGAAAAAGGTTTATCTAATAGGGATCCATAGTCCCCTAGGGTGATGGAACAGTCTCACCAGAGTGTCGCTTGAAAAGCAGTTGCAGATCGCTAAGAGGTTCACAAGAATACGTGGAATTTGAGGTATCTTGGGTGCCAGAGTCCGAGTTTTTAACGGATTGGTCTTCTTGGGCCAATTTCTAAGGTTTGACTTGGGTATGATGTATCCAGCTGGCAATTCCAGGAACTTTTCCTGCAGTGGGGGAGGACAGAAGAACAGGGTAAGGCCCCTTCCATGCAGGTTGAAGCTGGGAGGCTGGGGAGCCATCCTTCCAAACTTTGATCAACACCTGAGTGCCAGGGGGATACAAAAGAGATGCTGTTGTCACTTGAGGTCCTGTTTTTAACCCAAATCCTCTCAAGGTGTTCTGGAATTGATTAAGAGCCTGGGCATATGCCCCTAAAGAGGTGACTTCATTATCTACCAGTATTTCTGCCTGAATAAATGGCCTTCCATAGAAAGCTTTGTAAGGACTAAGGCCCAGGGTCATCCTACGGGTGACCCTGGTTCGTAAAAGAGGCTTCTTGGATGAGCTTCCTAAGAGCAGCCTTAAGGAACTGATTGTCCTTTTCAACTTATCCTGAGGAGAGGCCTCCATGAGCAATGTAGATTATAATGGATTCCTAAGGCTTTAGAAACAGACTGGACCATCGAGGAGATAAATGAAGGCCCATTATCACTTTGTAGAGAAAGAGGGAGACAAACCTGGGAATTATTTCGTGTAATCGTTGTTTTGTTACCCTCTGATGCCTTTTCAGTTCTGATGGGATGTGCTCCTACCCATCCTGGGAATGTGTCAAAGATCAGTAGGTATTTGTAACCTTGATATGGGGGGATCTGAGTAAAACCAAGTTGCCAGTCCTCTCCTGGATAATACCCTCTATGTTGAGCAGGTCGAATTAATTGGGGTTTTTAAGGCTCCCTGTGGGTTGTTAACCGCACAGGTAGGGCAAGGGTTGATCACTCCGTCTATGGGCTTAGTCCCTTTCCTTTAAACACCCTTGAGATTAGCAAGGGAAAAGCATCCTTACCCAAGTGCGTAGCTTCACATAAGGCCTTTGAGACACCCCATTGGAGATCCTGTGGTAAAAGTAAAACTTCTTCCTGCTGTAACCAGCCTGAAGATCCAAGTAAAAATCCTTTCTGTTTGCCCCAAATCTCTTCTTCTTGAGTACAATGGGGGCTTGGTAAAGGCAGGGTAGGAACCAGTGCCCCTTGCAGGGAGGCTCCTGAATGGCAGCACTCGTGGCTGCAGCATCAGCTGTGCTGTTTCCTTTTGCTGTTTCTGAACCCCCTTTGTGATGGCCCTTACAGCGAACCACAGCCACTTGTCAGGGAAGCTGGAGGGCCTCAAGGAGGCCACGGATTTGGGACACATATTTTATGGGACTATTTTTGGCTGTTAGAAGTCCCCTTTCCTTCCAAATAGCTGCATGAGCATGTAAAACCAGGAAGGCATATTTTGAGTCTGTATAAATGGTGACCTTTCCCCTTCCACGAGCTCTAAGGCTCGTTTTAAGGTGATCAGTTCAGCCAGTTGTGCTGAGGTGCCAGTAGGCAGTGGCTTAGCTTCCTGTAACCTCATGGAGGGACAGAACTGAGTATCCAGCTCTATGTGTTCCCATCTGTGATAAAGCTGCTCCCACTGGTGAAACAAATCTCATCAGGGTTTCCAGGGGTTGGTCGGTGAGATCTGTTCTAGCTCCTAGAGAAATGGACAGGGTCTCGTGATATAGGCGAAAGGGAAGAGACTCGTCTGGTGATGGCAATAGTGTAGCAGGATTGAGTGTCCCACAAACAGAGACAGGGACATCTGGGTTTTCCAATAATAATGCCTGATATTTAAGAAGCCGAGCATCTGAGAGCCAGAAATGTCCCTTGCCTTTTAAAAGATCAGAAACTTGATGGTTAGCTTGTATAGGGGCCCCCAGAGATAGCTTAAAAGCTTCCTCCAGGAGAGTGGAAAGGGCTCCCAACACTCTTAGACAGGAAAGCCAGCCTCTAGCAGTGGGATGAAGCCACTTGGAGAGGTGTCCCATAGGCTGCTGGGTAGGACCCAGCCGTTGGGTGAGGACCCCCAAGGTCTCTCATGAACATATAACTGGAGGGGCCTTGTGGGATCTGGAAGCCCCAAGGCTGGGGATCTCACTAGGAGATTTTTTCATTCTTCCATTGCTTCCTGTTGGGAAGGACCCCACTGAAGAGGTACTGAGTCATCCTTACCCTTTAAACTGTCCCATAGAGGTTGGGCTATACACCCATAGTTAGGGATCCAAAGCCTACAGTAACCTGTTAGTCTGAGAAATGCCCTGAGCTGTTCTCAAGTAGTGGGATTAGGGAATTGTAAGATTCCCTGAAGTCATTCAGGGGAAAGGCTACAGTTTCCAGGAGTCAAGACAACTCCTAGATAAGTGACCTCTTGTTTGACCATTTTGGCCTTGGACCTGGAAACTTTATATCCTCGCTCGGCCAAGAAGTTAAGAGTTTGGACTGCATGCTGGATGGCCTGTTCTCAAGTAAGGGAGCAGATAAGTAGGTCATCTACATATTGGAGAATAGTTCCTTTTTCAAGCTGTAAGTCCTGTAAATCTGGGCCAAAGCTTGCCCAAAGAGGTGAGGACTCTCTAAACCCCTGTGGTAGTGCTATCCAGGTTTGGTGGTGTTGATACCCATTGGGTGAGTCCCACTGAAAGGCAAATAAATATTGGGACTGGGGACTAAGGGGTACACAGAAGAAAGCACCTTTTAGGTCTAAGGTCATGAACCACTGTGCTCCTGGAGGGACGTTCCCCAGTAACACACAGGGGTTCAGAGCCACTGGATGAAGAGGTACTGCTGCCTCATTTATGATTCATAAATCCTGGACCAGTCTAGGTTCCATTTTTTTAATGACCAGGATAGATGTGTTGCAGGGGGAGTTAACAGGAATTAAGAGTCCACACTGTAAGAACTTAGAAGTTGTTGGCTGAAGGCCCTTCCTTGCCTCAGGTTTTAAAGGATACTGTTTTCAATTAGGGAACCAGGTAGGATCTTTAAGGGAGATGACAACCGGAGGAGCCCTCCTTGCCCGCACTGCGATGCCTTGATCCCAGGCAGCGGGATTAATTTTATCTCCCAGGCCTCTGGGTGGGGAGGTCTCTCTCCTTCCCCAGGGAGCAGCAAGAGTTGTACAGAGGTGGAAGTTTGGGGATTTTCTCCCAGGGTAACTCGGGTTCCCAGTTTGTAAAGAAGATTTCATCCCAAAAGGGGGCTAGGACATTCTGGCATGCATAAGAAAGAATATGCGAATGAGCATTTGTCCCATAAACAACAAAGGGGGTGAGTAAGGAATCTTAAGGTCACTTTACCTGTGACTCCCATGACAGTACAGGATCTAGAGGAAAAGGGTCCAGAGAAAGAAGTTAGGACAGAGTAGGTGGCCCCAGTATCCAAAAGAAAATTTACCGTCCTACCTGCCACATCCACTCGTACCCACGGCTCCAGCCCAGTGATGGAGATCTCTTGCATTGGGGACACTGGAGGAGGCTTCTTCAGTCCTGGACAACCATCTGCAGGCCTTGGGCTGGTTTTCCCCCGCAAGCCATTTGGCTCGAAAGACAGAGGGCCGCCCAATGACCATGTTGGCTACACTGAAAGCAGGCAGGTCTTGGAGGTTTGTCCCTGTAGGGACATTCTTTGGCCCGGTGACCAGGTCGGCGGCAGATGCTGCATTTGTCGTTGGACTTACTTGCACTGTTGGGGGCCGGGTATGTAAGGACGGTGGCTGCCCTTGAAGGGCCGCTATCATCCGGGCAGTCATAGCCTCCTCCCTTCTTTCCTGCTCCTGAGCCCTGTCCTCTTGCCCCTGATTTCGATTATAAAAAACTGTGGCAGCAATGGTTAACACTTCATCAAGAGTTTCTCCAGGTTCCTGGATCACCTTTTGGAGTTTTCATCTAATATCAGGGGCAGACTGAGTGAGAAATTCATCCTTTAGGATAATGTGTCCCTCATATGAGCTGAGGTCTGAGTTAGTATACTTAGTAAGTGCCTCCTGGAGCTGCTCCAAAAAGGCAGTGTGTTTTTCTCTGGGCTCCTGACTAACAGCTAACACCTTAGAATAACTGATAACTTTCTGTCAGGCTGCCCGGAGTCCTGCCTTAACATAGATTAAAAAATGGTCTCTTTCCCATTTTTGGTTAAGGTCATTATAATCCCATCTGGGGTCCACTGGGGGAACAGCTGTTTCCCCTGTGGGGTACTTGTTGTTAGACAGATGTAGGCTGTCTGCATATTTTCTGGCTTCTCTAAGAACCCTTTCCCTTTCTACGTCAGATGGGGTTTGGCAAGGATAATATAAACATCTTTCCAGATGAGATCGTATGCCAGAGTGAGGTGTTGAAATGCCTCTATGTTTTTATCTGGGTTATCTGAATAGCTTCCCAGATCAGTCTTAATTTGTCTCAGTTCTACCAGAGAGAACGGCTTATGTGTGAATTGAGGACCAAATTCTCCACCTGTTTCTACCAGAGGGCAGGTCAAAGGTAATGGAGGAGCTGAAGGCAGTATCTTTCCTGAGTATGAGGGAAATGAGGGGTATGTGGTAGGGAGAGCAGGGCAGGGCGTCAGTTTAGGAGAGTCCCCCTCTCTAGGGGGTGTCAGGGACAGTAGGTTATTAGATGAAACTGTTACCTGAGTGGTTAACTTACATTCATATCTTTTACTTACTGAGGGACAGCAATGATCTCCCAGAGGATGTATGGTATTTCAGACCATTTGCCTTGTCTCTTACAGAAGCGATCAAGCTGGAACAAGATGGTTGACTTTATGTTCCCGTTTATAGGCCATGCTTCCTCACAGGGAAGTCGATATTGTGGCCAGGCAACATTACAAAGGAATATAAGTGTTTTTCTTTTAAAGGTTTGTAGAATAAAATGGTCCCAGTTGTCCAATATGCAGCCTAAAGGAGTCCCAGCAGGGATAGACTCTTGGTTTCCCATCTGAAAAACAAGGGTAGGATACAGGGGGAGGGTTTCAGAGCTTAGCATCCTAAGGTGAAAAGCCCACGGACTAGGCTGATGTCTCAGCCTCTGTCCACAACCAAATTCATCCTCGAGTGTAGCCATGGATCAGCAATGCCTGGCATCCTAGGGTCCTGATTCGGGGATGGAAGGTGATGTCTCAGCCTCCACTCCAGAAAGGGGGAAACGGCCACAGTCTCACTGGGTGCTGGGTGTCTCCGTGGTCTGATTGGAATGATCTCCTTTAGTTTAGCCAGTGGCTGGTCACCCCACCACGCCTTGTGTTCTCAGTTCAGCTGCCACAACTGGCCCCAGGAGCTTGTGCTCCGCTGGTTGGCTTCAGGGAGGGAGAGGGAAATGAAGGATTGGAAAGATTAAGTTTAAGCATGCCATCCGAGTCACAGCACCAAAATTAATGTTACCAGGAAAAGGGAAATAAGAATTACCTCGGTTCTTAGTCACACGAAAAAAATATTTTTGACAAGAAACAGAAAGCGTGATATAAGCAAGATTTTTATTAATGAAGTAAAAAAAAGTAAAAGATAGTACACTCCCAGGAATTGGGAATGAGCCAATCCAAGAGAGGAAAAATGGCACCGTTCCCTCATTTTTCCTGTTTTTATATCCTGGCTTCATGATTGATTGATTGATTGACTGACAACTCAGGTTCCCTGCGTTCTGGTTGACTGACAGCTCAGGTTCCTTGTGTTCTGGATCGTTCCTTTCCCCTTCCTCTCCCCCTGCCCAGTGCTTATTTCTATCTAAACTACCTAACAGATGGATATATGCATTTGTGTGTGTGTATGTATGTATATATATGTGTGTGTGTGTGTATAGAGAGACAGAGAAGGAGAGAGAGAGAGGGGTTAAGAGATTTATTTTAAAGAATTGGCTTGCACAATTGTGTAGGCTTTGGAAATGTAAAGTCTGCAAGGTAGGCCAGTAGGCCAGAGACTCAGGCATGAGTCCTAAGGCTATCAGCTGGCAGAATTCCTTCTTGCTTGAAGGAGGTCAATCTTTGTTCTATTAAAGTCTTCAGCTGATTGGATGAGGCCCACCCACATCATGAGGGTAATCTGGTTTAATTAAAGCCCACCAATTTTAATGTTAATCTCATCCCCAAAAATATTTGCAGAAACATCTAGAATGATGTTTGACCACATATCTGAGCACCACGGCCAAGCCAAGCTGACACAAAATTTAACTACCATGCATGGCCTTCCCTCTGTGCCTATCTGTGTCTAAATCTCCATATCTTATAAGGAGACCAGTTACACTGGATTAGGGCCTACCCTAACGACCTCATTTTAATTTAAGACTCCCAAATACAGTCACATTCTGAAGTCGTGGGGGGCTAGAGCTTACGAATTTTAGAGAACAAATTCAGCCCATAACAGCCATTAATTTAAAAGTAAGCATAAACAGAAAGACAATTCAAAGGGAAAAACGGTCTTCCTAATACTAAAAATGTGTATTTCATCCAACCTTGGGATAAAGCACATTTTTGAATCCTCAGATAAACCAATCAAATGGAGTGGGAAGTAACTTTTTTATATATTTACCTTTCTACAACCTAGAAGACAATTTTGTTTTTCTTTGCCAAGGATATTTATATTATCACAGTAATTGGAGTTTAGATTTTTTAAAAAAAATTTCTTATTCTGATTATATCTGGATATCTACAAGATATTTTGTGTTTTAAAATCATCTTGCGTTTTAAAATTTCAAACTAGAGAGCAATATGTAAAATGTCTTTATTTTGAATTATGAACTAATTTGAACTTGCTGTTAAAAACAGAGCCACGTTTCTGCTTTTTCTGGCAATGTAAGGAATAAATAATGGGAAAATTACCAATAAAAAATGAAGGGGAAAAATTAACAAGGGAATATAAAATAAGGACAAAACAGAAAAGACATCTTTAATGGTTCTCTCAAATCATAAATGTAATTTTGCAGCATTATCTCTTGTGTTTTGTATCAGTATCTTATGTCACTTACATTTCGCAAATCTGTTTAACTAAAGGGTAAAACCACTTCCCTATCTGATATCTCAGAAGCGCTTGTTTTTTTTTGTTTTTTTGGTTTTTTTGCAGATAACAAAGAGATTTTCCTTTCCAAAGCAATTCACAAGTCCTTCATAGAGGTTAACGAAGAAGGCTCAGAAGCTGCTGCCGCCTCAGGTGCCAAATGATTGTTTTCTAAGATCTCACTTTTTCTAGATTTGCATTTTAAAAGCAATCTTGAGTGGGGGATGGGAGTCATTTTTAGAACCCAGCCAAAAACTCCTGCTCTTAGAAGTCAAGTTAATGATGAAGCAGCTAGAATGTTCCAAATAGGATCTGAGGCGTGCACGCACCCCAGGGCCCCATACCGAGTAACTTCCATCTCTAATGAGAGGCGGGAGGGGACTGTCAGTTCTACAGAGTAGATTTTCCTGCTGTGCTGCCTGTTTAAATATGTTAAAGATTTCCCTGCTGCCCAGTTAAACATTTTTCTTTCTACCTAATTATTTGTGGAAGTCAGTTCTTAATTTTGGCAGTGAAGAGCTTCAATTTTTTAAAAGTATATGCACAAACAAGAGTGTTTGATAGCATGCAATAATTTTAAGTTAGGAATAAAATAATAATTTTAAATAAAGAATTTAAAAATTTTGACTTAAATTGTGAGTCCAAAGCAAAATGGTAAATGTCTTTGATTATTTTGAATGTTCTGACTTCCTTAGTTAAGTGAGAAGGATTTTTCTGTTGACATTTTTCTTCATTTATTTGTTTGGATTTGTTTCAATATCATGTTCAACAGCCATCATCAAAATTTAGCAGGATTTTTCCTTTCTCTGGTAAAATGTAACGTATCATATTTGCACACATTATTTTTAACTTCTGCATACATTTGTCCATTAAAAGGATCTCATCAGCTACAATGGTGTTTTCAGGAGGAGATAGATAGTCGTCTCAGGCATCGAGAAAGCTTAAAATCCTACGTAATTTAATCTCGGTCTTTCCCTGGCAACAAACCACCCTGCAGCGAGGATAAAATGATTATCCCACAAAAGGGATCTCAGGGGAATTCAGTTTCCCAGCTGTAGGAAACACCATTGCATCTCTCACTGCTATATTTTCTCTTTAATCATTGCCGTTCTGGCCACTTAAAAGCCTGTTGACTTGCTAGATAAAAACCCCCATTTCAGATAAAAGAAATAATGATTTGAGAATATAAAGAAACTGTATTTGTTTTTGGTTTGGGGTGCTTTTTGGTTCTTTTTTCCCCCTTCCCTTAACTCAAAGGTCATTTTAGGAAAGCAATAAGTATTTACCTGAGACAGAGAATAAAAATTTGTTAACAGGCAGAATAAACTGCCGTATAATTTTGGTGGGATGGTGGGAGGAAACTTGGTGAGTGTGTATTTGTTTCTTTTTTAAAGATCAAGTAGAAATGTTAACACCTTTACAGTTTCTCTCTCTCTTTCTCTCCTTTAAAATCTTGTTTTGTATAAATCGTTACCTTTGCATTAACATAGATGGTTTGGAGAAATTACTCATTAGTCCCTGCACATCCACAGACACGTAGTTACTTTCTCTCTGCACTACAGGAATGATTGCAATTAGCCGGATGGCTGTGCTGTATCCTCAAGTTATTGTCGACCATCCATTTTTCTTTCTTATCAGGAACAGGAGGACAGGTAAGAGAACAGAACTTTATTTAACAGACCAAGAAGAAACACTTTTTTCAAATTGAAAACATTTTCCTGCCTTATATATCAGATAATCTCTTGTGTTCAAATGATTTTTTAAATGAAAATAATTTATTCACATTTTTATCTTTAGATTATTGCTAATTGTAAGCAAGAAGGGAAAGAAATATCTTATTCTTTTGTTCACTTTCAACCCAATGCAGGTACAATCCTGTTCATGGGACGAGTCATGCATCCTGAAACCATGAACACAAGCGGACATGATTTTGAGGAACTTTAAATCGTTTTAATTGAATAACAAGGAAAATAGTAACTAAGCACATTATGTTTGCAACTGGTATATATTTGAGATTGGTGTTTTACAATAATATATCTTAAGATGATATTTAAAATATTTAAAATAGATCCCAATAAAAACAATGTATGTAAATTATAAGCCAACTTGGCAAGGAATGTTACCAGTATTATTGCAGTAATGGTCCTGTCATGTCTTTGTGTTTGTTGTGCTAGTATTTAAAATAAACGTACCTAGTGAACATGTGAACAGTTCTGTTTTTCATTTCAGAACTAGTAGTATAAAGGTACTTCTGGTTGAAACTTGGAAACAGTGATGTTTCTGGACATCTTAAGTCTTTCATAATCATGCAGAATCCAAGCACCAAAGTAAATTAGCATTGCACACTTATACATAACAAGCAAGAGGGAGGTGAAGACAAGCACTCCACAAAAATTTTAATTACTGTTTCTCTGAAGACGGTGTATAGTGTAATATAAAAACATGCAAACTGAACATCTTCTGTGTGGCTGCATGACAAAACTAGTTAGGAAAAAAAATAGGGTGATGCAAACCCATAGATTATAGCAATAGTTTATTTATTATGTCTTTAAAAACCCACTTGGCTTCAGATGGGTGATGGAGATCACAAGCCTGGTATATCACCATGTTTTGCTGCTACCAGTAAGACTGGAACTACAACATAGTTCCCCAAAGTCCCAAAATAATCCATATGAGCAAATTAATAATAAAAATATGCCCTCTGGTATGTCACTGGAGAGTTAACTAGAGAAACTGTGCTAGCACAGATACTGGAAACCAGCAGGTCATGGGCTGAAAGCTGCCCACAGGGATGTTCTTTTTTGTTCTATGTAGAAGGTTTTGAACTTGAGTGTCTGTAAGTGGAATATCACATTCCTTGTTTCTCCCATTGGTTAGCTGATGGCTCTGGGATGCATTTGTGTTTGAGACCTCCTGAGAGTTATAATAGATACTTTGCATAATATTTTGCTCTTATTTTCTAGTATGAGATGTAGTTGATTCCAATGGGAACAGTGTCAACTTCTTAAGTTCTCCAGTAAAATTATTTTGTTATCCTGTGGCTGAAATAATGGTATTCCTTTAGGAGGAAGGGGGCAGGGGGGAAAGAATGGATTCATCATGTTCCATAAATGCAGCCAGGTCCATTAATGCCAGATTCTGGATTCTATGATAATGATTTCAGAAGAAGTTTGAAACATTTCAAAATGTAACAGAAACCTTTGTATGTGCCTATCTTGTGTGTTAGATATTTTGCTATGATGATGATGATGATGATGATGATGATGATGATGATGATGATGATTAACTTTAATTCTCTTCAGGAGAGTTGTGGTTTGGAGCAACGAGGCCTGACCCTAGCCATATTGAATTCTAAACTCTGAGGAAAAACTTGAACATTTGCATTTTAAAACAAGTTCCCTTGGTGATTTTAATTCACACTAAATCTTGAATATTGCTAAATACAGGATACATGTGGAACACTTACTTGTATACTAGTTGTTTACATATGGTTAATTTATAGAAAATTAGATCAATCAATGAAGTATCCTAAATCAGTGCTTCTCATATTTATGTGTAATGGAGTCACCTGAGGATCTTATTTTTCAAATATTGCAGATCCTCATTTAGATCTGGCGTTGGATCTGAGATTCTACTTTTCCAACAAGTTCTCAGGTGATGCCATCGCTGTCGGCCCATGTATGTAAGTTGGCAGCAAAACTCCACTTAACACAGGTTTACATGTTTGATATTTTTATATATGGAAAAAGAAAAGCTGTATAATTTTCATACCACTTGGAGAGATTCAGGAGATAGGGCTGTAGTCTATATTAAAAGTGCAATGAACTTATACAAAAAGAAAAAAAATGGTTTTACTCTAAAGCTTTTTCCCCCCTAGTCTACACTATGGAAAGATACAGACTTTCTCTGCATATTAGAACACTTGAAATATAGTCTTTAAAAATATAGAGACATTTATAGGCAATGCTCACAAAAGAATTTCTGAGTACCCAACTCAAGGACACAATACTTAACACTGAATCTTTTGCCGCTTATATTTTCAGAAGACTCATAGTTTATTCATAAAGCTGAGGTTATTGTAGAACAGTGTTCTTGTTTTTATTTATAAGGCACACAGACTGGGGTAACTAATGTTGATTCAGTATTGATATTCTGAGTTTGTGATATTCTTTTTTACTTTATCACTACTTCTTAAGCACCTATACATACTACTATATCTGTGTAGTCATTAGTCAACTAAACAAGTCACTTATAAGGAAGAATAAACCTCATTAGAGAAGCATGTGGATTTTATAAAGTACAAAATGCAACTTTTATTAGCTGACATAGATTAAGCTTTACTATTCAGAATGTTTACCTTAAAATATTTCAATACAATTTAGATGTCCTTTAAATGAAAATGGATTCTGCCTTATTATTAGCATGTTTGTGGAATATTTAAAAGTTGAGTACTTGATAGTACCAAGTTTTTCCTATTGTTTGATTTTGTTTATAATTTCTTCAATATTTCCCTTTCTGTTGAAAAAGTAAATCTTTTTAAATTGAAGTCTAATTGATTTACAATGTTGTGTTGATTTCTGGTGTATAGCATAGTCATTCTTTTATACATACATATATTCCTTTTCATATTTTCCATTATAGGCCACTGTATGGTATTGAATATAGTTCCCTGTGCTTTGTTGTTTTATTTTATAATATAGTAGTTAGTATCTACAGATCCCCAGTTCCCAATTTATCCAATTTATCCCTCCCTACCCCCTTCCCTGCTGGTAACCATAAGTTTGTTTTCTATATCTGTGAGTCTGTCTCTGTTTTGTAAATAAGTTCAATTGTGTCTTTTTTTTTTTTTTTTTTTAGATTCCACATATGGTATCATATGGTATTTTTCTTTCTCTTTCTAGCTTACTTCACTTAGTATGATGATCTCTAGGTCCATCCATGTCACTGCAAATGGCATATTTTATTCTTTTTTATAGCTGATTAGTATTCCATTTTATATATATATATATATATATATATATATATATATATATATATATATATATAGCACAACATCTTTACCTATCATCTGTCAATGGACATTTAGTTTGCTTCCATGTCTTGGCTATTGTAAACACTGCTGCTATGAACACTGAGGTGAATGTATCTTTTTAAATTAGAGTTTCCTCTGGATATATGCCCAGGAGTGGAATTGCTGGATCAGAGGGTAAGTCTATTTTCGGTTTTTTTAAGAATCTCCATATAGTTTTCCATGATGGCTGCACTGAACTACAAATTACCCAGGATATTTTTCACAGAACTAGAACAAATAATGCTAAAATTTATATGGAATCACCGAGACCCAGAATTGCCAAAGCAATTGTGAAGAAAAAGAATGAGGCTGGAGGAATAACCCACTCAGACTTCAGACAACAGTACAGAGCTACAGTAATCAAAACAGCATGGTATTGGCACAAAAACAGATCTATGGATCAATGGAAAGGAATAAAGAGCCCAGAAATATACTTACACACCTACTGTCAATCAATCTTTGACAAAGGAGGCAAGAATATACAATGGAGAAAAGACAGTCTCTTCAACAAGTGATGTCAGGAAAGTTGCACAGCTGCATGTAAATCAGTGAAACTAGAACACTCCCTCACACCATACACAAAAATAAACTCAAAGTGGCTTAAAGCCTTAAACATAAAACAAGACACCATAAACCTCCTTGAAGGGAACATAAGTAAAACAGTCTCTGATATAAATTGTAGTAATGCTCTCCTAGGGAAATCTACCAAGGCAATAGAAATAAAAGCAAAAATAAACAAATGGGACCTAATTAACCTTAAAAGCTTTTTGCACAGCAAAGGACACCATAAATAAAATGAAAAGACAACATACAGAATGGAAGAAAATATTTGCAAGTGATGCAACTGACAGGGGCTTAATTTTCAGAATATATCAACAGCTCATACAACTCAACAAAAAAACAAACAACCCAATCCAAAAATGGGCAGAAGACCTAAACAAACATTTCTCCAATGAAGACATACAAATGGCCAATAAACACATGAAAAATGCTCAATATCACTAATTATCAGAGAAATGCAAATCAAAAGTAGTGAGGTATCACCTCACACCAGTCAGAATGGCCATCATTAAAAAGTCCACAAATGATAAATGCTGGAGTGGGTGTGGAGAAAAGGGAACCCTCCTACACTGTGGGCGGGAATGTAGCTTGGTGCAGCCATTATGAAAAAGTAAATCTTTTTTTAGCTTCTTTTTTTAAATTGAGGTATAGTTGATTTACAATATTATATTAGTTTCAAGTAGACAACATAGTGATTCAGAATTTTTATGGATCATACTCCATTTAAAGTTACCATAAAATACTGACTATAGTCCCTAGGCTGTACAACATATCCTTGTAGTTTATTTATTTTATACATAGTAGTTTGTACCTCTTTGTCTCTCTATCTTGCCCCTCCCCGCTTCCCTCTTCCCACTGGTAACCACTAGCTTGTTCTCTATAGCTGTGACTCTGTTTCTTTTTCTTTATATTCATTCATTTTATTTTTTAGGCTCCACATATAAGTGATAACATACAGTATTTGTCTCTTATTTCACTTATTCCACTTAGCAGAATACCCTCTACATCCATCCATGTTGTAGCAAATGGCAAAATTTCATTTTTTATGGCTGAGTAATAGTCCTATAATATACATGTATATGTATATATACAATGTATAACTTATACACACACACACACACGTATGTATTTATATAACTTAAAGATATATGTGTGTGTGTATATATATAATATATATAACTTCATATACATTTATCTGTTGATGAATACTTAGTTTGCTTCTGTATCTTGGCTATTATAAATAATGCTGCTGTGAACATTGGGGTGCATGTATCTTTTCAAATTAGTGTCTTCATTTTCTTTGGATATATATCCAGGAGTGGAATTACAAGATCATATGGTACTTATATTTTTAGTTTTTTGAGGCAAAAAATTAAAAAGTATAGTTCAGTTCTATTTCCTTTAACATGTATAAATTACCACACACACAGACACATACACACATGCAATGTGCACAGACAGTTTATGAAAACTTTTCTGTTTTTCTCATATTTTTGGGAGGAAATAAAAAACAATTATACATCTTTTGCTTTTGCTTTAAATCATTTTTTGCAGCTTCAGTGAGGTGTAACTGACAAAGAGAATTATATATATTTAAAGTTTACAACACAATGATTTGATATATATATAAACTGTGAAATGATTACCATGATCAAGTTGATGAAAACATCTATCACCTTACATAGTTATCTTTGTGTGTGTATCATGAGAATACTTATGATTTACTCTCAGCAAATTTCAAGCACACAATATAGTATTCTTAACTATAGTCACCATGCTGTACATTAAATCTCCCAAACTTACTCATTTTATAACTAAAATTTCGTATCCTTTTACCAGTACCTTCCGATTTCTCCCATCCCTCAGTCCTGGCAACTAACATTCTATTCTGTTTCTATGTTTTATATTTTTTATTTGATTTTTAGATTCCACATTATGAGTGAGATCATACAGTATTTGTCTTTCTCTGTCTGGCTTATTTCATTAGCATAGTGTCTTTCAGATTCATCCCCGTTGTCACAAATGGCGGGACTTCCATCTTTTTATAGCTGAATAATATTCCTTTGTGTGCATATACATTTGTGTTTATATATGCATATATATGTTACACAGGAATTATATATATTACATTTCTTTATCCATGCATTCATCTCTGGACACTTAGGTTGTTTCCGTGTCTTGCCTACTATGAATAATACTGCAATAAATGTGAGAGTACAGATGTATTTTCAAGATATTGATTTCTTTTCCTTTGGATATATATTTTAAATATTAACCCCTTGTCATATGTATGGTTTGCAAATATGTTCTCCCATTTTTTTGAAATTTCTGGGGTTTGTTTTTGGGGTGCTTTTTTTTGTCTATTTGGGGAAAAATAAAGTGTTTTTTTGTGACATATGGCATGTTCCAAAAAATGTTTCTTTGGCAGTCATCACAGCTACTAGCTGATACAGCAGTTTTTTCTCTTTTTCAGATAGGAGACACTGTTTCATCTCTCTCCTTTTCTGAAAGTTTTGTGATAATTCACAAACACATAAATCTGACATTTGTTCACATAATTGCTCTTTGTCTGTTATTCAAGAAAAATTGCTGATGGAGAGATTATCCTTTGAGTGACTTCATCTTCAAATATTTTCTGCTTAAATATTTATAACCAGATACTCATGGGAAAACATGGGCTGTGGAATGTGAGAGAACCAAGTTTAAACATCAGATCTGTCACTTACTAGATGTCTGTCCTTGGAACAAGTTGTTTAATTTTTATCTGTATATTCAGATAATAACATCTACATCACAGGATTATTTGAGGATTAAATGATATACTGTGGATGAGAAACAGAGTAAGTACTTGACACACAGCAGTCAGTCATGAAAGGCTAGCTATTAGCTTTAACATTACCTTATTTCAGCTCTTCTAAGGCACATCATTCTTCACATTTTAACATTTATGAAAATGGAGCGATCAGTGGTGTTTTACAACTGCTGGTAAAGGTAACAGTCATGACTTAGAATGGCATGGCCTGTGCATGCAGTAATCCTGTTGCATGATGCTTAACTGTAATCTCTTGGCTTCTCAGTCAACAAACCATTTGAGAAAGAATCATAATGACTATTTAAGGAAGCATTGTGAATCCCGGTTATTGTCTAAAAACCTCTCATTGATTTTTCTGTAAGATAAAGTGCCAGATTCAAAACTTGTGAAATTGGTGTCAATACCCTAGAAAAAAGTCTTAGAGACAAAAGTTGCGCCCTGGGCAAGACTGTGTCACCAGTGCTCTTAGTGGCTTAGAGGACAATGGACAGACACGGACATCAGTCACTGCACAGAAAGTCACTTGGACTAGACTCTGTATTTTAGAAACATTGTATTTTGCTTATATTTTCATTTTAAGATATACTTAAGTATGATATATAATAAAAAGTATTTAAATAAGTCTAAAAGACATGTTTCGAATGAGTTTGAAATAAACATTCTATTTAACGTGTCATAGTTGAACTGAAAGTGATTTTTTCTTTCTAAACAGTACATAAAACAAAGGAGTGTCTTATAATTGATGTCTTGAATTGGGTGAAATAGCATATTACTCACAGCAAGACTTGTTAAGGAATCATATTTATTACAGTACACAGCAAGTGGAACTGTTGTCACCTGATAATTTCCAAATGAGATTGCTTTCACTGGCTATCATAAAGGTTATTCAGAAGTTCAAATTCAAAAAGAGGGGAGGGAGGGAGTGTGTGAGAGAGGAAAGGAAAAGGGAGTAGAAAAGCAAATATTCACAAGCTACCTGCAGATGGTAACTACTTTCAGCAAAATGACTCTACAGTACCTGAAGTACAGTCATTAAGAAACATCTGAAAGAAGAATTTTTCTGACACCAATTGTGTAGAAGTGAATGCTAATGACTGGGATGTGTGTGATGAGGGCAGAGGGGGTGGGTGGGAATATTGAATCTAGTTTTTTTTTTTTAACTTATATCTCTTAATGTAGCTTCATACATTCTCACCTTACATACTGTACATGCTAATTAGAGGCAGTCCATGAGGAGGCTGATAATTATCAGATTAAATGGCAGAGGCTGAATTTTGCTCTAAACATTTTTCTCTTTCAATAAAAATCTTTCCTGCAATAAGACTGTTTTAATAACCTGGTCTTAACAACTCACAGAAGCGATAATCACACAATACTTCCTTAGCAATAGACTTCTAATTTTAATTACATTGTCTTTGCATAGATCAAATTGAAACCAATTTCTAGGGCATTTTCTATGTCATAATGGTGCCAATGGAAGAAAATTTAAAATACATGCTAAGGGTTGATTTTGAAAGAAAATATTTTTTCTAATTGAAATTATTCAGAAATATTTACTTGACCCAAATATGGTAAATGCATTTTGTTCATTAGGCTTCTACTTGTAGTTTCTGAGTTTTTTTCATGAATACCTATTATATTAATGAGGCTAAAATTCTTTAGCAAGAACTAGTGTTAGATTTTTCACCTGGGTAAGTTTCAAAAGGGAAAATGACATGCCACAAGATGTCACTGTAATCCTAATAAACTGATGAGGGTAGTGACCGCTTTTATTTCAACATTTAAAGAAGTTTGGTGAGAAAAAAATCCTCACAATAGGGACAAAGCAGTTGGTAATGTTACAGTCTATCTTTTGGAATCTGCACATAACTATACAAAGCGCACACTGGAATGAACCTCTGGCATTCAGTGGCAACTTCCATAGAACAGAATAAGAATCTTTCACTCTTTTGAAATAAAATCATCATCATTTTTATGACACAATTCTATCTAGCCTATTTCTGATTCAGATTTGAAGTGGAATAATACTTTTGACTCATTGGAAGTAAAAACTCCAAGTTAAAAGTCCAGTAAAAGCCCTTTATACCTATTCTATGATGTCTTTGATGTCTAGGGAAGAGTCCATTGTCAGCCAAGATGGAGATAAAACGGACAAAAACACAGTGTTGGCCATAAAAAAAAGTAAAAGAATTCTCTCTTGGTCAGATACTGGAGACAAAAATCATAAGTGAACTACCGATTCTTGTTAACTTCCCCATTGAAAGTCTCCTGATTTACACCCTATACTCAAAGTACATAGATTAAAGAGGAATCTATGAACCAGTTTCGACTTTAGTGACAAACTCATGGGGAAAAGTGCATTCCATTGGTTCTTTCAAGGTCATTTTTACCATGACCAGCTGAAAGAGTAACACGTCATTTATTAAAGAAAGCGCTTCTAAGTCTTTGAATGCGTAAAGTAATAGTATTTTCAGAATCTTTAGGTTGTAGTTACAAGGGACTAATTGTTTTTACATACATGAATTTGGAGGCGATTTTAAGTTGTCCCTAAAAGAGACTGTCTCAACTGAAACATTTCAAAAAGCAAATCCTTATAATTAGGTATAGGTAAGCCTTTGCCACAGTAACTTTGGTGGACACTTTTCTTTTTACTGAAGTTTTTTTCATATTTATTCACTTAATTACTAATTTATCATGCACCTGGTACAAAGATGAATTAGACACAGAGCCAAGAGGCTCTTAAGGCTCTTGAAATCCAGCTGAAGGAAGCAACTGGGACACAGATGAGATGGTGAGTACCCCAGGAGGCAGAGTAAAGAGGTCTGGTCCATATAAGTCTCAAACAGGAGGCAACAAAAACATTCAGATAATTGTTTTTTCACTTGATAGGCCGATTAATCTTCTCTACCGAAAAACACCTGCCAAAAGGCATGTTTTCATTTCAGCTTGATAAATTTACTTAACTGATCAGATCAATCACTTCATTGTTAGAGAAATGTAAGAAGTTACTTCCTTGAAGATAGAAAACATTTCTAAAGAGATGCTCGCTCAGGTAATACTCATGTAGCTGCATAGTCATCTTGAAGTCTATACTTGTTTGCTTCTGCACATAGCTTATTGCAAAAAAGTGCTTATCTATTGAATCCCTGGTCTGTGAAAAAGGAAAAGGTGAAAAAAATCACTTTAATGGAGAATAAAGATAGAGCAAAGCCTATGAGTTTATCTTGTCAGCTAGAAGTTCTCTCCCTATGAGTAGAGCATATTTTTGATCCTGAAACCTAGTCTCCGGCATTAGGAAAATGGCTTCTCGCCTGTGAGAGGCCAGGTGTAGACCTACCTGTGGGAAGCCTCAGGGTGGGCATACATGACAGACTCCTTGGCCCCGACATTCAGGCCCAGGTAACAGATTACTCCAGTGCTGACACAGAATTTCTATGGCTAGAACTTGTACGTTATACAAGGTGACAGAGTTCCTAATTGGGGGGTGTGAAGCCATGGACAGACATACAAGCTGTTTCTGGGCAGTGACCAGGAAGTAGCCAGGTTCACAGTCCTCACGGTCTTCCAGTCTTGGGGAGAGCTCCCTCCAAAAACATCACGAGGACCACCGATCCCTGGGCAGCCTCTATACGGGAGGCAGGGAGCACTGTGCCCACCCACCCACGTCTGCTGTTGTTTGTCTCTTTTGCACAGCTTCTCTGTTATTTGGGGAATAAACTGGCCACTAAACTAGGCCCAAGTCATTCCTGTACCCACCCTGCGATCCCAGCCATCTTCTTTGGTCTGGTCTAGGTCTAACACCTGCTATAGCTTCCTCCTGAAGTAAACATTTCAGCTACTATCAAACAGAAGATATTTTCTTCAGTGAATTCAATTTTTTAAAAATTTAAAACCAATTATTAGAACAAAAAGCCTCAATAGCAAAAAAAAAAAAAAAAAAAAAAAAAAATCCAAATAATCCGATTGTAAAATTGGCAGAGGAACCAAATAGACATTTTTCCAAAGAAGACAAACAGATGTCCAACAGTTATGTGAAAAAGCGCTTGACATTACTAATCATCAGGGAAATGCAAATCAAAACCTTTTAGAATGGCTGTCCTCAAAAGGACAAGTGATAACAAGCATTGGCAAGGATGTGGAGAAAAAGGAACACTTGTGCACTGTTGGTGGGAATGTAAACTGGTGCAGCCCGCATGGGAAACAGTGCGGAGGTTCCTCAAAAAATTAGAACTAGAATCATCATATGATACAGCAATTCCACTTCTGGGTATATATCAGAAAGAAATGAAATCACTATCTCAAAGAGATACCTGCACCTTTATATTCATCACAGCATTATCCACCATAGCCCAAAACAGAAACAACCTAAGTACTCATAGATGGATGAATGGATAAAGAAAAGGTGATGTACATATACAATGAAATAGTGTTATTCAGCCATAAAAAAAGCATGAAATCCTGCCATTTGCTACCACATGGATGGACCCTTACAGCATTATGCTAAGTGAGATACTATATGATCTTACTTAGATGTGGAATCTTAAAAAACAAACACATTGAAACAGAGAACAGATTGGCGGTTGTCAGAGGCCAGGAGGCAGGATGTTACTTTCAGGAAGAATTTTCAAGCGCGGGCGCTGTGTACAGCCCTCTTGCACAGGCCCAGGGTGTCAGCTAATAGGTACTGGTGGGAATGTCACTGCTTCTCCGCTCTGATTTCAAGAACCAAACATTTGCAACAGCTCTTTGTTTCCTGGACCAGGCAGGCCCAGGACACTGCATCTTTTGCCTGATTGTCTCTCTCTGAGAAACTCAAGTGCACTTAAGAGACTTGACTGAGACAGATCACCCTTTAACACCCCCAAGGCTGAGGCTGCCACAGGTATTGACAACCCTTATCCCCATCACTTCTTCCCAGGTCTGAGCCAGCAAGAAAGGCTGTCAGGCAGCATAATCAGATATCCTATTAATGAATGTTTATTCATTGATTAATTTATTCATTATTGACTGAGCACCTACCGGGCTCTATGGGGTCACAGAGAAGCCAGAAAGCTTGGCTCAGTCTCCACCTTCAGAGAGCTTACCCTCTTGTAGAAAGAGTTAGGGGGAGAGACAGACATGTACTAAGGCAATTAGGATCCTGCGCAGTGTGACAGAGGAAAGCTCAGGTGGGTATCAAATTAATCAAGCTGTGCAAACAAGATTTGTGCATTTTATTGTATGCAATATAATACATTTAAAAATATAGTTTATTTTTTCCATAAATGGAAAAAAAATTTTAAATTAAAAATATTGTTTTAAAGGGGGCCAGTTAAAGCTTTTTAAAAAATAGGATTTGTTATTAGCCTTCCCCCTCCTCTGCTGCAAGAATCACTTCTTTTAGACTCATTTTCATACTGCATTTATTTAAATATATTTAATTGTTATTCTGATTTTTAGTTTGGGTCTTTATTTTCTCTTGAAAATCAAGATGTTTACTGATCCTTTATAAACTAACCTACTTGGGGGTATTCACGGAATTCTCATTTCACAGGCATAACACAAATTAAAACAGTGCTAAGTTACTTTGAAAATACAACATGGAATGGAAGTTCTAAATAATAACAGAGCAGATGAGGAAAGACTTACAGGCAATTTAGCAGTTTTGTGTGCATTTCTCCACCAAGAGACAGAGTTCAAGCTATTAATATAGGAACTTGGCTCTGAGAGTCAGTTTCAAAATCAAAACAGAGCTGATAAAACTCCAAAACCCAAAATGTCAAGGAAAAACAAATAAAAGCAAGAGCCTAAATACTACAATGACGATGATTAAAAAAATAGAATAATTTTTAATAAAATAACAGGAAAATAACAGATCAAATGTGATCTTTGAAACATACATTTTTAATTGCTTTCCAAAAATAGATAGTTCTATTTTTTAGAGTTAAAATGCTGACACATTCAGTAAATACTGTGAGTAAAAGAGCAAGCAGTAATGTCTCTGGTATTATGACTGTGCATGTCTAGAGGCTGACCTTAAAATCTCTCTACGTGGAAAAACACAGAATCAGTGGTCCTGTAACGGTGACTATTCAGCTTTGACTCTAACCAAGATCACTTTTAAAAAATATTTTCGGGGGGGGGGTAATTAGATTGATTGATTGATTGATTGATTGATTTTTATTTATTTATTTTTAATGGAGGTACTGGGGATTGAACCCAGGACCTCATGCATGCTAAGCACGCACTCTACCACTGAGCTATACCCTCCCCCAAGATCACTTTTTATTTCACTATTTTAAAGGAGGTATGACCAATGTTAGGATTTGGCAATGTAAAGATTTTGGAAACTTAACCTGTGCACACCTCAGGAATGGAATATTTACCTCTGTGTATTTTGCACTTCTGACTAGCCGTTAAAGACATCCTGGGATGCCTAATTTATTCTAAGGTAATGGAAGTGCAAGAGTTTTCTGCTAGAAGCTCCCCTCGGCCCCCAAATAACCACTTATTTGCACTTAAAGAGAACCTGGTTCAAAGCTGCATTTTATAGTTGAAGAAACAGAGACCCAAGGAAGTGCAGCTCTTGTCCAATGTAAACATTTTTTTCAACTTCATCGTGTTGACACTAACTGTGCACTTTCTATGGGCTGGCCACTGTGCTTTACAAGGTGAACCATTTCATCCTCTTAATCCTGAGTGCTTTTCTCATTTCCTCTTATTGCCTGAAGCAGTTGTACACTGTGCTCAGGACCACACAGCTAAAATTTCAGTCGCGGGGGTTCCTTCCTCAGAGCCAGCATTCTGAATCGCTGCACCAAACTGCTTGTTGGTTGTGGAGTCATAGTTAGAACCCAGAGCTCGAGACTACCAAGCAGAGTCAGCAGGGTTATTAAACAACCTGTCACATTTTAGGCACTCAAAGATATTGCTGGGCAAATGAATGAATGAAAATGAAATGCACAGAGCATAGGGCTATGTCTTCACAAGTTTGTATGCAGCTAACTTTCATCAACACATTTTAAAGAGTGACTCCATCCATATAGTTAGACAACAGTTTCAAAATTACCTTTTGAAATTACCTTTACATTTCAAACACTATGTTAACGGAAAATAAAATATAAGGCAGTTCAGATAGTGAAAATGTGTATTATCTGTAAAAAGTTGTGACCTGGGAACATGGCTGAGATATATGAGTGTATACTGAAGAAAATAAGAATAAATGTAAACAACAAAGAAATAATCAATGATAATACTAAAACTATAACATTTTAAGGAATTAATGTCAATTTTTTGAAATTTCTAATAAAAATGATCTATATAGAGTATAATAATGTATATATGAACATATTTATATTTCCCTACATAAGAATTGATTTATATGCCAAAATACTGCCATCTGATACTTCACTGAAGCTTTAATATCATCTAGCAGGTACTGAGTGAAAGGGACAGCAAGTCAGACAAGAATCTATTGTAATCTACCATAATCACGTCTATGATTTTCCAGGAAAATACCAAGTTAAAGGAGATATTCTGCCCACATTCCTTATTATAAAACACCCAAGTGTTTCTGTAACGTCTACATTTTGACACCAACATGTCAGACTTCTCTCAAAGCCAAAAATCAATATATTCAATACCAATTTATTTAACAAATATTTACTGGCCATCTATTATATGCTGGGCCCCTAGGATAGAGGAGTGAGCATTGTCTTACCTTTTGGTTCAGAAAAATAAGTAGCTCTGTGTCAACTTGATGGGTGAATTGTACATTAAAATTCAGTTGACCTTTAAAAAAGGCTGAAACAGTCTTTTTCTGCTAGATGTGTGATTGCCTAGGAAACTTCCATTACAAAGAAGCTAAAATAGGTTTTTGTTTTCTCATTTACATTCTTCTTAGTATTTCAGAGAGTAAATGGTTTTTTAAAATTAAAGAAAAAATTTTAAGTTATTATGAGTTTAAACAGAATTTACCTCATATATATATAAGGGAAACTTAGCCATGAATATTTACATTTTAGTAGCAAAATGAGATAATCCCTGCAAGATATTATTTAACATATTATTTCAATCCCATCATGTAATATTTTTTACAGCTGTTCAATAATCTCAATAACTTTCATGATTTTGTAGAAGTAATATCTACTGTGTAAAACATGAACTAAATGTCCATCAAAACAGGAATGGATGAATAAATTATCATAGGTTCATAGAACTGAACATTATGTATCATTTTAAAAATAAAGTTTCAGAGATTAATGTAAAAAAATCTCAAAAACTTAGTTTTGAACAACATACCCATTTGTGTAAAATTTTAAGCCACACAAAACAGTACCATATAGTACTAAATGGATGTATATAGTAAACATATAAAAACCTGTGTGGATTGAGAAGACTAGAAATGAGATCAAGGATGGGTATCCAAGGGAGGAATATATCAAATGTATCTGTACTACAGTTCAGCAATGACCCCTAGCAGAAAAATCTAGGGGATTCTAGGGCTCATCTGCCTTTCCTCAAGCATCTCCATGCTGCCTTTAGTCTGATGTCAGAAAGTGGCTGTTTCCTATAATTTATTTTTAAAGTTGTTTAACCCTCTTATTTCCTTCTGGTTTAAAGTGCCAATATTATTTAATTCTGAAAAATAACAGAAAGAAAGAAAAGAAAGAAAGAAAAGAAAGAAAAAGAAAGGAAGAAAGAAAGAGAGAGAAAGAAAGAAAGAAAGAAAGAAAGCAAGAAAGCAAGAAAGAGAAAGAAAGAAAGGAAGAAAGAAAGAAGGAGAAAGGAAAGGAAAGGAAAGAAAAGGAAAGAAAAGAATGAAAAGGAAAGAAAGAAAGAGAGGGAGGGAGGGAGGAAGGAAGAGGGGTGGTGGGAGGGAAGGAGGGAAGGGGAAAAAACCCTCTGAAATTGACATAATGAAATATTGTTAAGACCTGACACTCTGAGTTTTCAGTTTTGTTATGTTACATTCTTTACTGCATGTTTGAACTATGTCATAATTTTATAGAGTAAATTATTGAAGACAGAAAGAAGAGAACATTTGAAAAAACATGAAGAGCCAAAAGGAAAAAAAGAATTTATCATTATTCTACCACCATAAGTCTACCATCTAGAAATAACCACTTCTACATTTTGTTGTGTATTCTACAGTCATATGGGTGGGAAATGGCACCACACTTTTTGTTCCCATTTTAAAAATTATCTTATGCACATATATTCAGAATATTAAATATTTATCCTCACATCCTTCCTGAATGGCATTTTATTGTATGTCTGTAACATGCTTTGTTTAATCAATCCTCCTTTCCTGGAAATGTAGGCTGTTTTAATTTTCATAATTTTAAATAATGCTTTAATGAATGTTCTTGTACATGTATTTTTTATACATAGCTATGATAATATCCTTGAGATACAGTCTTATAAATGAAATTTCTAGGTCAAAACTATATACAGTTTTTTGGTTTTAATCATGTTTTGAAATTGCTTTCCAAAAAGATTATATTGAGTTATATCAACAGAATATGACACAGTCCATGTTCTCAGAGTAGCATTTATTATTTTTAAAAATCTTTAATAGTTACATGAAATAGAATTTTACTCTTTAATTTGGGAAAATTTTTCATGCCTTTTGTCTATATTTTAACTAGACATTTGTTTTCTTACAGTTCTGTAAGATTTTTACATTAAATACATTAACCTTTTCTCATAGGTTGTGAGCATTTATTTCCTCTGGGTTGTATTTTGCCTTTTATTTTGGTTTAGAATGTTTTTAATGTCTTGAATTTTATAAAGTTAAATTTATCAATATTTTTCTTTATGTTCTCTGCTTATGTAATAATCACTTATGTATTCTTTAGCATTTCTGTTTCATTTTGCAGTTGGATATTCAACCCATATGGAGTTTATTTTAGCAAATTTAGTAAATTTAGAGCGTGCACTCTACCATTGAGCTATACCCTCTCCCCCCTCCCTCCTTTACTTCTGATAATATGCTTTCCTTATTTGTCTCTTATTTTTCTGGTGGCTCCTTCTCAGTCTTCTCTTTTCTTTAAACTATTAGTTTCCCCTTGAACTCAATCACCCCATGGCTTCATTTACCAACTCCTAAATTCATGTCTGTTTGGCTCAGATATCTTTTGGGCTTCGGAATGTCAAACTCAATGTGACTGAATGTAACATTATTATCGTTCAGATTTTCCTTAATCCAGCTCCTTCTATATCTCAAGAAATGATGGATCTGTTACCCCAAAATGGGAAGGGAAAAGACCCCAGTTCTTGTCATATCCGAAAGATAAGAATTCAGATGGGAGACAAAGCATTGCTTAGTGAAAGATTTTAAAGGATTTATTAGCAAAGGGAAAGTACACCTTCAAAAATGGGAAGCAGGCTGATCCAAGGGCAGATAGCAATGCTGGTCTTTGGTCCTCTGTCTTACACCTTCACTTAGAGGAGATCTCTTGACTGATTGATGGCTCTTGCCCCTGGAGAGCTTAGTCATGCTCATCCCCTTTTGCACATGTCTTTGCCCATGATGCACACAGAAAAACCCATGGTGGGGCCTAAAATCTGCAATGTTAATTACATTACAATGAGCGTTGGGTCATGTCCAGTTAGGTCCTTGTCGCTGCTGCGCAGTTGCTGCTGTTGGGTTTTAACCAGTTTCTTGCTGGCACTCGTTTAGAAAAAGTAAAGCCCCTTTATGCTGGAGGCAGGCATATTGCCATCTTCTGGATCATCCTTCCTCTCCTCCACCTTATCTGCCTGGTGCCCCAACTTAAATACCTACTTAACAGTTCCACCCTATTATTTATTCCAGAAATAGAGATATCATCTTGATAACCCTCTCTTTGACTAATCATCAAATTAGTCAATTTAGTCTCCTAAATACTTTTCAAATATGTCTACTTCTTTCTATCTCCACTGTCAATACAATGGTCAGCTCCGTCCAATAAAATACAATGTAATCCACACATGCAAGTCACACAGATAATTTTTACTTTTTAAGTAGCCATGTTAAAAAACTAAAAAGCAACAGGTGAAGTTAAATTTAATGAAATAATTATTTAACTCAATATATCCAAAATATTGTCATTTCATCATGTCATCAACATAAAATATTATTAATGTAATACTTAGATTTTTTTTTCTTACTAAGTCTTTGGAATCTGGTGTGTAATTTATACTTACAGCACCTATAATACCTTCTATGATCTGACCCCATTTAATATCTCGAATTTGTGTAATGTGCCAAGCTTCTTTTCATTTCATAGCCTTTATAAAAGGCTGAAATATTTTTGCTCCTATTCATCCTTAACTTTTTTTTTTTTTTGGTACAGGGAGGTAATTAGATTTATTTACTTATTTATTTTTAGAGGAGGTACTGGGGATTGAACCCAGGATCTTGTGCATGCTAAGCATGTGCTCTACCGCTTGAGCTATACCCTCCCCCACCCTTAATTTTCAACGTGCCACTTACTTACAGAATCCTGGATACCCTTTTCCTCTCGCTTCCCCCAGAACAGCTTAGAATTCCAATTATATAGTCTTACTGCACACAGTGCTTTTATTTCATGGTAAAAATTATTTGTGTTGTTATTTGCTCAGTTTAGGCCTCCCATTTTGAACTATTAGTCACCCTCATTCATCTTTATAGTCCGGCACCAAAAACAATGCTTAACGCTCAATAAGTCTATGTTGAATATACGAATTGGGCCCTCTTACCATTATTCATGTGAGAAAAAGCCAAGGTTACTAAGATGGACTAGACCGATTATGATTCACATCCCTGGGCTAGGGGAGAGGCTCTTCTTCCTTGAGCACTGAGCTATCTCACCCTTGAACAAAATTAATGTTTTGTTAATAAGAAAAAGGGAGAGATGGTTATTGGGTAGACCAGTATTTTCTACCAGAATTTCTAATTTATCATTCTGATAGACTGCTCACCTACTTTGGCTTATATCAGCCTCGAGAAAAGCAAGGCAGAGCCGACTGGTGATAAATTTGTGGATGAAGGAGTCTTGTTTTGTTTTGAACTATAAAAATAAAGAGGAAGAAATAACACTGTGTTTGTCAGGGTTCTCCAGAGAAACAGAACCGATAGGATATATATAAATATACATAAGAGGAGATTTATTATAGGAATTGGCTCACGTGGTCATGGAGGCTGAGAAGTCCTACAATCTGCCGTCTGCAAGCTGGAGAACCAGGGAAACTGATGACATAATTCAGGTTGAGTCTGAAGGCCTGAGAACCAGGAGCTGGGCTGTCCCAGCACAGAAGATGGATATCCTAGCTCAACAAGAGACTTTGATCTTCTTCTGCCTTTTTGTTCCATTAGGGCACACTCACGTTGGTGGGGGCAGATTTCTTTACTCCATTTACTGATTCAGATGCCAATCTCTTTTGGAAAGACCTTCATGAATGTACCCAGAAGTAGTGTTTTGTCAGCTATCTGGGCATCTCTTAGTCCAGTCAAGTGGACACATAAAGTTACCATCACACATGAATTATTAACCAATATTCACAAACATTTTCCTGCATCACTGCATTCAGTTGTCCCCAAAATTCTGGACTACCTTATTAAGTTGGCATTGTTACCATTATGTCTAATTTACTTAAGAGAAATGCCAAATCAGGAAGGTTAAGTGATTTGTCCAAGGGAATTTGGAAATTAAATATTATGACTTGGGGAGGGACACAGGTATTCTTATTCCCAAATCCAAACTCTTTTCCCTATACCAGTGGTTCTCAGTATCAGCCTCACCAAGGAACTTGTTAGAAAATCAAATCCTCGGGCCTCACTCCAGACCTAAAGAATCGGAAACTCTGGGAGTCCAGCCCAGCAAACTATGTTTTACCAGGTGATTCTGATGCACACTTAAGTTTGAGAACCACTGTACAACACCATACCACCCACATTACCTTCCTCTAAGTTGATCAAAATTTTTTCTGGTTATTTTATGATTTGGTAGAAAAAGAAAAACACTGCCTTGTCCTAAAGATCAACCTAGGAGATGTTGGTATGGGCACTCAAGTATATCATAAGAAGTCAAAGTTGTACTTATCTTAATTCCAGATTCACAGGGCTCTTGAAATTAAGAACCCACTCAATGGACTCCATTTCCAAAGTCACATTCCCGAATTAAATAAGTAGTGGCCAGTTACTCCCTGCACATAGCTCGAGTTACATTTCTATGTGAGCAGGCAAAGAGAGTTAGGGAAAGTCTATCTCGCAGAACTTATCTTCTTTTACTTAAAAATGAATTATACTAAACTTTCTCCTCTGCCAAAAGAAAGTTTACTTTCTGGTTTCCATACACTTCTGTGACCCAAACTTCTTATCACAAAACCTGCAATATTCTCTCTTTCTTAAAAAAAAAAAAAAAAAAAAAGACGTTTCAGAGGTTAATAATCATCTCTGAAAGATGCCCTAATTCTTGAACAAGATAGATTTGTCTTCCAATGTTTCCTCTGTCTTTAGCTATATTTTCAGGATTACAATAATTCTAACCCACAAATCATGGGCATATGCCCTGCTTACTATCTAATCTCCACATTTCTGGCATATTTGTGAGAATAAAAGGAACGATAGGCCCAGGGTCCATGTCAGGCCCAACTGATATGTTGGCAAAGCCAGTCCCTCCATCCTAGTTTTGGAGCCCTGGTTACTCTGCCAATAATCGTCTGACCAGCATCGTTATCCACCAGCTTTTGCTGCTGCTCGGTTTTCTCTGAGTTCTACTCCGTCATACTTTACCACACTGTCCTCCCCTAACAGCACATCTTATACCTCATTCCCTTAAGCTTTACCTCCACACAAGGAGGGAGCACGGTGCTGACTTTGAGGTCAGGCCAACTGTCTACAGCTGATGACCCTGAGCAAACTACTTAGTCCTTCAGTTCAGCTCCTCATCTATTAAATGGGCATATGCAGTGGCTCTCAAATTCTAGGGTAAATTAGAATTACCTGGAGGGCTTGAAAAAGAGAAAAGAGTGCTGGGCCCCTCCACAGATTCCGACGCCGTAGGTCTAGGGCGGGACCTGAGAATTTGCATTTTTAAAAAGGCCCAGTTGACGCTGACACTGCTTGTCTAGAGACCACACTGAGAACAGCTGAAATAATGTTATTAGGATGAGAAATGCTATTTATAAAGCATCCAATTCAAAGTAACCACCTAGTGAATGTGAGTCTCTTGCCCTCCACCTCTATTTTACACGTCCTCAAAGCAAAGGAAATAGATGATAAAAATGAATTAATGACATTGGATTTGAATGAAATTGAGCAAATGCAATTACCTTTGGGCAAGGACTTTCTGGAAGCAAACCAAAAGAGATATTTCAGTGGAAATACACCAAAGGAGATATTTTAAGTAAATGAATCTTTAGATGCTATTAATAAATATTGGCAAAGGCATCGAACAAAGGGCACTCTTATACATAGTTAGTAGAAAAATAAAAATACATATAATTTTAGAGGGAGATTTGGTTGTACCTACCAAAATGTGAAAGATACTTATCTTTTGACCTAGCATTTTACTTCTAGAAATATATTCTTCAGACATACACACAAATGCAGAGAAATATAGTGCAATATATTTGCACTGCAGTTCTTAAACTTAAGTAGGCAAGAAATGTAATTTTTTTCCTTTAAGTCAATTCATACATCAAGCCCATTGCACCAGGGGATAAAGATAGATCTAGTTCATTTCAGGATTCATTCCCTGACATTTTTCTGGAGTTGCATCTGAGAACCAGGAGGCATGTACACATACAGGGAGTATGTGTAGATAGGTGGTCTCATGTCATAATCCACCCAGGCTGTCATCTCCTGATGTGGCCATCATTCTGTTGGTACTTGGTAGATTTTATATACAGATTGCTGCTACCTTTGCACAAGATTTCCTTCTTGTGGTCCCATTCCTTCTACAACCCCATCCCATGCTGGGCAGCCAGACACTTCGAGAAGCTGAGACCCTCACTCCTTTGATGTCACTTTCAGTTGCCTGGGAGTGTTCTGATGTTTTTGTGTCCTGTAACTTCTGAGGTTGTCTAGGGCTCTAATCATCTACATAATTACTTATTTTAGTTCCACTAATAGAGTAGATTAATAAAGTTCAATCGCTAGGTTTGAAAGTGTCACAGGTTAACATTTGAAATCTTGTATTACTTTAGTTTTTGTCAAATATTGAAGAAAGGAAGATAACCATTTTGATGGTGAAAAATCTTGTTTTCAAGAAAGTCCCCAGATGCAAGCCACTCCTTAATCAGTGACTCAGTGATTATAACTTAGCAACATGCAAGTCTGTGTTAACTATATATAGCTCTATTTTTGTATGCATTGAAATGAGCCTCTGATGGTCAAAATAGTTTTATATTTTCAAAATCATAGCAGCTGTTTATCCTTAATTTTGAGAATAATTTGGGGAGCTATGTACTCTACTTTTTGTTCAAAAGACAGGAATGACTTCACTGTTTAGATGCAGAAAGAAATATGTTAAATCATTCAACCAATGCCACTTGGAATAGACTTCTTTAAAGCATATTTTGATTGTGTAACTGTTCTGAACTAAACATGGCTTGCCAAATCTCTGGTTGTTATATAACCTCTGAGAAAATACAAAAGTAAGAAATATAGAAAGACTTAAATAAAGGACAATAGGTTGAGGCATTTAGCATGTGTTTTTTAAGCACTCATAATGTGCCAGATGTTGTAGATCCAAAGATAGATTGAACACAGTTCTGTCAATGAGATCTTAGACTAGGTGGAGAGATAACTGAGTAATAGAAGGTTCCATCAAACCATAAATACAAAGTACAGAGCCAGATAGCTTTTATCCTATCCGAAGAAAAGCTTCGCATTGGAAGTAACATTTAAGCTATGGTAGAAGAGAAACATATTCAAGAAACAGGTACAGAATTACACCAAGGCAAAAAAAAAAACAAAAACAAAAACAAAAACAAAAAACTTATTAATTAGATTGTTAGCTCTGTGTTGAAAGGAAGAATGTCTAACTTACCCACTAGATCCTTAATGCCTAGAAGAGTGCCTTGATACATAAGAGATAACATATATTTGCTGAATGAGTGAAAGCATGACTTCAAGCAAAAGTAAGTAGTTGCTGGTGGTTCTATCTGGTTAAAGCACAGAAATATTGGAGCTAACAGATGAGAGGCTAGAATGCTAGATACAGACCAAATGTCATAACTATTATCTTCTAAGGAATTACAATTTTGTCTTGCAGAAAATGGGAAACCATTAATAGCCTTTGAGTAGGGCAGTGACACAAGCGAGGAAGTAGTAAGATGTTGGGACTAGAGCTAAGTGCTTGGGACCAGAGCTCATAGGTGAGGATCAATGCTAAGTGCTTATACTGTAAAAAGAATAGTCAATTATTCAGGCAACAGGCTTTACCTTGACCTCCATTGACCATCACCCTCCTTCCCACGCACACATACAAGCAGTACTGTGGAAAATGAAAACAGGGAGTACAGCATTCTTGGTGAGGTGGAATATCTCCTCACTTAGCCAGGATGCCTGGGCAACCCTATAGCCTCCGCACCCTCCTCCAAACCCTGTGTCCCTTCACAGGAAGCCAGGGGAATCAAAGCGGTCCTCTTCTGTTCTTTCAGAGGGCCACAGGACTTGGGAATGATGATCCTCCTCCCTTCGACTTGTCTTTATAGGAAAATTACAGAACAGTGCCTTTTGCTAGGCAAGCTATTATAGCAAGCCTCCTGTTTTCATGCATTTCTAGACTAGAAGGACAGATCAGTCTCCATGTTCCAGTTCAAGAGCCACATTCAAGCTTTCCCTATGATTCTCTCACCCCGTTCTCCACTGCACTCTGATGCCCTATCAGTGTGGTCCCAAGATCCTGCAACTCATTACACATTCAGCCAGGGATGGAAGCAAAATGCATAATTCCACCCTTTGGTGTGACACACACTCAAGTCCTTACTCCCAACTCCTGCCTCCAAGCCTCATCACTTGACTTGAAGGTGGATGAAATATACACTCAGGAAGGAGTGGGGGAAGTCTCTTTCTACAAACATTGCCCTTGGGAGTGCACTGTCTGGTTGAAGCTGGGATTGTAGAAGAAATAGTTCCTCCACATCTTAATTTAGAGGGTTGTTTAGCCCAATTTCTGACTGCTGTCTTTGGAATCTGGGGCTGACCAGCGTTTCTTGTCCTACCTGTAGGTCTGAGAAATCAGTTTTAGGGCAACAGGGAAAGTTTCACTCAATATTCAACACTGGTTCCCCAAAGAAATACAATGTAAGCCACACATGCAATTCTCAATTTTTCTAGTAGCCACATTAAAAAGGTAAAATAAAAGAATTAATTTTATCATATGCTTCACCCTAACTTATTCAAAATATATTTCAACATGTGATCAGTATAAAAAAAGATCAGCTGGATAATTTTCATTTCTTTTTTCATTCTGTCTTCAAAATCTAGCATGTATTTTATAATTACAGCACATCTCAATTTGGGCTAGAATCATTTCAAGTAACTGGGAGCCATTTTGGGCAATGTTGTTATAGATTATCTTGTGCTGAAAGTTAACAACGGTTTCTTATTGCTCATAGATTAATTCCAACTTTCTATTACAGATATATTTGTGTTTTAGACAGTTGTCCTGAAGGGTGAAGGGGAGGGCACCTTCTCTCACCACAGGCTTGGAGATTTCATTCTCTTAATATGTCCTCATTTATTAATCAATTATTCAGAAACTCAGTTGTTTTAAAATATCCTTTAAAAATGAAACTTTTTTCTAACTCAGGTTACTGCCTAATTAAATAGGGACAAATGTCTAGAATAACTTTGCTTTGAACTTTGTATCACAGCTTTTAAAAAATTGATGAAATTTATTATCTCTTAAAATACAAATCAAGTTTTTCTTCCATAAAGGCAGCTCAATATAGCCCTTTGCAGGTGGATGGGTCTACTTCAATGGCCTGGTAACTGAACACAGGCTGGATATGCCCCATCTGCTCTGTTTCAGCTTTATTTCTTCAGATTGAACAAGAAAAAATCAGGAATGAAGAGTAAAATTGAAGTCATTACTCTTTAGATTTTTTTTTTTTTTTGATTTGGCAGTTTGCCTCATTCCACAGAGACTTTACGAACTGCTATGTCTTAACTTTTTGAAGGTGAGAACTGTGATCTGATCTGTATTCTGTGGGTTACTTAGCACACTGAGGGTGCCCAATAAATATTAAACAGGAAGACTTTATTGAACCGCTCTGCACCATACACTTCCTAGTTCATCCGTCGTGCCAACTTCCAGTGCAGAACCATTACGAATAGATGGGTGGTTGGACAGATTAATGAGTGAATTTATTTGATAGTTTGCTGCCAAAATTTTGCTACCTATAATTAAATCACATTTCTTGGTCTTCACCCATGAATCACAAGGAGAATAGTCTCACTTACATTAATAAAAAGCCTAAGTCTGAACAAATACAGACTAAGCTCCTTGTCTCTGAAAATTTTAAAGTAGAGGTTAAAGCCCAGTAAACTCCATTTCCATCAACCCATAAAACCAGAACCCCCCAAGTGACCTTCTGGCACTTCAAAATCAAAGCACTTTAACAATATCAGGATATGTAGAAGTCAATACAATATTGACTTCAAATTATTCAACACTAAATGATATTCAGTATGGTTTTAATGCTAAAAGGGTTTTACTTCTTCAAAGCTATTAATTTATTAAACTCAGTGATTATAAAATATTTTATAGAGCACCTATTATGTTCCAGGCACTGTCTCCAGACCTGGAAAACAGGTCCTGCTTTAAGCAAGTTTACAATCTATTAGAATATTTAACTCAATAGGCTCTTGGTTAAAATATTTCAAATGTTTAATCAACTATTTTAATTTAACTTAAGTATTTAATGATTTAATTCATTTCTACTTAATAGAAAATCCAAAAAGTAGGTATTATAGCAGGACAATGGCCAAGATGATTTGATTATAAAACTAATGTTCTTTTCACAGCACTGTGACAAGCACTTGTCTATCTAGTCAATGTGTTCAGGATTAGGTTAAGAAAGTTTCAAGATCCCTTCCAACTTGAAGACTTTTTTTTTTCTGGCTCTGTAATAAAATATTGTAATCCAAATACAGTCTCAAGAAATATGAGTGTCAATTTGAAAATGAAGATAATAAGGCTAAAGATAATACTGAGAAAGCAACCAGTTCCTGAAGGGTTCTTACAAGTTTATGAAAAACTTGACCATAAAAATGCAGTATTATCATATCTCTATAAATATGATTAAGATGACAGAAATTATATGGTAAACTGAAAACTTTCCATTTTGTATTCAAATATATTAACCCCTACTCTTCCAGAATTGTTCTGAAATGTGTTTCCCACACTACTTAATATTTGATTGTTTCCCTATAAGTCATATGGTGCATTTCATGAATGCCTTTGACCTCCTCAAATAGCATGACCTTCTCCCTCCACCTGAAAACCTCCCACAGCTGAACTGCTTCACACTACTCTTGAAGCCTATTACAAATATATTTGTGTTTTAAAAGGCTTGACTCAAAAGGTGGTAAAGAGGGCAGGGAATGTGGGAGGCAAAAAAGAAGTTGGAAAAGACAATCTCTAAAAGTCAGGAGACCATTCAATTATTTAAAAAAATCACTTTTTTGGGGAAAATATTTGTTTAAAAAATTCTGAAAGACATATTATAGCTCCAGCCTCACTGCCTTACTTAAATAAAGGCTAGTTTCCAACATTAACTTGTCTTTGAAATTTGTATCTTAATTTGAAGAAAAGTAGGTAAATCTACTATCTCCAAAACCATCAATCAAATTTTTCTGTGTACTGAGGCAAGGCAAGCATCCCACTTGGAGATGAGAGGATGGATACCCTCAGCACCACCGCATTCTGAGCTCCTGGATCATCTCCTTAGTTCCATTCTGTACTGTAACCGCTTTCTCAAATTTTGGCTTCTTGAAGAAGCTGCTGATACCTCAAAATCAAAATGATACCTTCAAGTGCTTTTCCTGAACTTCTCTCAATTTCATATATCCCAGTAGCATTTATTCAATAATTTTATGTGCCAGATGCTGTTTCCCAGGGATGCAGAAATAGATGTTTTACTCCTCGCTCTCAATTTACTCCCAGTCTAGAAAAGAAGAGTGACACAGGAAAAGAAAAATGGAGTTAAGTGTAGTGATACAGACATGCATAGTCTAATGAAAGTATCATGAAAGGGTCTCTAGCCTTGACTAGGACTCAGAGAGAAGGTTTCCTGGGGAACATCATGCCCAAGGGAATGAAAAAGAGCAACTGGGATTCCTCAGTGAGGCACGGAGGCAAGTCGCCCCTGCGTTTTTCTGAATTTATACCCATCATGAAGCTCATTATTAGCACATCCCATATGCTCCTTCTCTCCCTTTCTGGAGAGTGAGTTCCATGAGTCAAGGCCCATACTTGGCACAAATTTCTCTCTTTCCCAGGGCCTAGAATAATGTCTTTCAGACATATATTCTGAGTCAAGCAGTCCCATTCTGCAGTACACAGGTGATTTGGGATTAAGAGATGTACAAGCCCAGTGAAAAAGTTATATATTAACTACATCAGAACTACATCTTGCAGGACTGGACATTTTTCTCACATTGAAGCAGATACAGACATCTGAAACCTTTAAAGAAATAACTGAGCAATTCCCCATTTCCATTTGCTTACTAAACCAAAGGCCATGAAACAACTCTAAGGCAATCATTTTGATTTTGTACCTCGAGCACACTTGTCAAACCTCACCTAAAACAGGGTAGACAACACAAGCGAATACTGAATGGTGCTAAAGAGGGCAGCTTTCCATACTATACATCAAAATGATAGCATTGAAAATCGGTGCAAGACAAAGCAACTTCAACCCCAAAAGACTAGTTGAATTGTAGCTTCCTTATTCCTCTTCTCTCTCTTCCACAGTCAGCCCCAGGAATTCACAGCAGGATACCAACACATGTGTTTATATTTGAGTATTAATGCACACAAAATCCTGGTAAAATCCAGTCCTAAATGCTTATAGCAATTGTCTCTGATTAATATATTAGAATCAAATAGCTTATTATTTTTCTCTATTTTCTTTTTTATTTATTTATTTTTTGCAGTGGGTATGTACTACATTGATAATCAGAGGATCTATTATACTATTAGAACTTGAAGCCCAGCTTCTTTCAGTCTGTGCGCATGTGATGTGCATCCTGATAGGGCCTGCGGGTTTCTTTCCATCCCCAGCCCCATGACTTGGACCCTGGCCTCTAAGCAGTGTATTTATCATAAGTAGGACATCCTCATGAAAATTTTAAGCTCAGGGAGAAAGAGGATATTTGAAATCAGAAAGAGCTGAAAAAGGCACTTGCTAGTTTATCTGCACACAAACTCTGGCTGACACCTAATTTTTTATTTCTATGCCTGCATTCACTGAAAAGCCCAGCTTTACGTGGAATGTTCAAGTCACGCATTAGGGATGCAGATTCCTATAGCAAGTGATGGGTTTTCTCTTCTTTGACCTTCAAGCAACACAGCACAATCATGAGATAATATGTAATTTTCTCAATTTTGTGGATGTGACTCTAGACTGTAAACTCTTTGAGAGAGGCCTTGTTTTTTCCTCTTTGTAACTCTACAGAGATAAGACTATAGGGTATAAAATAGAACACCCTACTCACCTTTTCAGTATCACAGTGAGAAAGTTGGGTGCCCTGGGGAATTTGAAAATGCAACATTTTAAAAGATACTTTCTGGTCCTTTTAAAAAATGGCCTCACCAAGCAGATGTATATAATAGATATTTGGAAATCTTCCTTGTGATGAGCGTACCAATCTCTACTTCACTCTAAACAAAATGATGGTGAAAGCATATGCTGTTATTGTAGAAATCAAGCCGTAGAAATATAATAGACTGTCTAAATCAAACCTAGAAACATAAGAAAATAAATAAAATTGCCTCTTTCTGAGTAATTTCTGCATTTTTGTTAAATATTGGCTTGCTTATAAAAGATTGTCGCCTTTGGAAGAAGGGAAATGAACAGGTCACATATCTGACAGGTCATTGTCATGTTGAAAACAGAAGTCCTGAGTGTGAAGCAGTGTTTCCTAATGAATTTAGAATATGGTATCATGACATTTTGTATGCTGAGAACTGATTCCAGTCTCTGAAAAGGATAAACTCATCAGGAATAAGTCCTTCGCTATCCAACTGAGTGGCATTTACATTACATTCTTCAAACAGCAGGGCCCCAGGGAACCTTGAGAACTCCAGAGGTTAGAATCAGATCCGGGGCCCCAGGCAGGAACAACACAAGCCACGCACACTAAGAGCAATTCTCAGTCATCCAAAGGACTTGGTGTTAAAGACTTTTTCAGGAACTTAAACCAGAGAAAAAAGTAGAGAGCTGGCAACCATACACCACTCAAAAGATGTTAGCTTTAAAACAATTTCATACTTTTTCTTGGCCTAATTCTAACTTGAACAGAAAGGAGATGGTCTGGTAGGTAGCGTTTCTCAAATCTGAACATGCACACCGATCACCTGGGGGGTCCTGTCTCCCAGGGGATACTGATGCTCCATGACTTAGGAGTGAGTAGCAAGTGCCTGGAATACCATAGAGCCCTGCATGGTACACTGAATCTGTTGGGTTCCGAAGGATTGGAAAAGCTCTGCCTTTTTTCAGAGCCAGCTGTTTAAACCAGCAGAGGTGGCACTGGGTCGGGTGTGTGCAGCCCCTGAGGTGACAGGAGGCTCCAGGCCCAACCTGGGCTCTGTCCTGTTGGTCAGTACCTGGCACATTTCAGCCACATCTGATGCATGTGATGCTCAAGGAGAGGCCAGCTGTGTTCCCTCTGGGCTGGAGACTGAGGGATGCCAGGAACATAGCTTGGACAGTGGAGACCAACCTCATACCTGCTGGCACAGCACAGTGACATAAAACATTGTGTTCTCTTTTAGAAAAAGCAAGGTGGAGTGCAGGAGGGAACGCTAAGCCCCTGTGGTTGTGGCTTCCTAGACTCCAACTTTTCAGAAGAATGTGTCCCTTCCTTCTGTCCCCACTTCTTTGCACAAGACGGAGCTAGCTCATTGCCTCAGTTCACCAGCCCATCACCTTCATGGCTTCCCAAACTCCTCTCTAGGATCAGAAAGGTGGTAGCCTCTGACTTGTCTGTACTGCAGTCTTTGACTACGACCTCTACATGCCGTTTTGGCTCAAGACACCTTTGTGCAGATCAGAAGGTGACTCTTCACGTGGGAATGAAGATGTGGGCAAACCCAGGCACAACTTGGCGGGTGGAGCCGGGCTGGGTGGAAGGTCCAGCTGGCCCCAGGCGGGCACTTGCACGAGGCACAGCCTGCACCGCTGCATCAGCGCCTTCCCTCCATGAGCACACGATCAGCTGCCAGTGAGCAGATGATGGTTTAGGGGCAAAAGTGCTTGGAGCTCCTCCAAAGTAACCTCATCCCCAAATCCTGGTGACATCTGGCCTTTCTTGGCTCACGTAGGGCTCCACCTGTGGGTGAGGCTGCTTCATCCAGAACCCTGTCTAACTACTTGCAAAGCTTGCAGGAGGCCCCGAGGAGAACTGGGAAGGGGCCTGGGGCTGCTGGTCATCCAGGAGCAGTCCGTGTAGGGTGATGCCCTAACAGCCCCCACACCGCACTGAGACACCGCTTTGCATCCTAGTGGGGACTCCGCCCTGGGCCCTGCAAGGCCAGAGCAGCCTGACTCATCGTGCTGCCTGCACCAGAAAAATCATCAAAAATAGGCAGGAATCCTTGCCAGGCCTGCCTCACCATGGATTCTGTGCAGTAAGCCCTTAAATACACTAGGCAAACCAGAAGCCTAAAACAGTTCAACTCAGAATAATAGAAGTTGGTCTTCTTCTCCTTCCTCAAGTTGAATTCTTAATTGTTAAATGTCAGGCTTTCTTTGTTGATATAAAAATGGTCAAGGCCAGAAATCTATAGATTTTGGAGTGAAGTGTTTATAAAATTAATTAATTTGCCATTAATGGCCATCTGATTTCTACTGTGATCTGGTGGTTGTTTAGAAGGGTATTTTCAGTTATTTATCCATGATTTTGTTGTTGGTGCCTAGTTTTATTAGACTGACTGAAGAATATGGTCTCTGTTGCTCTCTGTGAGATGAAGTATATGATTCACAATTGTATATACTCTGAAATATAGGAAAATAACACATAATTCTCTGCCAGTAAAACACAGATGTTGTAAATATATGCGTGTGTGTGTGTGTGTAAATGTCTGAAAAGGAGTCTGCTGACACTTTTTAATGCATTGCATCTTGATTAAATTACCTTTGCACTTCTGAAGAGTTCTGTTTTCTGTATTTTTGATGCTGTGTGCCTGGTGAATAAAGATATAAACTTTGCTTTGGACTTCAGCTTTTACCATGATGAAGTAACCCCTTTGTCTCATTTAGTGCACTGGTGGTGTAGCTTGCTTTACCTGCTATATGGATATTGTCATCCTTCTTGCATTTTTATTTGCATTTGCCTTTGTGATTCTGCACATCCTTTACAACTTTTGTCTTCATGTTATTTTGGGTGTGTACTGATAGAAAACATGTATTTGTGTCTCTTTGTAAATTCAACTGGTAGTCATTGTTTCACGATAGGGAATTTGGTTCATCTGAATGTACTGTGAAGATTAATATTTTTAGTCTCATCATATTTAATATTTACTATTTATTAATGTTTCTATTTTTACCCCTCCTATGTTCTTGCTCATCATATTAAGCTTTTTGCTAGTCCTCTTAAGTTTCTCTTCTATCCTTTCACTCTCTCATTTTTAAATTAATGTTATTTTCTGATTTCCCATGCCTCTAAGTATTACCTTATTAGTAATAAGGTTAATAAGAATAATATTATATGTGTCTTTACTAACATAAAATTAATAAGTAACTGTAAACAAAATATTTTATTTGCCATCATCACCTGGCCCCCTCTCCCCTCTTACTCCCTTGAAGAGGAGACATTTCCACCTGCCTCTGCCCCTCCATTCTGAGTGAATCCCCACCCTTGCCAACAGCCAATGCTTGGGTTTTGCAGCAATGGTTTCATATTTTTAATATTTCATATCCTGGTGAAATGTTCTGAGACAGCATTTTCTTCTGTTTAGGAATAAGTACTCAAAACTTAAATATATTCCACTCATCTCATCTTATCCATCTATTTTATCTCTGTATTTTAAAATCCATCTCATGGTTCAGCATTAGGAAATTCATCACTAGGATTCATTAAGTAAACAAATTAGAGGTGGAACATCATATTGCTTTTTATGCTTTTGGTTTTAGTAATATCCTTTCACATTCATAATCCAGATCATGAGATATGCGAGATTTTATTCACCAAGGCTCTCCTTCATTACTCTTCCAAACTGAAAAAAAACCACTGCTGCCATTTTAGTCAACAGTTAAACTTGACTATAAAGTATTCTGATACGAAAGGAACTGCAGCTCACATGATGATGACACTCAAATCCCACTTGGCAAGTCACCAAACTAGCAGATTCTGCAACATGGAGTCTCATGAGCTTTAGGGTGTGGATGTGTCCAAGTCCTCTATGAGAGCTGACATTAAATACTTCATAAATATTGTACCTTCCAGGAATTCACATTTCTTTATTAATGTATAAATGCAGAATTGTGAAATCTATAGGAAATAGCTGAATCATTATTTCATAAGTATCTCCTGCCTATTAAAGCAGGAACTATGAAATAGCTCAAAGGAAGCACTGAGAAATTTTCTTCCATTATATTCAGTAGTCTGTGTCTGTCCAAATTACATATGAAAGGATACAGACAAATATAAATTAAAGTTAAATTTTGTAGAAGAGGTTGAAAAACTCCCCCAGGATATATTAAATGTATAAACAGAAAATTGATGTAAGTCATGAGTTCAGTTCTAAATAGACTGAAGGATCACAGCAGTTTTGTGGACATTTTTCTTTTCTTCTCTTTCTACTTTCCCAGACTTCAATAAAGAGATTTGCTGGGAGTAATAAAAAGATAGATAAATTTTAGTGATGCTGAAGGCCTGTAAACAAATTCTCTTGTTTGGTAAGAATGTAATTTCACTAATGGTAAGGGTGTAAATTGGTATAGATTTTCAGGAAAACATTTTGAATGTGTATATACAGATCTTTCTCAACTTACGATGGGGTTATATCCTGATAAATCCATCTTAAGTTGAAAATATTCTAAGTTGAAAATGCATTTAATACACCAAACTTATCGAACATCATAGCTTAGTCTAGCCTTCCTTAAACTTGCTCAAAACACTTGCATTAGCCTATGGTTGGGCAAAATCATATAACACAAAGCCTATATTATAATAGAGTGTGGAATATTTCATGTAAGTTACCGAATACTGTACTGAAGGTGGAAAACAGAATGGTAGTATGGGTCTAGATGGCTGTAAGTATACAGGTTGTCTACCCTTATGCTCACGTGGCTGACTCGATGCGGCTCACTGCTGCTGTCTGACATCACAAGAGAGTATTACACTGCATGTGGCTAACCCAGGAGAAGATTAACATTCAAAAATCCAAAGTGCAGTTTCTACTAAACATGTATAAATTTCATACCACCAGAGAGTCAAAAAATCATTAACTTGAACCACTGTAAGTTGGGAACCACCTGTATTTTTTTTTTTAAGTGCATACATACACTTTTCAAAACTTAATGTCATTAAAATCTATCTTAAGGAAATATTTAGGTAATTGGGCAAAAATGTATGTAAAAGTAGATTCACTCACTGTTCTCAATGGAAAACAATTTGAAAAAATGTTATAAACATCTATTAAGAAGGACCTATGTATTGCATATTCATATATTCTGTAATTTAAAATGTTCATTTAGATCTCTATATATTGATACTAAATAATACCCACAACATACTATGTGAAAAAGCACAAACATATGGAGAACTATGCCTATGTCTAATTAGAGAATATCTACATATCTATTTATGAATACATGGAAAAATATCTGAAAGGCCATGGACTAACCTTATTGGTGGTGGTGACTTTCTGGAATGGGGAATAAGTTGACCATATTTGTTATGCTGTGGGTATTTCTTTATGAATGCCAGTATTCTTCCTCTTTCTTATTTTTTCCCCTTTATTGAGGTTGAGCTATTGACTCATTTGAAATGAATAAGACATTCATATTCTGATGAAAGAGAGAAGAGATTAAAATTAGGATAAACATGAAAAAAGATGGGAAAGGCATTTTAGAGTTTATAAAAATGTGGATACTGGCACTTTTTTGTTTAAAATAGAAAAAGAGAAGAAAAGAAAAAAGTCACTGACTTTTATGAATGCTACAGTTTTAAATTCATTCCCTTTTGAAGTAGCAACAAAACAAGGATGTTGGCTGTCACTACTGTTATGCAATATTTTCTGGTAAAATTATTTATTGCTCTTGTAATGAAAAAAAAAATCCTGTAAGTTTTCTAAGCCAACACATTACAATCAAGACTAGATTTTACATTAATGTGGTCAAAAGGTTAAGTAATTTCATTGCTAAAATCCTCAAAAAGTAGAATGATATAGATGACAAATTATGAAATAGTACTCTAATATTTAGTAGGAATACTGAACACTCTCTAGTAAGGGACAAAAGAGGGAGACACGAGGGAAGCTCCCAGAAACAAAAAACAGCATTACACTTGTTGATGAAAAATTAATCAGTCCATCTAATAAAGAAATGGAAAATTTTATTCAAGCCAAATTTGAGGATTATAACCTGGGAAGAGCATCTCAGACAGCTCTGAGAACTGTTCCGCTCATTAGAAGTCAAGGCACAGTTATAGAAGTTCTCTGAGATGGAGGGCTGTACATCAAATGATATATTGGTGACAGTTTACACAGTCTGGATCTAAGCGCCATGTGACCCCTTATGAGATCAAGAAGGAATGTTATCTTTAAGGAGTTGTCTTATGATGCTAAGAGAATGTTGCTTTTTACAGCTGAGCAGGTATTTCTGCCAATGGGGAAGGTCTGGCCCATGCACAATGTAGATACACAATGCACAGTGCGGGGAAAGAGGAGGCCAAACAGCACAGAAGATATTTTTTTGTTTATATTTTTATCTTGCCATAAAATATGAATTTTATTTCACACCCTAATTGTAAATATTTTTAACATATAAAAATGCAATCTCCATCTTTTTAGCTACACATATGATTGATTCAGGTGCACACCAATAAGTAAGATATACAGGGTACATCATAGTAAGACTTCTGGTACTTTCCTAACTTTTTTTGCATTTTTTTCTTATTTATTCACATGTAAATTATTCTTTTTACACATATATTCCTTTCTACTAAACTTGTAGTATTTAATTCAGTAAGTAATAGTTTTATTTTTGAGATTACTAATAAATTAAAATATTAGTGACAAACACAAATTTTTTTTTCAGCTTTACTGAGTAAACACGAATTCTTAAGTTTACGAACAGGTTAATGATTAAGAAGATACCAAATGTTAGCTGGAAAAATGCTTCATATACCCTGCTGGTTAGAGAAAAATTGTTAGACTCTCAATAAAATGACACGTCCTTAGTATTTCACTGGACAAAAAACAAAAATGGAACCTCTTTCAAATGTATACTCACAGCATACATTTCAAATAGCACTTTTGAAGTTTGCTAATTTATAAATATAAGTTCCTTCTCCCCCTTCCTGCTTCACAGCAGAAAGTCTCCTCTCCCCATCTAGAGCATCACAACTCTTGCCTGAGTCTTACAACTCTCACCTCTTCTCAGAGGTCACAAGACAAATATTGATCATTAAGATGCTTCAAGGAATTGAGGTTTGCAGGTCACCTAGCCTCAGGTGGTAAGACTCTCACCCTGCATTCTGTTCCTAAAAGCAGATATTTAGTAAATGACAAAGCTGTGTTTTGAGTTGTATTCTGTGGTGACTGCATAGCATAGAATTATTCAAACGTGTTATTTTAGCGACCAGGACAAGTAGATTTGATGTAGGCTCCCTTGTCACCAGAGAGCATAAATAATTCTGCAGTCAATGTGTCTACCCATATTACAGTTCAACAAATCCTTTGAATATTGCTTTCCTAAATTATTCTTGAATACAGTCAGTGTAAACTGCCTATGATTATGATATTCAATTATGGCAAAGTTTTAAAAATTTACAATTTAGGAAATGTTGAATTAACAAAAATAAAAAAAACCTTTTAATAAAAGCGATTTAAAAAATCGCTAATTAGTCTAGGTCAAAAAGATTTTTGCAAACTTTTCAAGTATCTTTTTTTCCCTAAACCCACATTTTGTTATTTTCTTTGGAAAAATCTGCAATCAACGACTGTCCCCAAGCTTCCTTGCCTTCCTTACACACATTCCTGCCTTCCTGTGCCTTTATTTCAGGAAGGATGGATTCAACAAGCCACGGGGAAAACAAGCAAGAACTCAAACTCGAGTTGAATTCCTAATGTAAAATAAAGACATGACTGAGATTGGATTAAAAAAATGTTTTTTCAAGTTCCAACTTTGTTTTTTGTCTCAGTCTCCTTGGTGGTTTCTCACCTGCCAGTCAGAGCTGAAAAGCCCCTTCCCTGTCAGTGTGGGCAGGGATCGCTAATATATCATCTGCCTTTGAAGTGGAACAAACATCCTTTACTAACACAACTGATCCAAAAAGAAAAAGAATATATTAGAGCAGACTGCGGTGGTTGTCAATAAAGATGTTTTCATCACAGCCATTCATTCACAACATCATGAACAGCTGCAGTGTTCTCTTATTCAAATAATAAATACCTTTCCCACTCAATCATGTCTTTATAAAGCTAGGAGGCCCTATTTAAACTTCGCACTACTTGACACTGAAGATACTTCTAATCACAATAAAACCTCATATACGCAATTATTAATCCAATTTGCATTTTTTTCCCTAAATTTTACCCCTTTAGGAACCCATGTGATGCTGATGATGGACATAATGATTAAGAATTTTGTTGATGAAGTCTTTTCACGCCTCAGTTAAATCATCAAAAGAACTGATATGATGAGACCCACCTAGTTCACAGAAGTTGTGAGAATAAAATAATACAGCTAAAGTGTTAAAAAAAAAAAAAAAAGGAACAACAAACTCAAAATGGAGTCACTTGCCCCAGGACAGCAAACCAAGACTTAATATCTAACCTAGTTGCAGTTTCAGCCATTCCCAGGAATGTGACCTTTATTAAAACTAGTCAATCTGGAATTACCTGCTTGGTAGACCCTGCCTTTCCCTAAAGGAAGGTGACCCTGCCTGATACAATCTACTCTTCATTAGAAATTTCCTTTTTTCACACCCTTCTGCCTATAAAAGCCTTCAATTTTGTACAGCTCCTTGGAGCTCCTTTCTACTTTCGGGATGGGATGCTACTGATTTGTGAATCATTGAGTAAAGCCAATTAGACCTTCAAATTTACTCAGCTGAGTTTTGTTTTTTTAACAATGGAGCATGGCAAAATAAACACTAGCTGATTTTCTAAAATCATAATTTAAATGTAGTATTTGTGTTACTTTATCAAAATAATTGAAAAATATTTTATTCGCTGTGAAATAAGCTTTGAGTACTCAAAGATTTCTGCACAAACAACTAGGTACTTAGCACCATTTTTTGAGATACTGTTCCATACTGCAATCTTACAGACAATTGTCTTTATAAAAATGTGTTAAAGTGGAAAAAATTAAGGAAAAACAAACTTTAAGAAATATTCTTCATTGAAAGTCCACCTTACATTGAAGAAGAAACTGTGATAAGCTGTCCTCTTGGGAGGGACTGCCCAAACAGAGCAAATTCCTGACTGTTCCCACTACTTGTCTGATGCTTAACACTGTTGACATTAAAATATGGCTAGCAAAACTTATTTCCATTTTCATTGACCCAGTCTTACAATTTGTTATAGATTCTAAAAATACTTAGACATTATTTTAGGAGACAATTCTTATTACACATGCTACTTGCATAACAGTATTTCAATATCAGAGACTTCTACCCCATGAACAAATATTTTTGATCCAAAAATTCAGCATAAATGACCTAACAAAGAATTATTTTTCTAATAATAGACATTATGGGCTGATCTGTTGCCGCCACTCTACAATAGTAACTACATTGTATTTTATTGTCCTGTGTTCAGGGAATGTTGCCTGCTGTTCTGGTAAACAAATAATAATGACTGCCATTCCAGTTTTATTAGGATCAAACTACCAGTCATCGCACACACCCCCCCCCCCCCCCCCCCGCCACCTTCCTGAGTGTGTACCCTGAGGGGAATTCAGGATGGAGAAAACAGGAAGCATTCTCCGGTTTGGGTACTAGCCTTAGGTAGTTAAGATGCACATCTAAGGAATAACTTCAACAAGCCCATATTCTTGCATCTTTCCATACATAAAAAAGCACTAAATTCATTAACTTGAGATGTCTGTTTTTTGTTATTAGCAGTAGTCTTCTGATGTTTGACTATATATATATATATATATATATATATTTTTTTTTTTTTTTTTCCAGCAAAAAACTCCTGTATATCCTGGCTACTCCCTTACCTCTTTGGAGCAATTCCTCAGAGCTATCTAAGAGGCTGTCTTCTGGGCTAAAGTCCTCAGCACAATCCCCAAACAAAACTTAACTCTCAACTTTTAGGTTGTGCTTTTTCAAAAGTTGATGTTTCTTACAGAATGTTGGGCATGGAAGGGTTAAACAGTAATCCTTCTGAGCCCGGTCAGCCAAGGAGAGAGAGGCTAATGATGTTACATATGCAGTGTCATGGCATTCTCATTTCTGTTCAATGAGGGAAATCTGCTTTCAATTCAAACTCCAATAAGAAAGCTGCTCTTCCAGACCAACTAGGCTAAATAACCCATCAAGACAGCAGAGAAGACAATGGGTAAGACTCAGAGGAAGCCTGCAAGAGAAGGCAGTACTACCAGCAGAGAGAGGCTGTAAGAGCTGCAGCATCATGCAAACACAGAGAAAAGACATGCCTTGTTAATAACAGCTCTTAACCCTGGCATTTTGTACAGAACAGATGGGGAGGGAAGCAAAGCTCCCCTAGAGGCACTCGGCTGTCCTCTCAGCAGTCAGTGCGTGACCACTCAAGGTGAGGGCAAAGGGGTAGGAAAGTCACAGCTCTGGAAATAAACGCGGTGCCCATAGCAGACAAGGTGCAACGGAACTTGGAGAGCAGAAGGAAGACAGAGACCAGTCTGGGCTGAACAGAGGTCAATATACAAATTGCACAAATCTAGCAATGCATTTTCACTTTAGGGAAGGGGCACTGAAAACTAACTGTCAATCTACATTCTTGTACATGTGCATGCTTATATCACATGTATTAAAACAAAAGTCATTCTTCAGCTATATTGTGAGTTCAGTCATTGTCAAAAAAATGCTCTTGTTGCCTTCTTAGAATTTAATCACAGTCTTTAATTATCTGATTTGTTTACGGTGTATGTTTCCTGGTTGTCTCTCTCCTGCACTAGGATGTCACTGCAGGCCAGGAGAGAGGGCTTCTCTGTTGTATTCACCTTGATGTCCCCAGAATCAAGAACGACGCCTGGCACAGAGCAGGCACGCAGTGAGTATCTGAACTACAACACGTGCCAGGTGCTCTTTTAAGTTCTTTAATCCTCGCATCAACTATATGATTTAGGGTCTGTTAACCCCATTTGGAGAGGAGTAAATTAAAGAATAGAGAAGTGAAGTCGTTTGCCCAAGCTTAGGTGCTAGTAAGTGGCAGAATCAGAATTTGAACTCAGGCAGCCAGTCCCTACCACTCACACTCCAGCTACTACCTCTACTGATTATGTATCTATTCATATGTGTATATATTCATTGCATGAATAAATGAAAGCTTATTTCTGCCTGGGTGCATAATACTTTAAATTGTAACTAAATCTTTTCGAATATAATTCAGACTTCTTCTGACCATAGACAAAGTAATGGCCTATAATAGACATAATGATTATCCCATCACACACCTTGTACTGCATCTGTTTTGTTTTTTTTCTTTTGCAACCTCAGTTACACTGCTTTTTTATTATCATGGTTTTATAAAACTATACGACTGGAAAGGTACTGCATTCATAAAGAGTTGTGCTTCATGTATGCTACACATTCAGGCATTTTCATGAGTAATCATAATTTTTTTAATGCAGCCAGATAGCCCCTGGTTTGTGAGCCCATGTCTTTTGTGTTGCATCGTATTTTGTGACTAGTTCATTTTGTAATGTTTCCTGACTTAATTCAGTCAGTTATTATTTTCTATAAACTAGGATTTAGGGATACTTCATGGAGTATCTAAAATCCAAAACTGAATATTTGAAATTGGAAGTATCTGGGAAAATCCATGGTGTTTGCACATCCTTGACATAAATTTTACAAAAAGTGACATATTTTCTTTCCTTGTCAAGTCATGCAAGCAGTGTCACACTACCACCAAAACTGACTGAAAAATTTAAACATTCATGCAATTGGTTTGGTGGATGCTTTACCAAATTTGCTAAACTACCAGTTACTTATTAATCCGTCACAGAATAGTCAATAGCGTAAAATGATCTATACATTGTTATTATCTAGAAGATCAAATAATCTTGCAGCCAGACAACACCAGGTGTGCCAGATTAACCTGCCCCTTCTTCCAAGACAGTCCTGAAGGGACTCGACAGCCTTGGAGCATTGTTGGACAAACGCTGAGGTAGACAGATTCTAAATTCCTTTTCAGTGCTGAAGTGCTACCGTGGTCTGAGAGCCCTCAAGCCTAGAACAGTAGGTGATAGAGATTAAATTTAAAGAGTAACATACTATAATTCATTGATAAGTGGCTATTGTTATTCATCTAATGCAAACAAGTTTTAGCCAAATTCATGCTTTTTGAATGGACTTTTGAACACATTAAAATATTTAACTCAATGGTTATATTCTTGCCTGATATGAGTAAATAATAAAATTCATTAAGCTTAACAATTTAATTAGTATGTTCCAAACTCCCCACCACTCACCAACTGGGTGGCGTTGGTCCAATTACTTAACCATTCTAAGCCACAGTTTCCTCAACCATAAAATGGGAAAGAAAATCATAACAATTTATTAGGTTGTTAAAAAGGATTAAATAAATGATGCCTGTGTCCTACCTGACATGTAGTAAATGCTCATTACATGTTCATTAATAGAAGTACCAGTAATAGTAGCTACCATATTTAGAGAGCCACCAATTCTGTTTTCCAAGAATTCTGTTAGAATTATGTTTTATTTTGTTTCAGTTGTATTGCTGTATTCAACATACAACTTCCATTTTTAAAATTATTTAATTAGTGAGCCAGGGAAAATAAACTTAAGTCAAGAGGTTGACTGAACTGACTGAGAACCTCTAAGGAAGATAAAACTGAATGTGGTCTTTTGGGTTGTTGTTGTTTAAATAGATTTTGGACAAGAGAAAGAAATGAAGAGATTCCTTTCAAAAGAAAGCCCAGTTTGGCAGTGAGAAGACGTTGGGGTCAGATGAGTAGAAGGAGAGTCAGCAACTAACTTTCTCATAGTGTGGAAGAAACACTAAGAGTCCTCCAGAGTTGAGGGACTGGACTGGGATATGGAGGGAACAACAAAGAAGAGACAAACAAGAGGTTGTCACCATTCATCACTTCTGTCCTGAATAACTTTGAAAATAAAGTTGTAGGAACAAGGAAGAGAGGAAAGTCACCAGTTTATTCCTCCCTTAAGATGCAATTAGAGGAAAGCATGCAGACTGTAATAACGCCAGGTTGGGTTCTCTTAGCAGCAAGTTTCGCTTAGTTTTATGGCTCTCCAAAGTTCTAGCCAGCTCCTGCTACTAGAAATTAAAACATGTGGCAACAGTAGCCCAAGCCCTGGAGACCTCTAAATGGCTTCTGAGAGGGTTCAGTATAAAGTTAGAAGAGTCTAGAGAATTCACATTTGAGCAAATACTGGGAAAGAATAAACTGGGTTAGATACCACTTATTCCTAGATTTTATGTTTGTCCAACCCTCAAATAAGATTTTCTTCCATATTAATAACAGGAATAATGGACATAATTTGTTTTGTACAACTTCCACATTCTAGGCATAGTATTAACCACTTTATTCCATTTTATCTTATTTAATACTCACAACCTTAATGGGCAGGTGGAATGAACTCCATTTTATAGCACAAGAAACCAAAGCTTAGAGAGACTAATTAACTCGCTCAAATTCACACAGCTGGTGACTGGCAGAAATGGGATTTGTACCTAATTGATGGCACATTTGATGGTGAGCATACACTTTTATATTTCACAGTAACTTCACTTTATTTTGAAAAATCCTTGAAATATATGTTCATTGTAATAAACAAAAAACACTATTAAGCAAAATAAATATATCTTTGCATTAAAGGGTTTAATTGCTTAAGAAAAGTTGTTTATTTCAAAATTCTACTCAGCAGGTTTGCACACTTCTCTTCCTATGGAGGGTTAACATCTTGAGGATTTTCTCTTGTCCATCCACTCTACCTAGAACAGATCTTTGCTGACATGGGCAATCAAATGTATGTGGACCAAATAAGTCCAAGAGAAAGCTGCTTGTTGGGGGTTACCACACCAGCGTGACATCACATTTCCTAACTGTAGTTCCCAGAGTTGTTCGCAGAGTTAGGTGGTAATTCTGGATACGGAACATTGTGATGCTGTAACAGCTTCCAGAAAATTTGGTTAAGAGTGAATGGAAGTGTTGCCTCCATTTTTTTCTGCTCTCAAAACACCTTTGAGCAGTAACTTATTTACAAGTAAGATTTTTTTTCTCTTCCATTTTTTCTTTACTTTTTGAATACTGTACTTGGTTTAGAGGGAAATACACTCAATGATCGAAAGAACAAAGAGAATATGGTTGACAAAGAATAAAATAATAAAATATATCAAACTTAGAAAGTTCAGGTTAGGGAATTTGACTCTTTAGGTAAATTCTTATTTAAAAAAAAATTAGAAAGGAGAAGCAAAAGGTGAAGATATCCAAATAAAATTCCTGATCAGCTGTTTCTTTTGATTGATAGATTTTATCACATATTTGAGCTGCAATATTTATTTATCAGGAATAAGAACGTTTTAATCGTAAAATTATGTAACATTTCTTCTAACATTTGATCTTATTTTCTTCACATGTATGCTTAAGAGTCATTCCTTTGTACATCCAGACAAGATCTTTGTTGTCTTGGGGAGCTACTCCTCTCTTATTCCAAAATAGGGTCCTCATGGGGGCTGTCAATCACATTTTCCCACCCCAAGGATGGGGCATGGGTGCCAGACTGGGGTCAATCTCATACTTCACCTTTCTAGTCATGGAAATTAGCTGAGGGACAGATGTAGGACTCAGGTCAATTGGACTACTTTCATGGAATTTTTCTAACTGACGCTGGCAGGAAATAGCTTTGTTCCTCGCTAGTTACTAGACTGTAATAATATAAGCCCAGAGCTATCTGCTACCAGTTCCTAAGATGGAGATCACAGGCCTAAGATGATGAAGACAGCAATCAGAAATGGGAAGGGGTGTGTGTGTGTGTGTGTGTATGTTTGTGTGTGTGTGAGAGAGAGAGAGAGAGAGAGAGACAAAGAGAGATCCACTGTCTCTGAGGCTAAATCTGCTTTTCAAGGTTTGTCTTTCAGAGCAAATAAACTGCCTATCTGTAGAGCTTGTTTAAGCTGAATCTTTGTTCTTTAACTAAGAGTCCTGACTAATAGCCAAAACTCAGAGTGCTAAGTAAACAAAATCTGCAAGACATCTATTTTCTAGCTTCTATTCCCCTTGACATCTGTCCTGAAAGATTTGTATAAGAAATGTTAAAGTCTTTTTGGCAAGTGCATAAAAATTATATGATTCAACAAATGTATCACATGCCTCTTCGGGCCAGGCATCGTGCTAAGTGCTGGAAATACAAAAGAAACTGGGGCAAGGAAGTGCCGTATATTCGTGGCAAAGGCACACGCGAGAGCCAGACACGACCAGCTTGTGTAAGAAGGGTTTTAATAGATGCCTCTGGAAAGTGTCATGGGAACTCAGAGGAGCAAGCAAGTTCAGATATGTGAACTTTGAGTATATTTTGAAGAACTGGCAGAATTTTGCCAAGCAGAGGACAGAGAAAAGGGCACTGTGGGTAGAGGAAATAGCATGTTGCAAGGGCAGGGACATACGAAAAATGACATGCCATGTTTGGGGACGAACAAAACTTTTGATGTGATCACAACATAATGTTGTGGAGTTGAGTAATGGTGAGGGATTTGGTGAAACAACTCAGCAGAACTGATTCTAAAAAGTCTTAAATGCCATGCTAAGAAGTTAGGACTTTATCCTATAGGCTGGGAGAAGTCACCTGAACTTCTTCATCAGACGAATTACATGATCAGATTTGGATACACACGTATGTAATGAACACTCATGTTTCCATCACCCAGTGAACAACTATCACCTCGTGGGTGAGGTTGGGCAATGCTTCATACAGTTTAGAGCAATTTGCATTTCTTTTTCTATGAATTTTCTGCAGATCAGTTCTTGGCCTTTTTCATCTCAGTTTTTAGAGGTTCTTTATGTATTAGAGATACCTTTGTATTATATATTAGCATTACTTTCTGGTATATACATTGCAAATATTTTTTTCCTCAGGCTGTCATTTGTATTTTTTACTGTGTGTATGGTATGCTATATTTTTACTGCAGAAAAAATGTTAATTTTATATAATATAATAAAATTTGTCAATCTTTTCTTTTATTGCTTCTAGATTTTGAGTCATATTTAAGAATGTTTCTATACCCTGATAATAAAGAAATTCACAAGCGGTTTTTCAAATATATGCATGGTTCTTTTTTATACCTTTGATTTAAATATATGATCTGTTGGGAATTTATCCTGGCTTATGGTATAAGAAATGGATCCAATTTAATTTTTCTCCATATGGCTACCCAGGCATCACAACAACATTTATTTAAAAGTCCATCTTTTACCCAGTGATGTGTGATGCCACCTATACTGAATTTCCATATGCAATTGGATCTATTTCTGGATTTTCTATTTTTCCGTTTGGTTTGTCTGCCTATTCAAGGGGTAATATCAAATTATTTGAAATATAGAGGTTTTATAGTACTGTAAACAAATCTGATACGATTATTTCTCCCATTCCTTAAGTTAGGGAGAAATGACATCTTTATGATACTGGTCTCTCTCTTCCCTTCCCAGATTGATATGTCTTTCCATTCATTAAGATCTAGTTTTTTTCAAAAGTAATTTCCAGTTTTGTTCATATAAGTTTTGGACATTTTTGTTAAGTTTATGTTAAAGCCTTTTTTCTCTTTTCTTATTTTCTATCACAAATGGGGTTTTCTCTTTAAATTTATATTGTTTTGTTTATACACATATGTTTATGTATGGGTTTATAAACATATATACATATATGCTATTAATTTTTATATCCTTATTTTAAAACTTTTTACATTATTCAAATTCCTTTATTGATTACTGTATTTTTACATGGATTCTTTGAATTTTCCAGGTATATAATCATATCTTCTCTTAATAAATATAGTTTTATCTCTTTGTTTCCTATTAATGTTCCAGAATTACTTCCTCATGTCTAATTGCATTGGTTAGTATCTGCAACATAACGCTAAATATTATAAATATGGTAGGTACCCTTGTTCTTGACTTTAGAGAAAAAACACTACAACATTAAATATTAAACATTAAAGTCTTCCCAGCTTTTGGGATGAGGCAAGTATATTGTAATACACTAAGGAAGTTTACTGAGTATTTTTAATCTGAATGGGTGTTACATTTTTGTTTAGTGTATCTACTGCTTCTATGGAGATAATCACATGATTTTTCTTCTTAGTTCATTAGTATAATGAGTTATAATAGTGGATTTCCTAATATTGGATCACTCTTACAGTCTTCAAATAAAACCAATTTAGTCATACCTATTTTTTAAAAACTGCTGTTGGATTATTTTGGTTAATATTTTAAGACACAGATTTGTGTTTTAAAGATAACTTCTGGCAAATTTTGATAGAAATTGTGGAGAGAAATCTAGGCAAGAAATTACTGATGTGATAGGAGTTAACTAAGATAGGAGTTACTTGTAATTTCTCTGTTTCATGTCAGCCTTCCCCAGTACTGTATACTACCCATCTTCTTCATTGCTCTGTCTGCAGATCCCATTACAGTTGACAATATATTTCCTCAGTGAATAAAAGAGGATGGATTAACCAGAGGGAATTAATCACCCCAGGTGATATTTACCAGGTAGAGGCAACAGGATATAGAGACTGAATAAAGGTGAAAGAATAGATTAGAGAGATAAAATTAGATAACATTATTGCTATTAATAACTTAAGCAGGGAATTTAAGAAAGAGAACTGATTTACGGGTGGTAATATATTGATTTGTAAGATTTAGATCTATCACTTTAAAGTTTCTTTAAAGACATCTGAGTGAGGACCTCCAGTGGATATCGCTCTATTTTCTGAGAAAAAGTCCTAGATGGAATCCTTATTAGGTCCTTACTTTTTGCTACACACTGTGCTAAGTACATTACATGAATCTAACTTAACTATATCTAAGGATTATTATCATTCTCAAATTCCAGGACAGAAAATTAAGAGAATGAGGTTACGTAATTGATTAATATCAGCTAACCATTAAGTGGTCAAACTAGTGTTTGAGCCCAGGCAGCCTAATGCCAGAACTTAAATATAATCCCTGTGTGATGTTTCTCCTGGGATTGGGAGAAAACCAATTATTCAATGTAGTTGGAACACTGGGAATAAATTAAATGCTAAAAAGTGGGTAGAGCAACAGTGAAGAGAGATAAGAAAAATGCTGAGAGCAAAAGAATTCAAGAAGGCAGAAGAGGAACCCAGGGGAGAGACTGAGAAGCGGCAGGCAGAGAGGTGGGAGGAAAACCAAGGAAAGAGTGCATATCATGGAATGACAAAGGAAAGAGTGTCTGGAGTGATGGAGCGTTCCAGTAGGGAATATGGTTTATTTTCTGACTCTGACTCTTTATTTTTAAATTCCGAAATTTCCCAATATATTAATTCCTATTTTTTCAGTATTTACCCTCCCCCAAAAAAGATGCTTGGTGTGAAATACTGCAGAATATCCACAGCTATCTTAATGAAATGTTCACAAAATTATCAAACGGAAAAATTCCCTTTATCGTAACTGAAGATTAGTATATTATCTTAGGAAAATTATAAATTTACAAAGGTTCGTATTTGCTTAAATGTATTTCAAGTTATCATTCAAAATGTAAGTAATATGCAATTCCACAAAAGGAATTTGGTTAATTAGAATTATAATCTCAGGATTCTGGAATTCAATTTTTATACTTGGGAGACAAAATTAAACACTGCCGTATTACATTATTCTAACAGCTCAGGTTTCTTCCTCCTCACTGTACTCTTCAATTGGAACTGCCATATAAGGAATAAATAACCAAAATAGTGATCAAATGAACAAATAATTTATCAAAGTTTTTTTTAACGTGATATAACAAGTTTAACATAGCAGTAAATATATTAGCTTTGCTTTGTGATCTTTAAGTCACATCCTTCTTTGTAAGATATAAGATGTAGAATCACTGTGGTTATCAGTTTGGCCTTGGTTGAAAACATTCCAGTACAACATTGCCATTCATCTTCATAGTCATTTAAGTGCAATTTGTTACTCAGTTTTGTGATTTAATTTTATATTATATGGAGTTGATTGCCTTCTGAATCATCCATCTTGTATACATATAGGGGAAAGCTTTAATCCTTCCATCTCCAGGCAAGGAAAATAGTCATAGAAATCAAGACCTCAGAATGAGTTCTTCAAGAGCAGTAAGGACGAAGAGGATGAATCAATAGGATTTTATGTTTCCACAACTTAAAATTTTAAATGACTTTATAACCAGTTTCCTTTCATGAAAGGCTTTGTTGACTACGGTAACATCTGCCATCTAGTGGCTGACTTAAGCTATTATATAATGAACTAGAAAATTTTATTTTTATGTAAATAATACAGGGGAGGGCAAAATGTTGGTCATTGTAGTTCATCTACATTTTTTATGTTGCCAGCAAAGTAGGAAACGTACAGATTTTTATTTAACAAACTATTTTTTAGGGTCAAATTTGATCTAATAATAAGTTACTCCGTTTAGTGTAGGTATCTTCAAAGTAAAGGAGAAAAATAAAAACAGAATGAAAAGAAAAAGAAGAAAGAAAAATAAAATAGTATTTTTTAACTTGCCCCAACAGAAGTTATAAACAGTATATAATTTAATTACATGTCTGAAATTGTTTCAGTTTTAGGTCAATTCCATTTTATCATTGAACAAATGCTAATTTACTCTTGAAACCTAATTAGAATAAATAAAGCTAATATATTTAAATAAAAACATCACATAAAAAAGAGTGTATAAATCTCCGCCTTTATTTATTACTATTGTTAAACTATTACATACATATACCTGAGCATCTAAACTGGCAGAGTTGACTTTAACTGGATAGTCTCCATGCCAAAGGTAGTGATTGATTTTCTGTCCTTATCTCTCTCAGTTCTCAGCAGCATTTGACATGGTTGACAGACCCTTCCCTCCTCCTGGAAGCGCTTTCTTCACTTGGCTTCCAGGATGCCATATTCCCCCAGCGGGACCAGCTACACAGTTTGCGGGCCCAGAGCAAGATGAAAATGTGGGCTCCCTGGTTCAAAATGCAAGGAAAACAATGCCCTAAGGTAGTAAATCACAAAGCTTTTTCCTTTCTTCCACTGTCTCTTCCTCAGCTTGTCATACTGTTTTTTTTATTTGCTTTCAATGTTGTTCATAAATAAAGAAAAATTTAGAATTTAAATCATCAACGTGAATTTTACCATTCAACTTTATATTATTCAATGCCAGATTTAATGAAAATGTGAGCATTTTAGTCATATGAATTACACAATTCATATTTTATAGCCCATGCATGCATATATATTTGATTCTTCTCAGAACAGTGAAAATGCTGCACAAGACTAATTCAATTATTTTTATTTCCCTTCTTGAAATGCATGCATTCTATCAATACTCTCTATCTTTGGCTAATAAATGAGAAAGGACTGAGAAAGGAAAAGGCTTTATGGGATCCTCTGTCTTTCCCTTTCCCTCTGTGTTACCGTTTTCAGTGTAAGTGGGTGGCTAATACAGGGAAGTAACAAGTAAGAAAGGATAGGATAGGGTTCTTCGGTTGCTCATATTTTAGATTATCATTGCCTTCTGTCTGCTCTGAAAGCAAATTCTGGTTTGAACAGAAAGCACAGCCTCTCGAGGCTGTCAGCACCAACACCACCCCTCATTCTGTTGTAGGTGGAATACGCTTACCTGTACTCGCTTTGAGTTTCACTGCACACCCAACCATCACTGGTCCCCTGGAACTCTGTGCTCACTGAGTATCAGGAATATGAATGGGGTATCAAGGAATGGTGGATACACATACTGTGTGTATCTTCTCTCCTCACTTGCACATTCCATTGTCCCAACAAATTTCATCTACAAAACACAAGTTCAAAGATAAAATTATTAAGAATTGGTGGCAGCTGGGCAACCAAGTATGGGGCCCTTCTGAGTGGGAGGCACAGGTCACATGCCCCTGAACCTGATCCGCTTCCTGGGTTTTCCCCTAGATCACTGGCCGCACCTTCTCAGTCTTCCTCATTGGCTCTAGAATGGTGACTTGGGTCAGCGCTCAGCCTTCTTCTTTTATTTATTTATTCCTCAGGCGATGCCATCTATCCCCTAGGCTTCAAACGTTATCTATGTGCAAATTACTCTCGAATTTGTACTTATAGCCCTCTGAGCTCCAGTTGTACATATCACAGTGTCCTCGGCCTTTCCACTTTGATGTGTAAGGGGCATCATATATCATCTCAATTTCCCCACAAACTTCTGCCTCCTCTGTCATCTTAACTCACTATACACTACTCACTTCATCATCTAAACACAGGACTCTTCTTTGATTATTCTAATTTCCTTACATCTAAATCAAACACAAATCCTATCAGCTTTACCTTTACAATATCTCTCCAATCCACCCACCTGTCTCTGCCTACATGGAGAGAAATCTGAGACATCACTATTTATTTCCAGAACTGCCATCATGGCCTTTTAACCAAACTCCTTGCTTCCATTTGTTTCTCTGCAGATCCTTCTCCACACAATAGAAGGAGTGATTTTTCTAAGAAGGGAATCATTTCACAAACTTTTCATGCTTAAATTTCTTGAATGGTTTCCCAGGATATTTTAAATAAAATCCAAACTCATCATACGACACTCAGATCCTGTCCCTTCCTGACCTTACGTCCTACTGCACTGTACCTGGTCCCTTGTGTTCCAGTTCACTTTGCCTTTTTCTTTGCTGTAAGCACTCCAAGCTCTGTCTCATCTTAGAGCTTCTCCATGTGCTGTGCTCTCTGCCTGGAATACCTCTCCCCACTCCTAACCTTTACATTGCTCACTTTTCCAGCCGCTTCAGCTCTCTGTTCAAATGTTGCCTTCTAGGGATTTTCCTGGCTATTCTACCTAAAATAGCATCCTAGCCCTGCTCCCTAATCTTATATACTCTGCCATTTCCCTGTCTTATCCTTTTCAGAGCACCTAACTCTAACTATACTCCTTACTCATTTGTCTGCTTCTCTGTCTCACGCACCAAGATATAAACTCCAAGAGCACAGGCACTTTGCCATTAAATGCTGTATCTCCAAGGCTTAAAACATGTAGAAAGTGCTGAATATTTGCAAAATGAATAAAGGAAGGGATGCTTTAATCTTTGTATTCCTGGAACGTAGCATAGCACAATGTTTCATTCAATGTAACAGCTCAATAAATATTATATATAATAATATAATAAATACTGTGGAAGGAAGACTTTCCATTTCTCACTTTATTAGTTTGTTAGTTCTATATAAAATCATAATTAGCTTACTTAGCACTGTGTAATTGGCATCTAAAATATTATTTCAATGTTAGATGAATCCTGCCAACATACTTATATTTAAATTAAAAATACATATCTTATTATTTTACTACTATGGCTAAAAACTGCTTTTTATTGGAGGATTAATGGGATTAGGGCTTAAACTGGAAGAATTTTTTTTTTCATGGTCCATGATAAGAATTGTTAGTCTTTTTGTTCTTTTACTCTGATCTACTCTACTAAAAAGGTACACAGAAAAAGTATTTAATTTTCTATTTAGTTGTAATAATCTCACAGGCAAAAGTCAAAATGAGATTTGAATTATGCTTTGTTGACAGATGACTGATTGCCCAATGAATAGCTAAATGACATTTCATTGCTTTTGTTGATAAATATGACATGGTGCTTTCATCTATCATGCACGAAAACTGGTAAAATATAATTGCTATAACTTTTGGAAAACAAGCACTTATAAGATCTCTTTAAGTGCAACAAAGGCAATATTACATCTCAATAAGACTAGCCCTGTTCTAACAGACACTCAGTAAATATATAGTGAGTGAATTTCCATGGCTTTTTCATTTGTAATTCAGAATACACATTTAATGAAATAGCTATTTTATTGTGAATAAATTCAGAGATCTGGAAAGTAAACATAAGAACTTAGAGTAGGTAGGTACAGCTAAATGAGCACAGCTAAAATAAAATTTGTGTTTACTTGTTTGCTTATCTAACAGCAATCTCTTACTGAACCACTACTCCACACTGAATTACACATCTTCAGAAACAGTCACCTTTTTTGGGGTTAAAGTTCAATAGGCGTTTATTAAATAGCTCGTATCTGCAATAAGAACTGTGCTACTACTTGGGAATGTAATCATGAATAAGATACATTTTCTGGTTTCTGAGATTCACAGCCTAGTGGGAAAACTAACAGACACCTTCTTATTTCAAAAAATTACAATATACGGATACAATGGAGATATTGCCAAAATAACAAGAAAGTAACTTGGACTAAATCATCTTGAAGGACAGATAGGACAGTTAGGCTATGAGTTAAGGTATGGGAGAATGTTACAGAAAGGGGTAACAGGATGAGACAAGACACATGTGGCCTGGAAATTTTCAAAATGTTCGTAATTGGTTACCATGCTAAAGGTCTTAGACATCACCCCATAAGCAACATGGAGCCACTGAAGGGTTTGAGACAAGGGGATGACATAGGATAAGGTTATCATAGCACATAAACTTAAAAGTTTATAAAAATTGCTTAGGGATCTTCTTAACTGTGAATTCTCATTTAATACATCTGGTGGGACCTGCATTTCCAACAAGCTTCCAAGTGGTGTGCTGGCTGCTTATTGGTCTGCAGACTACACTGCGAGTGTGAGCATTTTAGGCAACTGTCCTTTAGGAGTACCCCACAGGGGCAAAGATGATAGTATAGGTGAGAGATAATGAGTGTCTAGGCTAAAACAGTGGTAGTCACTAAAGATATTTTGAGGGCAAACTGGAAGAATTTTTTTCCTAACATATTTAATGAAAAAATTTTGAAACACACAAAAATGTTTAAAGTCTTTTACAGTGAGAACCCATATACCCACCACCTAATTCTACAATCGACATTCTATTATATTTGATTTATTCATTTCTCAATCCACTCATCTATCCATCTTTTTATGTATTTCAAGGTAAATTGCAGGTATCAGTATACTCGCCTGCAATAGAAACAATTTAACGTTGATTTAAAATAGAGGTGAAGGAGTGTGGGTTGTTTCTTAAGTTTATGCTTGATGAGGAAGAACGTAGAAATAAAAGGTTATGGGGAGAACTGGGAGATGCTGTGTTGAGTTCAACTCAGTAACACTGAACTAGCGATGGCAATTTAATATATGCGTTATGCATATATACATATAACGTCTATAACTCTAGTTAAATTTGTCAGTTAAAGATACGGACTGGGAATCATTAGCTGGTAGTTAAAATGAGAGGAGTAGAGAGTGCCCAGATGTAGAATGCAGAGACAGAAGAGAAGAGGATCAAGGATGATATTTTGGGGAAAATGACATTTAAGACATGCATAGGGGTAAAAAGATAAAATAAAGGCTAGAAGGGGATTAGGGATATCACTCATATGTGGCATCTAAAAAAGAAAAAGAAAAAAGAGGACACTAATTAATGAACTCATCTACAAAACAGAAACAGACTCGCAGACGTAGTGAACAATCTTATGGTTACCAGAGGAAAGAGGGTGGGAAGGGATAAATTTGGGAGTTTGAGATTTGCAAATGTTAACCACTATATATAAAAATAGATAAAAAGCAAATTTCTTCTGTATAGCACAGGGAACTATATTCAATATCTTGTAATAACTAATGAAAAAGAACATGAAAATGAATATATGTGTATATATGCATGACTGGGACATTATGCAGTACATCAGAAATTGACACATTGTAACTGACTGTACTTCAATTAAAAACAAAAGGATTAGGGAGACAAGAAAATCAGCAGAGAGAGGGACAGAAAATGTTTCCCTGTAAATCTCCTCACTGCTTGGGAATATTGTGGCTTTAAAAATGGTGATATTACACTTTATATTTATGATATGATATAATCTATGCCATATTATATTTATACATTTATAGTTCAAAATGCTGACATTATGCTTTTAGTTAATCTCAACTTCACACTGCTTTATGTACATACCAGCAGGAGTAAAGAGCTGTTCAAAGAAGATCATACTAAGTCACTTTCTCTATTCTCACTTACTGAAATGTGAACAAATGTTCCTTGTTTTGCCTGGAGTAGGGAAGGCAACTAACTGGTCCCCTGACTCTCATTTCTCAGGTAAAAGGCCCTTTTCTCTAAGGGTCATTGACCCACAGACATATGTTTACAGCATAGTGAAAAGTAACTTCCAAATTTAGACCCTTAGGATATTGGAGGTGGTGAGTATAAAGAAAATCTATTTTTACTTTAGATTTAAGAAGGACTCTAAAAATTCATTCAATAAATTATTTTTAAAATATTACATTTTGGTTCCACATTATGGCTATTTAATGGAGAAAGAAAGAGTTAAAGTGGGGAAAATATGAGAAAGAATTATGTATGGCAGGAAGGAAAAAAATGGGCTAAATCAAGCAAAAGAAACAGAAGGAAAAAATGGAGACAAGAAAAATAAAAAGTCTTCCCAAGAGAAATAAATTTGTGTTTCGTGGGAGAGCTATGTATTGTCTAAGAAGCCCTAACAAACTTTTCTTATCAAGGACCTGGGAGGCCCTGATACAGCTCTGCTCTGCCGAAATTACTAAATTCTATCATTGTAGCACAAAAGCAGCCAAAGGCAGTAAATTAAAAAAAAAAAGCACGTGGCTATATTTCAATAAAACCTTACTTATAAATCTCAGGCAGCCTTCTGAATTGGCCCACTGGCATATTTTGCTGACTTCTGCATTAGAGCAAAGGTCAACAAGGGGTTCCCTAAACTTCTATAAGGGCCACAGTTGACTCTGTAGCTTATTCTTCGTTGCTGTTCGGTTTTTTGTTTTGACTTTACAACCCTTTAAACATAAAAAAACATTATTAGCTACAGGCCCTACAAAAAGTAACTCTGGGCCAAATTTGGCCAGTGGTCAGGGGTTTGCCTGGCTGCTGTCTAGTGCACACACCTTTCTGTGTTACTTGATTCTAATTTGATGGGAGGTATTTTGCAAATCCATGCATTGTAAATAACTGATACAGTGCAGGATAATTTTTGTCTGTAGACATGACACAAAAGTTCTGTTCCATAGAGGTCCAACTGACTTCCCTCACTCACTGTAGAAGAAGCTAGTTTTGCTTCTATTTGCATGTTCATTTTAATAATCCTGATTTAGAAATATATCTGTTCTTTAGATTTCCCTTTGAATTGACTGTAACATCTTACCAGTTTCACCATTAATGTGTTAAAAAAATTTAAACACATGTTCATTTTAAAATCTGAATGAGAATCATGATTTTAATTTTTTTTTAATTACCCTTTGAACACCGGCATAACCCTTATTTCCCACAACACCTCCCAGGCTTCCACTAGAGGCCTCAGTAGTGGGAGTGGATTTCACCAGCTACCTTGAATCTCACCTTTTACAGCTCTATCCATTCCCTGACACCTTCCTCCCTGACTAATACCTGGTCACTCCTCCACAAGCCCCACCTCAATCCAAATTATTTGTTTGAAAAACCATCTCCTTCTAACCTTTGATTTAAGATGGCCTTTTCTTTTGTATATATGCACAAACTTACAAATTTCAATTTTGGGAGAGCAAAGATTATTGTGACAATTTTCAAAAATCTTGACAATGAAGTAAAATGGAACTTAAGACCCACTTTGACTTGGGAAGTGAGTAATCCCACCCCTGGGTCTATGTAATGACTTAAATGCCCATATACTTATGGACTATTATTCAGAAATAAAAAGGAACAATGGCCAGTACAGACAACAATATCAGTAAACCTCAAATGCATTGTAATAAGGGAAAGAATCCAGGTTCAAAAGTTACATACAGTATGGTTATATTTTAGTGACATTCTGGAACATGGAAGACTGTAGGTACGGAAAACAAATCACTATTCACTAGCAAATGGAGGTGGGGGGAAGAGGTTGGCTACAATGGTACACAAAGGAAATTTTGGGAATAATAGAACTGCTTTCCTCTTGACTGTGCTAGTGGTTACACGACAGTATGTGTTTTTCAAAATTCATATAGTAGTCAAAATACATGAAGTTATTATACAGAAATTATACCTCAATAACCTGACTAAAAATCTATCACTGTCTGTATATTTACTTTCCTGAAAAATGAAAATTTAACTTTTTAAGTTGGAAAGTGATACCTAAATATACAATTTACCACAAAAATAAAATACAATTTAAACTGATTTAAAGATTTAAGTTATAGCCAAAAGAAATACTCCACTGTCTTTTCCCTAGCTTACTGAGAGTTTTTTTTTTTTTCATCATGAATGCTGTTGGATTTTTTCAAATGTTTTTTCTGCATCTATTGATTTGACCATGTGACTTTTCTTCTTTATTGCTGGATTCAATTTGCTGATATTTTGAGAAATTTTGCATCTATGTTGCATCTATGTTTATGAGAAATACTGGTGTGTGGTTTTTTTCTTGTAGTGTCTTTGTCTGGTTTTGGCATTAAGGTTCATGCTGGCTTCATAGAATGAGTTATGAAGTACTCCCTCTGCTTCTGTCTTCTGAAAGAGATTGTCCAGATTTAGTAAAATTTTTTCCTTAAATGTTTAGTAGAATTCACCAGTGAACTATCTGGCCCCTGGTACTTTCTGTTTCAGAAGGTTATTAATTATTGATTAAATACCTTTAATAGATTTAGGCCTATTCAGATGGTTTATTTTCTTCTTTGTGTGACTTTTGGCAGATTATGTCTTTCAAGGAACTGATCCATTTTATATAGGTTATCAAGTCTGTGGGCATATAATTGTTCATATTCTTTTATTATCCTTTTAACATCCATGAGATCTATGGTGATGTCCCTTCTTTAACTTCAGACATCAGTAATTTGTGTCCTCTCTTTTTTTCTTAGTCTGGATAAAGGTTTATTAATTTTAATAATCTTTTCAAAGAAACAGCTTTTGGTTTTATTTTTTAACCACACTAAATTACCAAAGATGCCCAAATAACAATGCTTTCTCACCTCCAGTGTTTTGCCTTTGCTGTCTCTTCTCTGGAAACACTCCTGTCCTTTTCTTCGTCTACCTGACCCCTGCTGAACTCCCAGTGTTGGCCTACAGGCCAGCTCTTTCAGAAAGTCGTCTCTAACTCTCCACCATCCCAATGCACTGTGTCCCTTCTAAGTGATTCCATACTGTTCTATGGTTACTTTTGTTATAGCACTTTCCATGCTAATTAATAATTTCCTGTTACTTTTTTCACCTTTGCAATGTAAGTTTCTTCTTTAAAAAAATCTAACTTGTTTACTACTGTATTTCTGTCACTTAGCACAGTGCCCAGCATACACAGTAGAAGCTAAATGCATTTTATTAATGAACATGATAGAATTTTTGATCATCTGAAAAATAGTTTAAGTTTAGGTGAAAGCTGTTTATAACAATTGATTTATCCTATGATTTAATAATCGATGACCATTCAGCATTGTGGCCTTAGTCACCGTATTTACTGCTGTCAAACTTTGCCATTGGAATATGGGATGAACAATGAATCCTATTGAAGAAAATGAGAGTAAATATAATTTGATTTTTGTTTGGTATTTACTGTAATTCTTTTTAATCACTTCTCTCAGAGCTGTCAGGCTACATAGTGATTTCAGTTAATTAAAATGATTTCAAATTCAATGAAATTACTTGATGCTTTTAGACATTTCTACCAGGTATCTCACATTAAAACAAGAAAAATGAAACTTAAAAGCAAGGCATTCAACACAATAAAGCCAGAAATGGAGTCTTATTGTTAGGGATTGTCAATAAGCACTTAATAGTGATTTTACTTATAAAGAGAGGTGAATTGAATTCAAAAGGAAAGTAACAAAAACATTATGAGTTTTCAGGAATAAGCTGTTTTTTACAAGTATATGTGACATATGCCAACATCAGTATATTAACCAAAATTTGGAAATTAAAAACTAGAGTGCCATAACAGTATAGAGTATACAGTGGCTTCATTTAATGTTGAACATTTGTTAATATCCTTTCCCCTGAAGAAGCAACTCATTATGACTGGGAAACATCAGTAATTTTAACAGGCATCAGTAAAACAAAGGAGAATCCTTAGCACACATCATATATTTTTTGCAAATGAAAAATTTTAAAAGTGGGTTTCATTGACATTTGGCTGGCCGCCATTTCTACTGTAGAGAGTATAATCTTTAGAACTTACCAGTTAGCATGTGTTAGGCTAAAAAAGATGATGTATGTATGAGAAAGATTCTAATATTCCAAGAATCAGCAGTGCCATAACATCAGATTTGGGGCAACCCCAAATATTATTTAGTTCACTCTCTCACACCTTTTAACAGAACCATCCTGTACTCATATTTTAGGTCTCCAGAACTGAGCTGCTAACTTACCCCATTATTTATCTGAAAGCAAGAAAGCTTTTCTTCATATTTCACATAAATCCCTCGTTTACACATGATGTTATCACACCGTAACACGTGAGTTATATTGGTATGACATGCCCTATGGCCCTCTGTGAGTTTCAGGATGATAAATCTGCTAAATAAAGAGAATGTTCCTACTCCATTACACACACTGCAGCAGACTGTTTCCTTCTTAGAATGGACTCCAAAACAGTGACTCCCAAAGACCCAAAGATGGGTTAAAGTTAGTGTCAGCAAAGCCAAGGGTAAACTGGGAAAATATAGTAGAGTTTCATAAAGAGACATTTTTTTGAGACATTTTGTTAATTTAAAGGAATATTCTTTAAGATAGTGTTTTTCCTCTTTGGGTTACTTAATAGATCTTTTAATTTTAGAAATGATGATGAAAGTATATAGTATTTTTGTTGTTTTCAGTTACCATATTTGGGGAAAAATTATCAATTCAATGGCAATTCATTAATTAAAAATTTTTTTTCACGTTATAAAATACTCAAATTGGAAATTGCTGTTTTACAATATGACTTTGCAACATGAACTACTTTAAAGTAAGTTAATTTTTAGATTAAAAATTTGTATTTTATATATATAAACATACACATGCAAATATACATACATGTTTATATAATTACGACAGAAGATTCTTCATCAAGCAAAGATCATTTAAAAAGATCTAAAATGACAAAAACCTAACTCATCTCATACTTTCTATTAATCATTATTGTCTAATAACAATTTCTTCCAGTTTGAGTTTAGAACTCTCCTAGTCTGTTTTACAATGGGTGCTGCTCAAGTCCTCCGTCTGCCTATTTCTCTTTGGAGGTAAGATCTTATTCTCTCCTAACTAGAAAAGTCATCTCTCAAAGAACTTCCAATTCACTGGTTTCCTAGCACCACTGAGTACCTATTGTGTGCCAGACCCTGGCCAGGTCCTCAAAATTCTGTTACACTAAGCTTCACACCACGGGAAAAAGAAAGGGCAAAACTTTAATTTGTCTCCTATTTGATCTTACAAGGAAATGGATGCTTTTTCCATGATTATTTTCTCCCCAGGAGAAGAGAATGTGAGGCAGGATTCATACGTCTGTCTTAGAAATACACCATGAAATTTTCCTCAGCTTTTCCCTTGATTTCCGATCAGTTATTCATTACACAATTATAGGAAAATATACATTTCTTTTTCTGAAGATTACAGGTCAATCAGTGGGGAACGAAAGCGAATTCTCACTCAAAGAAGGCTCTTGAAATGCTTTCCGTAAGATGCCTGTGGAAATACACAGGCGTTTCCCAACGGTGACACTATGAAGTATTCTCCAGCTTAATGACCGCCTCCCAGCCGTGGACTGTCTCCATCTTCCGTATCAGAAGGATGACTTTACACCCTTGTACTGTTGCTCATTCATTTAACCAATACTTACTTCAAGCCCATGATATTCTAGTCACTGTGTTTGGCACAAGAGATAACAAGGAGTGAATGATATAGACAGGGAACTTACTGCAAAGATCAACATGCAGGAAAAAATAGAGGAAGGCTAGTTAGCTGGTCGTTTGTACATGTTTTTAAAATTTTGGTAGAGGTATTTAAGGTTGTCCCCAAGTAATCTTGTTTGGTGGGTACTCCTTATTAGGCACCGTCTTCAAATCTACCCTCTTCATCTCATGCTTCACGTCCCTGGTGCTTCTGCTCCTCCCGCTCTGGTTTTGGAAATCGGTCTGCCCTTTCCTGGTACCATATCCCGAGTTCATTTTCCCCACCAGGCCCTGGTTCCCATTTCCATGGAAACTGCTAATACCTAAGAAGCTTCTATCAATCCAAGTCTTACATGCAGAAATCTATTTATAAAATAGATAAAAGCACAACTCTGCCTGAAATGTTGAAGGGGGTGAGGGAGCTCGGGGGGATCACTTTGCCTATCGAGGGCTGCAAATCACCAGGAATTTCATGATAAAGTCTGATAAGTCAAAATACATCAGGAGGACCTCTAACAAATACACAGGTTCCTTTTAGAAGGGTTTTCTGAGTATCAAATACCCAGTGGTTTTTCAATATTTCTAAATAATGCATCCCTGTAAAGAAATAACGTATATGGAACTCCCATGTATATAACAGATTAAAGCAGCAGTCCATTCATTTAAGTTCATTTTAAAGCTCAAATATACATTACTTATAAAGACAATCAGTGAGAAAAGCAGGGCTGTCTCCATGAGCACAGGAATTTGAGACTGAGGCTTATAAATGGCTGCTGTAGTTTTATTCTACTTCTGCATCATTTTATTTCTCTTCTCTTTCTGCTTCCTTTCTCCTTATCCTCCTGCTCCTCCTTTTTTTTTTCTTCCTCTTTCTCTGTGACTCTCTCTCTCTCTCACACACTCTTTTTCTCTGTGTGTGTGTATGATTGACATATAATAAATTGCACACATTTGAGGTATATGATTTGGCAAGTTGTGACATACGTATACACCTGTGAAACCATCATCACAATTAAGATAATATACATGTCCATCATCCAGAAATGTTCTCTTGTACACCTTCATAATCCCATTCTTGCCCTTTCCCTATTCCCTGCCTCATTCCCAAAAAAACACCAATCTGCTTTCTGTCACTATAGATTACATTTTCATCATTAGTTAATTCCTTTTTATGCTGGGTAATATTCCATAACTTTTAATCCATTCACTTCTTCTGTTTAGACATTTGGTTTGTTTCCAGTTATTGACTATTGCAAGCAAAGCTAATTGGACATCAATGTATAGATATTTGTATGGCATATGCTTTTATTTCTCCTGGGTAAATAGTTAGGAGTCGAATGAATGGGTCTAAGGTTAGACATATGTTTGACTTTTAAAGAAACTGTCAACCTGCTTTCCAAGTTGTATCATTTTACATTCCCACCTGAAGTATAAGAGAGTTCCAATTTCTCTACACTTGGTATTTTAATTTTAACCATTCCAGTGGGTGTGCAATGGTGTCTTGTTGTGGTTTCAGTTTGCATTCCCTTAATGACTGATGAAGTTGAGCACCTTTTCATGTGCTTATTCACCATATGTACTTTGGTCAAATTTCTGTTCAAATATTTTGTCCATTTTTTTCTGTTCCTCTCTATCCTTTATTACTATTCAGAGTTTTAAAAAAGAAATTCTGGATATATTATATGTGTTATCTGCAAGTATTTTCTCCAAGTAGTTTTTGTCTTTTCGTTCTCTTACAAGTGTCTTTCAAAGAACGTAAGTTCTTAACTTTGATGACGTCTAGTTTATCAATTTTTTTCTTTTATGGATAACACTTTTTGCTAGCATTCCTTGGTGTGTGGCCTCTTTCCATCTTTCCAATGGCTGGCAAAGTCTTTCTCTGATACTGATTCTCTTTCCTCCCTCTTGTATTTAAAGACACTTGGGATTACATTGGGTCCACCTGGATAATCCAGAAAAACCTCGTTGTCTTGAAGTCAGCTGATTCACATCCTCAATTCCATCTGCTAACTACTTCCCTTTTTCCATGTGAGGTAACACAGCCCCATGTTCCAGGTATTAGGAGGTGGACATCTTTGAGGGACATACTATTCTCTGTAACACAGGAAGGATTGTGAATCCTTCCATTTAATGACTCTGCTTTGTTTTATAAGACCTTAAGATTTCCCTTTCTCTTCTTTTTCTCTCCATCTCCCAATTTCCCAAGGGAAGTTCTCACTTACATTTTGCCTTTTTTCTCTCCCAGAAGTTATGTGTTTCAAAGATTCCATTTTACATCATGCCTGTGTCTCTATATCTTGCATCTTTGAAGTCTTTTTCCTGTAGTCCTTGCTCTGATGTACCTGGATACTTTTACAATATTTTCTATTTAGACTGGAGTTAATCTTTTTAGTGACAGTTTTAGATCTACTTTGGACTCCGTCCCTTTTCTGCCCTTTCCACAATTTTTCTCAGACTGCCTTTGCTTGCCCTAAAATGTTTCTGTATAATTAGGCTGGGGCTGGCACATGAAAGACACACTCAACTTTTTTTTTATTCATAGCTATTTTGAAATTTTAATACTCTCTGTTCTCAAGTTCTGCTGAATACATGGTTTTTGTGTAGATATACTTCCCATTTTGTATCATTTTTGGAGGAAGTATTAGGGATCTGGTAACTAGTCTGTTGCCATCGTATTAAGTTACCCACAAATTCTATCTTTTGTTTTGATTTCACAATATTGAGAAAATACTTCATCAGACAGAGAAGTACTTGTAAATGGTAGTCTTTTTTTACTAGCTCACGTTCCAAATTTGGGATACTTTTTCTTTTAACTGGTCCTGAAGCTTAAGAAAAAATAGAAGGATTTTTTTTTTTTAAAGTGAATTTTTTGACAGCATGTACCAACTGTTTAGTTGTTCTTAGCTGATATTAGTCAACTTGGAAGTTGTCAAAAAACCTTAGCCAGTTTGAATCTTGACTGTTTTGGGGACGTTTCAAAAGTACTTTTAATTTTGAGATATTACTTCTTTTTTTCTAACATCAGATACATCAGTGCCTTGTAGTTCCTTGTAAAGGTGCTGATCCTTTGTTTGTGAGACAGGTAACCACTGAAATGTTTGATCAGAAGAATGATTTTTATATTAACAGAATCACTCTGGGTGCTGTGTTTGGGGATAAAATGTGGGAGGTATGGCCTGAAACAGAAGACCACTGAAGTATCTGTTGTAATGATACCATTAAAAGAAAATATGGGGTCTCATAATAGCTATGGAGTGGGTGGATGGTCAGATTCTAAATATATTTTGAAGACAGAGCTTACAGGATTTCACCTGAGATTGGATGTGATGTTTGAAAGATGTTAAGAATGATTCCATGATTTTTGGTTTGAATAGATGGAGAGTATTAAAGGGGCTAATCTGGATAGGAATTTATTTTTGGAATATTAAGACTGAGGTGACTATAAAACATCCAGAGGAATTCAAGTTGGCAGGTAAATATATAGATCTGGGATCTGAGAGAGAGAGAGGGGTCTAGGACGCAGTTATAAATACTGGAATCATTAGCATATAAATTGTTTTTAAAGCCATGAGACTGGGTAAGATCATTAATGTAGTGAGTTAAGAGATAAGGAAGTCTGAAGACTGAGCTGTGGTATTAAGAGATTGGGGAGATGAGTAGAGAATAGCAAAGGAGATCATAAAGTAGAAAGAAAACTAGTGGAGTGTGAGATCCTAGAAGCCAAATGAAGAGGGTGCTTCAGGGAGGAGACAGTAACTCGATGTTTCTAATGCGGTGGATAGATCAAGGAAATGACCATTGAATTTAGTGACCTGAAAGTCAATAGTGGCCTGTCAAATGTAGTTTCAGTAAAGCAGTGGAGTGAAAACATTACTTGAGTTGAAGAGAGACTGGGAAGAGAACTGGATGCAGCAAGCATAGACAATACTTGCAAAGCTTTTCCCACATGTTGTAATGGGTATAAAGCAATGGGATGAAGCTGGATGGAGAAGTGGACCAAAGGGTGTTTTTGGTTTTCTTTCTGCTTTAAATGAGGAATATTACAACATGTTTGTATCTCTGTGGGAATGATTCAGTAGAGAGAAACTGACGATGCAGAGGAATTTGTGGATCAATGGTCTTGAATAGAGATAAAGGAATAGGATCTAGTTCACAAATAAAGATAGAAGCACTGATGTCACCCCTGTTAATGAGGAGAAAGCAGAGCAAACAGGCAGGTAGATGAGAGTAGGTGGATAAACAGATGATGGTGCCCTGTAGAATTTCTTCTCTGATTGCTAAGTGAGAGTGAGGATGGGAGCAGAGATCTTGGAAGTCAAAAAAAAGAGGAGAAGGTGTGAGAATCATCTGGGACACTGCATCTGAGGATTCCAGCAAAGTGAGATTCGAGACACTGGAGTACGAACAGCTTTTGCCCAAGGGGGTGGAGGTATGGGATATAGTTGTTTTGGGCTAGAAAACTAAAAAGATATATTAAGACCAGATGTGATTTATTTATCTTATCTGATTCATTTTGGGATAATATTGGTCTATAATTTTTGGACTTGGGAAATCCTGAGGATGCTTAGAAAAGGCAGCGGGAAAAAAATGTCTAACGTTTGGCATCTCTACTCCTATCATGGGAGAAATAGTCAGAAAATTTGAGGTGTAATATTTTAGATATTTGATAGTTTTTTTAAACTTACACTAATCTGAAAAGAAACTAATCAATTTGTGGATCTTTATCAAATATGTCAAATTATATTTTTTTAGCATAGAAGGTTTTTATGCTAAGTTTCAGCCTCAAGCATTTTGAATGGAAAATTAAAGTTCTAAGAGGAACTTAATGTGAAGGAGAATATGTTTTCATTCTTTTGATATGAGATACATCTATAAGGTTACTGACAATTTTTAGTCTATGGATGGATTACCACTACACGGAAAAAGGAATGAAAAAAAAAAAATAATGCCTTTTCCAAGACATGCCAGATATCTTGTTTTGAATAAAATGGTTTCCCAAATGTCTTGTTCTCTGAAGCAGTAAAAACTATGAAAGTGTTTACTGTGCTTTTGGCAAACGACAAATTCTCAGTCCTCAAAAGCACAGCTAACATTTTTCCATTTGGGGGAAGTATGCATGCAAGCAGCAGGTTTAGAGAACTTTTGTTTTATCAGCTTATGAAGTTAAAAATTCACAACCCTATCTATACACACAGTAGGCATTCTGAGCAGACTTGTTGGACCAATAAGTGAGTATACAATACAATATAATATTCTCTCCCTTTTCTGTGACAGGTTGTAAAAATTTGCTTTGAAATGAAAATCTACTATTTCTTTTCTTGTGCTGAACAAGGCAGAATTCCTGATCTTCAAAGTGTTTTATTTGTACAAGGTTCAAACTGGAATTAAATAACTTCTCTTTTGCTCCATCTGCTTGCTCTGAAACTACAGAAGAGAAGCAAGAAACCAAATACTGAGGGATATATTGCAGGAGTATCACTTCAACTAAACCCAAGCCACATTGCAAACAATTCAAGAAATAATAGAGCTGAAGACAGGAAACTTTTCAGGGATGCTAGGGCCGTCTGTTCCCTCTGCTATAATTTATGGTTTATGTAGTCAAGGTTCAATTCTGCTATAGTTTAGGCAACTCCCTGGAAACAATGATCACCGTTACACTGCTCTAGGAGCACAGGAATTCCTTTGATGAGTGCTAAGAGATTGGTAACAATATCTCCTAAAGGGCCAGGTTGCTAGGTAACAGCTTGTTTCCTTGGTCACAGTGAATACATGGAAGACCCCCAAAAGAGGCTGCAGATTCTTGGTGGACAGCTCTCACTGCCCCTCCTGGGAGCAGGATGAAAAATGTCTTCAGAAAAATAGCTTTGTGAAGGCCAGGGGAACTTTACGCACCAGCAAGGCATGTCCGAAAGGTAAGCAAGTGAAATGTTAAAGGTAGCCTTAGTCATTTCTTAAGAAAAACAAACAAACATAGGTAGTGTTCCTGGATTAAATTTCATTTGAAAATGTGAAATCATGCAACCTGTGTTACTGATGATGATTGCCGGGAGAAAGAAGCCACTTTCCCCCCGATACCAGGCGATGCAATTCAGGCGATCATTGCTGTAACAGAGAACCGGACTTACTATCTAGCAGCAGTAAGCTTTATAACTACACCGGGCATGTAGTTTCAGAGAGCATGTGTGAATTTCAGGGGGAGAATAGATAAAACAGCCAAAAGGAAATGTCTGTTAGTTAATAGCCATTAGTTATGAGTTAATATTAGTTTGTATCTATTAGTTACATTTAAATGAAATTACTACCACAAAACAGGACTTTCACTAGCTCAATAAAGCCACAAAACAGATTAAATAAGAGGCCAAAACCCAATCCTTGTTTCCTCACTCCTAAATTTTACAGCTGTTTCATAAACGTTTCTCAGAGCATGTAGACAATATACAATTAGGGGAGTTGTAGGTTTTTTGAATTTTTTGTTCTGATATTGGTGTTTTAGTTGGCTCTCATCTTTAAAAAAGTGAGATTTTCACCTTCAGTTTTCAGGATGAAATACACTGTAGCTTCATGCGTATGTGAAACTTATTTATAGCTTCCTAAATTTACTGACTATAGTTAAAGATCGGAATCTTGCTTAGGGGTTTAGACACGAAGCAGTTCTGTAACAGAAGTTTTATTTTTGTTAGCAAAATGTGTACATCTCAAGCAGTGTCTGGGTGTTACATTGATTTTTATGTTAAAAACTGTGTCATAATTGGAAGTGGGAATGTGAAACAATAGTTTTTAAATGGGTGGAAGTTCTGTGAATAATTATAAGCTTTATTTTTTCCTACTTGCTGGCACTCTTTAAAACACTGTACCAAGAGGAAGTCTATTTGTCAGCTCTGTGAAAAGACGATCTTTATGATCAGTATTATTATTTTCAAACTAGTGCATTTTTATAAAACAATTTTAGAGACAATGTAAAAAAGGATGCCCAGGCTACGACTTAAATTTTAATCTTCAAATTTTGAAGGATGAAGGAAGGAAGGAAGGGAGGAGGCAAAAAAGGAGACAGGTATGGAAGAAAGAAAAAGAAAAGTTTTCTTAGTGCCAGTATTTGTTCAATCACATTTCTGTACAACATGAAACAAGAGTCTTTGTCATGCTACCTTCCTAACGGGCAATTTCATTTGGAGTTTTACAGTTTTATCTCTGTTCATAAGATCTGCCTAATCATATGTTATCCTTTAGCGTCTATATTCTTCATTTCCATAAGGGATAGTAAGACATTCCTCAAGTATTGAGAACCTTCTAAATACAAGCTATATATGTGGTTACAATAAAGTTCTAAATTTTCTAAATATAATTTTGTAAAGGGAACATAAAGGTATCTCAGGCTATCTTCATTGTTTCTGGTATTTGAATATACCTTTTGTTTCATATAAATGTTAGTGAGCCCACTAGTAGGTATTGAAGTTTCCAAGCTTTCCCTCTAGAGAAGTCTGATACATGTTTGTTCTTTTACTTTTGTTGTACCTTAATTTGGGGGAGTAATTGTGTTTATAAGAAAGCACATGGGGCTGAAGCAACAGGGACAAGCAAAATTTATAAGAATACAGGGTCACATAAAATTAAAATCTGACCTATTCAGGTAGAAGTAAAAAAATGACAATTTTAGTCATATATTTCACAAAATTACAATTTGTTGTTCTATGTTTTTAGCATCAATAATCTAAATGATTTCAGATACATCTGTTAAAATTCTAGGCTTTGGGTACTAAAATTTGGGGGATATCTGTAAAACATACAGTTTTTTTAGAACAGTTCATTGCTATATTACTATTTACTCAATTTATGGGTTTAGTTCTTAATTTAGAGCCATCAGAAATTTGAACGTAATAACTTGGTATACCAAATTTGCCATTTCAGAAACATACACAATATAGTATAGAACAGCTTCTTGATTTCATGAAATCACCTTTCTATTATCCTTCTATTTCTATCTTATCTAGTACTTTCTATTATCTCATCACCATCTCTAGCATGTAGACAGCACAATCAACACCTGTTTTACAAGAGGATAAAATACAGGCACAGACGGGACAGGAATTTTGGATTTTAAAAGATAAAAAGAATGGCCAAAGAAATCAGAGAGGCTAGACCCATATCTCCTTTCATTCAAATTTAATGCTCTAGAGTCCATGGTAATTTTCGTCTCATCAGTACCCTCAGAAGTGCCTGATTTGAACAAAATCCTACTAGACTTGAGAACCTAGCTCAAGATCTGGGGGGAAAAGAAGGATTTGAGGAATTAGGGTGTGTCCTTTGCTTACTGAAGAATACGACTGAGCTTTTCCTTCCTTCTAAATACAAAACTCTCATGATGCAGCACTGAATATAAACAGAACATCCAGAAATGGAGCCGTGCCACTCTGACAACGTGGGTGGGTGAAAGGAGCCCCCTGACCCTCTGGATGATGTGTGTCCAACCCAGCCTCCCTCACTCCCAGAGCTCCGCTTCACCTCGGAAACTAGGCCATCCACCACTTCCTCCTTCACTCTCCTTACAAAGCCATGTAATCACTAACTTGACATTTTAATTAAACAGCACCCGCTGCAGCCGACAATTTATAAGGCTTGCAGATTCGTGATTGTAAAGGACATTGTAATCTTCTGACAAAAGGGGCTCGTGAATGGACAAGTTACATTACTGTTGTTTTCATCCTGCAGTCTCAGCTCACCTGATTCCTTCCTGTTGGCCATTCAACACTTCTTTAAACCAAGGATAGATGGCCAATTCAGATAATGCCACCGATTTTAAGGACACCATAAATCACTCCTGACAAATGCTGTAGTTTTAGCCATGGACACCTCCTCTGTGGCAGTTTTATATTACGGCATTAATAAAATTAATCTCTCCTTCATAAGGGTTTAGATGTGTAATTTATGATAACTGTTTGTTTACTGCAGGCAGAAAGATTAAAAATGAGTAAGCCAATATACCAACTAAACTGCATGTCTCATTTTATTTTCTTTTTGGGAGGGGAGATAGACGGTTTTAAAAACAGTTTGATGTTATTGGGAATGGTGTTCTCATAGGCTCTACTAGTAAAGGCTTACCTTTTGTTTTCAGTAAATAGTCACTGCTCAGATTTACACGTTCTATTAACCACTAGTTAAGTGGAGCAATCAGAATAAGAAAAATCAATATTAATGATTTTCCTTAATAACAACTGCCCCTTAATAAATGATACAGATTTGCAGTTATTTAAAGAGTCACAGAAGCTTATCTGAATCTTATTTGAATCCTAGAAATTAAGAACACTTGGTCATTTACTCATGTGACTTGGACAAGTTATGCCACCTCTCTGTGCCTCAGTTTCCTCATCTATAAAATCAAAATAATACTGTTACTCACTGTTTGGTGATTGTAATGATTACATGAGTTAATCTATATAAAGTTGTTAGTACAATGCCTAGCACACAGCAAGGATTCAATAAATGTTATTATACAATTATTATATTGGTAATAGTAACATCATAGCAATAATGTTACAAAACAGAACAGAAAACCTTTTCACTCAGGCAGAGTCCACATTATCTTCTGAATGTTAAAGATAAGGAGCCACCCGAGGTGCTAAGTAACTTGCCTGAGGTCACAGCAGTAGCTGTTGTAGATTCCTAGGGCTCACAATTTTGACTTCAGTGATATGCACATTAAGGCAGATGGAGTAAAGTTTGGGTTAGTTATATAACCTGGAAGATGCCCTATTTTTTTCTCGTCTTTTTTGAACTAAAGGATCAGAAATGATCTTACTTTGTTGATCTTTCTCCCAAAGAAGCAGACCGAAGAAAAACTGCATATGGCATTATGATAGAAGTAACGGAACAAAGAAGATTTTGAGAAAGCCCCAAAGGTTTTACTAAAAGATCCCAGCACACTGCCTTTCAGCACTGCCCTCTGGTGTGGTGCTCAGGAGGAATATAAGAATGTGAGGGGGGGAACCCAGACTCTGGGGACCACAAAAAGATTCACATAGAAAGAGAGTTAGGATAATCATCCACTGGTTAGAATCTTCTGAGAACTTAGTTGAAACTCTAGACCAAATTCAGTTCATTCCATTCGGGGGGTGTGAAGGGGGAAGAACAGAGAGAAATGGTGGGGATGTTAGTTGCTTACTTACTTGTGTTACCCAAGTTTTAATTACCATCTGTTACTAATAAATGTCTAGTAGTAGTCAGGATAACAGCACAAATAGTTCTTCTAGTTTAAACCCCAAATCATCCAATATAAACTAAGATGATGAGATAATTTTCAGTTACTTGTAAACTTGACCTTGAAGCTGTTGCACTTAGTCTTCCAGCAATTCACAAGAAAGATATAGTGAAAACCCAGTCAACGGGACCTTCCTTATCAGATCTTTTGGTTACGTGAACTCACCTTTTCCCGTGCTATGCTCTGATGAGATTCTATAAGCAAAATAAGACCAGTTCTTACACTTAAGGTTAAAAAACGAGTGAGAGAGGGAGACTTCCAGGTTGTTCTATTGAGTCAGCCTCTCACTGTGTACACATCACTGGAGTTTAGAATCACAAAATCAGTCACTGAAGAAAGATTTAGTCATGTTCATTATCCTTATTTTCCCAACTTCATTTTCGCAGAAAACAGCCAGCATATTTTAATAGAGATAAATAAACCCAAAAAAGTCAGTTAGACTTTCAACCTTTGTTCATCTCCTGAAATACTATCCCATTTTGCCCATTTTTTTTCCCCTGATTTTTGGCCCAAACTCTTGCTATAGAAGGCAGAATTTACCTGCTCTGGGAATAATAAATTTTGCACAATGTAATGTTGTTCTTCTGATGTCTGTTAATTTGTTTCGATGGCAAGATATTCTTTGGCAAGTTCAAGAGACAATATCCAACCTATTAAGAGCTGCTCAAGTGGGAAAGATCAGAGAGGGATACATTCTTCTGACTTTTCCACACAACTGAGACCAAATTCTGGATTTGTTATTTAGTGGCAGGTGGAGAAATAATTTTCTCCTTGATAATAGGGCCTAGTTGTTTTATTTTCCCAATGGTACAGTGGTGCTATTTTTAGAATATGATATAATGGCCATGCTCTTCTACTGTAGCACATCAGTTAATAAATGAAAAATGAAAGACATTTCTATTGCACTTCATGAAGGAAATCTCAATATACAAGAGATGTGTCAGTTTCTTGTAAGCAAAATTGCTATAGAGCTACATAATAACTGTGCCATAAAATATAGAATGCTGTCTCAAGATTCTTGGAGCCTGAAAAATGATCTATCAAGAGGAAAAGGAGGCCAGAAATAGACATGATTTTTTATACTTTACATGAAAAACATCTTCAGGTGTTATTTTTAAATTGGCTTAAAACAATGTATAGAACCAATTAAAGAAAGAGAAACATAACTATTGCTGGAGAAAGGGAAAAGTGCAAGGATCACAATGAATAATAAACTGGAGAATTAGTCTAGGGGAGCAAAAATGACATTTTATATCTCAGTGGCATAACAACAGCAATAGAGACCTGAACCGTTGTTAAGTGAAATGTTTCTGTAGTATTTCAGAGAAGTAAAATTGATTAATGAACCTGACTTTTTGTTTGCCACCAATTTGAGGATACATAAGAGGTCTGGGGGAAATTTCAGGGAAAATTTAAGGTCTAGATTAATGGGGAGACCAGTAGGGAGTTTAAGGATGCTTGTTTGTGGCAGATCTGCAGTAGTACCTCTATTAGGAGTGATAATCTATTATTAGGGCTGACTTCCTCATTCATACCCTATAAGCATGTATTTGTGTGTGCCATTAGATTTACTCTTCTTAGCCATGCAGTCAATGCAGACACCCTTACTTTGGGGGGGAAATTTGTCTAAATGACTATTAGCCATGTAAATGTGCTTAGGACTACGACAGAATTCCTAGGGTATCGTTTATCTCTCCTCTAACTGGAAAAGTCGCTGCATATAATTTGTTGTTATTTTTGTTTTATACAATGGAATTTACATTTAAAGACTTTAAGTATTTTTTTTCACTCAGCTCCTCAGGTCAAAACACAAGCAGTCAGGAGATCTGTCCATCTAATTCATCCTACGGCTCCGATCTGAGTGAATCACACACTAGGTCGGCTCTCTCAAGGAACAGAACATTTTACTCACGTTCAGATTCTGGGATATCATCCCTGGTAAATATTTTTAATTAGCCCTTTACATAATGATAAGTTTAAAAAATATATTTTACTATACATTTTAACATTTTTTAATAAGTGTGTAAACTTTTAAAACCTATCTTTGTAATTGAGGGGAAAATGAAAGGGTGATTCTCTCAGTCCCACTCAGAGAGAAAATAGAAAGAAGCTGAGGTGGAGGAAGGAATATGAAGGCGATGAGATGAGTAGAAAAGATAATGACCAGAGAAACAAAAATGGCGCCCCTTCCTTTACCCCACTGATGTCTCCAGTCTAAGATTTATCTTCTTCCTTTCTGGGATGCCCTTTGTCCACAAGATAAAATTTTCTCCTCCAAAACTCATTACTTCCAAGACTTTTCTCTAACCCATCTAAGTGGAATCACATGCGCTTTTTCCTCTTTTCTTTCATTCAAAAATTTTCCACTTATCCTCCTGAATCAAGATGAGTTACTTATATGTCTGCCTCCCAAATTACAGAAAATGAGTTTTTCACGCACAAATGCCATATTTTACTTAACCTCATATCCTCAGTGTCTGACAGGATGCCTGACACATAGCAGGGGTACAATATATATTTTTGAACAAATGAATGAACTGAGATGAAGCACACTGGCTTCAAAAATATTTATTGAACCAATGGATTAATCAATTGGTCCATCGGAATTAAAGAGGAAGAAAGAACAGGGTAAGATACAAATATTCACAATTCCTTTAAGAAGAAAAAACAGTCACAACAGCAACACATTGACAGCCTTACATGGATAGAAACAAAGAAATGCAATGGTTCATTTTCCTACAGTGTCAGAAACTCTCAAATCAACTACATAACTCCTTAAAAAAAAAGGCAGATTTTGTACAAAATTAGATGTCAGTTGAAAGATGGAAACTTTGTTCTCAAATGCAGCTTTAGCTTAGATTCTCTTTTCCCCAGCAAGAGCCTCATTAAATAGCACAAAAAGGCAACGGGGTGTGGCAACTCCAGCGAATTTAACTTCTAAGAAATTTTTATTCTATGATAGAAGCAAGCAAAAAAATTCCAAAAGCACATAACAGGTTGGGAAAGAAGCTTCCATAAACATGTAAACTGAATAACCAAGAATAGGCCAGGGACTATATTTTTCAATAATCTAAAATGTACTGTGCTTCTTGTTTTTTTAAAAAACAGTTCTGAAGAACTCCTTGAAAGTACGTTAGCAAATCTCCAGATTATGTCAAAGAGCTGCTTAAGTGTTAATTAATATCCCTTTTTGTTTGTGTTAACCTTGAAACTATCACAAGCTATGTAAGATACTGAGAATTCTGACTGACTACAACTTCAGTAATAGTAAACAACATAAACTGCCCAGATGTGATCTTAGCACATATTCTGGTCAGTAATATACTGCCCAGAACAAGGAAGATGACCAGACCTGAAATATTTTATTCAATACTGGCTACATTTGTTTATTTGGTTGGTTGGTTGTTTTTTGCTGGCTACATATTTTAAGAGCAGTATCAAAAAATTGGAACTCTTCCCAAGGAGAACCACATTTTTCCTGGATATTTAATAATTTATAAATCATGATCTGTGAGTAATAATTAAGTGACAAAGAGGATGACAACTGTTATCAAACACTTAAAATAGCCACATGTGGAGGGCTCCTTCTGTGTAGCCTCAAAGGCAGAATTTGTACAATTGGAACAAGTTAGAGGGGATTATTTGGGGTCCATATAATGAAGAGCCTTTAACAACTACAACTATTTAAGATGGAATGAGATTCTTCAGGAGGTATTCTGTAAACACAAAGGACAGTTTATCAGAGGTGGTGTAAAGTGGATTTGTGAATGGATACGTTATTTCTGCTGTCATTTATCGTCAACTGTAGATCAGCTGCAGGTGTTGGAAATGCAAAGCTGAGTAAGAATATGTAATTTAGATTGGACTGAGATGACTTCTATGAGCACACTTGTAGGTACTTGGAGTGCAGTCTGGCTGAATGTTTGGTATGGGTTTGCATTACTTGTACACATTAAAGTAAATGACTGTATATTGTTAGATGATATTTCTCTTATCTCTCATTTTAAAGCTTCCATCAGATTCTTTTAAGTACCTCACTTGGCACAAAGTAGAACAAAATGACATTCAAGGAAGTCAACTGCGTTGCCCGAGAGTAAGAGAAGGTAAAGGAACAATCGTGTGTGGTCTCTGTGTACATGTTCTGAGTAGACTTCTTGTGGATTAAAAGACATTACCTGGGGGGGGGGGGGACGATACAACTTGGAAGTAGAAATATTTCCTTTTTCAAGACCATAGACTTGTTAATATAGTGAAACCACCTTTAAAAGCATATTCTTTTAGCTGATTATATAAATAATAAATGTTCAGAATTAAATACTGGAAAATTGAGACAGAAAGAAGAACCTATAATTCAATTATCCAGAGATGGTCACTGTGATTTTTATTTCCAGTCTTTTTTTTGAAAAGCACATAATTCTGTACAAAATCTTGTGAACAATTTTGAGTTTTTTCACTTATCTTGATATTGTGAGCCTTTCTTCCCTCCATGTTGTTAAACATTACCCAAAACAAGTTTTTTAGAAGTTGCATATCTTTCCATCATGAGGGTATTATTAAATTTATTTAACCAATGATCTTTGTTGGAATTTTATGATCATGAATAACCCTATCACTTCAATGGATGACTTTAAGCTGATTAATCCTACACTGGTTTTTCAGAAAGCATAAAAAGAGAATCTAAATAAACCAGGTAGTCTCATTTTATATTTTCACTAAGCATTTTAAATTTGGTAGAATAACCAATGTTTTACCAATCCTTTTTTATCCTATCAGATTTACAAGTGTACTAGTGTGACAGTCTGAGGAATTTTTATCTGTAGGCCTGATACACCTAATGCTTGATTTCTGTAAGTAGCTTCAGTAGATTATAAATTCTGTAAGAACAGAGAATGTGCATTTCTCTTTTGCAACCTCCATAAGCTGGTGAAATAATCTTAGACAGAATTCCTGCTGCAGTGGATATTTAGTCTTTATAACACATCAGCTGTCTTGGCTACCTTACATCCGAGGTGCAGTTACATTGTCTATCGTACAACTGTAATATTGATTTAAGAAAAGTTGCTTCAGATACATTCATCTACCTATTTCTCCCTCTTAATTGCATTCCGTTACCTATGCAATACCTTTCTTCTTTCACTGAAACTCAGTTGACGAAGTGATTAAAGTAACATCATTTTCTAAAGCTCTGAGTTAAATGTGTTATGTTTTAACTCTGTCAGATTTATTTACAGCTGAACAATGGCTCCTATTTTTAAAATATTATTAAATAGTACTACTAGAGGTAAATTAGAGCTTCCCTTTGGGGATTTTAGAGAGAATATTTTTCAAAGAGCAAGAAATTCTGAGGAATTAGGAAGGAAGGAGACCAGAGGAAGAAACAGCCATGTGTGTCACATGTACAAAGTTCACCAGCAAAAGAAAGAGAGGGCTACGTCAGGGACTACAGAAGGCAGAGTTTAGTTGGCTCTTAAACTTCCATTTGTGAACAAATTACCTGGAATTGTGTGGAAAATACAGATTCCCAGGCCACATGCCCAAAGACCCTGATGTAGTTAGCATGGAGTGGGGCCCAGGAATCTACATTTGTTAAAATTATCACATTAAATTCTGTTGCAGATGATCCGAGGGCCATCCTATGAGAAACACTGATTTAGGGGACTCGGGGAGACGCAGGGAAGGAACAAATTTGGATAGGAAGTGAAAAAATTGAGAAAAGAAGGGTGTTGGCATTTATGTGTGTGTGTGTGTGTGTGTGTGTGTGTGTGTGTGTGTGTGTGTGTGTGTGAAGGGAGTGGTCGATAACTGTGGCAGCCACAGCAAGGCAAAAAGAATTGTATTTGGAGCACAGGTAGAAAGTTGAGGTTTAGAGAGAACTGCAGAACTCAAGACACTGAAGGAGGTGACAGGAGAATAAAATGTAGCAGTAAACTGAGAATAAGCAGATGTAAAAAGAAGTCCAGTGGCCTCTCTCCTTCCCTGATTTAAGCAGCCAAGTCATGTGCTGAGTTGTCACTTGGTGAAACTGATCCCTCATGATGACCACAGCGGCCATTCATGCAGAGCTACCATTGCTCTGCAGAGATAAGGCACATTTTGCTTCCATAGATCATTATTAACACACTCAACCCCTCGCAAGTGACTGGTCACAGAAGGAATGGAGCATGATCCAGGGGATGAGAAGCAGCGGAAAATCCCATCACCTCAAACCACGAGGAAAACAGATGTCCCTTGCTCTTGCCCTACATTTCCTTTAAATGCTTTTGTGAGCTGGAGAACAAGTGCATTTCAAAAGCATTCTGATAAGAATGACCCTCCTTCAAAGATTAGATCCTGAAACACCCATCAAAACTACTTCAGTTGATCTCAATTGCCCCAACTGTATACCTAGGACAAGTTCCTAAGAAAAGAAAGGCTAGCTGGTGTGTGATAAACAGCAATTTCCCAAGGCTTTGATTGCCAGATCAAGACAGACTTAACTCCTCCCAATTAAATGAAGTGAAAGAGCAAACTGTTGGCAGAATTTTTTAAAGAATAGATTCCTTCTGTTTGAAAATCCCCCAGCAAGTTAATTCAGTCACTGCTGTTAGGAGTTACAAATCCAGTGAGGGGACAAAGGACACGCTGAGAGAGGGCCGGCGAAAGCCCATGTGCCTGGCTGTCAGGTATTACAGACCTTAGTTCTCGGCTGCTCAGAGGTATCTTCAATTACCAACCGAGCCTGAGTTTTGTTTTTCTTAGAGTCCAATTTAATACAACCCCTCGCAGTGGAAGTGACCTTTGGGTTCCAACTTCAAAGAAATCTTTGAAAGCTGCTTTAAAAAGAAATAATTGAAAGAGCAAAAGATCGATGGAACTCAAACAAACAATACAGGGCAGAGTTTAATAACTGGGGTATCTACTGCACAAAAAAGCTACCAACTTTAGCGGGGTTTAAAGACAATAGAGCCCAAGGTCTCCCCAGTCAATCAGATGATTGGATCCAGTTTTTCCAGTTCTGTAAGTTTTAACTTCCATCATCCTAATCAATGAAGAAGATAATTTCCCAGCACAAGGATATTTTATTTGTAGAGTTGTTGGGATACCACCACCTTCAGGGGTAAGTGATTTCTTGGGTGACAACACTGCAGTTTGTTATGAGAGAAACGCCTGAATGGGCAGGTTAGAGCCTTAGCTCCCACCTGCACCTGATGAAAGAACTGATGTTTTTGTCAAAATAATGAAATATTGGACTCCTTCTCTTATGGTCGTCCATAATTACTTCACAACTGGACTCATTATGTCCCATCACAGTTCAGACAAACTTTCTACGGAAGCTAAGTTTGTTACTTTCAAACTTTTCACCCTTGAAATGATGGGAATCATGAATTCCAGAAAAATAGAGCTGGGGGGGAGTGTGTACAAATGGTGCCAGGTATGACTCCTAGAAATGCAATTATGTTGGAGTCGGGAGGAAATTGAAATCATTTAGTTTAGGATTGTTGTCAGGGGCTTGGCTGGCGTCAGAACAGAGTGAAGATTGCCTGAGGTAGCATGGTAAGTGTAGGGGTCTGTGGCAATCAGAAAGCATATTTTGGTCTAAAAGTATCAGGAATCAGTGTTTTTATAAAGCATTATCTTCTCACCAAATTCAGCCCCTGATGGGCCCTTGATTCTAATCTTCCCCATATTTTTGCAGACATGGAACACTGAAGGTCAGAAAATTAAAATTAATCATCTAGAGTCACACAACTGCCTATTACTTAACTCCAGACTGGAAACAAGATGTTTTTTCCCTAGCCCTGGAAGTTTTGTGCAATCCTGATCTGGAGGACGATAGGGTTGGAAAATAATGGGAAATGAGTTTGAAAATGGAGATTGGGATAAGATCATAGAAAATGTTGCTTGACAAACAAGGCTTTTCCCCCTTTACTTAGTAATAAGCAATAAGAGATTTCTGAAATGTTCTGAATATGTGAGTCCTATGGTAAAAGCTGTGTTTTGGGAGAGCTGGATGGCAATTTGTGTCATTCACGTTGAAGAAGAGAAGATTACAAACCAGGAGATCCAAGAGAAAGTAGTTCCAGTTCAGGTAAGAAGATATGAAGGTCTGGACACTGAAAAGGAAGGCACAGATTCTCAAGGGGGAAACTGAAAGGTCTAGGGGGCTAATTGAATTGAGAGACAAAAGAGAAAGGAAATCAGGAGTGACTTCATGATCCCTAAAGAGAAAATTATATAAAGATTAAAGTCACTTTACTGCTGATTTTTCTCATTTGCCTGGGCTAGAAGTAACTGATGCAGGATTAAAGGTTAACTCTACATGTTGACTTTTTCTCACAGTTAATAGAGGTCAGTCCTCCCTTTTAATCACTCTAGAAAATTATCAAATTATCTCTGAACCTCAAAATATCTGCCCAGAATTCAAGAGAGGCTAATAAAAAAAATACAGATATTACATATTGTAACTATCACATTTTTCCTAGTAAAGTGCTAAACTGCATTTAAAAAGAAATCTGTAGGTGAGAATTTAAGCTAAAGTTGACTTTTGGTCACCTGTAGAGACCTAGACCACAGGCTGCAAAACTGTGAACGATTTAAGTTAAAATAATCTGCAAACTTAATTTTTTTCTAACTATATTCACTTTACTGTAAATTAAAAAAAAAGATAAAAAAGAAATAAAGTTGCTGATTTGTTTGCTATTTCCTCTCTTGTATAACTCATCTGGTGATGAGAAAGCCTAGGAAGTAAGCCCATCAGAGATGGCCACAAGGCTTCCTGAAGCAGGAAGAGAAACAAAGGAACTAAGTGGTTTAAATATTTAATAATCATCTTTTGATTAATTTATTATTGTCATACCTGCACCAAATAAAGCAAACGTTCAGCTTTATTTTGTTTGGAAGACGTGAGAGGAAATTCAGCAAATTTCAGGAAAAAATGATTTTCAACAATTAGTAAGTGTACAAAGTGGTCAGGTCCTGGATCCTTTTCAGTCCACGTCTCTCCCTCACCCCTGTTAGGTGGGCAGGAGTGTGTTAAATCATGTAAGTCATATTTTGTTTCTGCTCACACTGTTTGGGCATAAGAGTCCAAGCCTGTCTCCTTCAATCCTGATACTGAGTGGTAGTTTAAAACAACTGGCAAAGTATCCAGTGAGGATATCAGTCCTGTCCTAAACCTACTTCCAAGATCTCACTTTGTGATTTCTGACCAGGACCCTCTGCAGAAGAGTTGCTCTTCAGACAGGAGGAGTGTTCCTTGCCCCCACAGAAAAGATTCCTTGAAAAAAACAAATGGGAAACATGGTTGCAAGAAAACTGGGAGGACTGCACGGTGAGAGCTTAAAAATCAGAAAAAAAGCTTATTTCCTTCATTGATTAAATTTTGGCACTTAAAAAAATTTTTTTAAGGGCAGTTGCCAGTATAAACAGAACTTTAAGCACATCTTTAGAAGTTTCTCTGAAAATAGTGGTATTTGGGCTCTCCATCTCTTTCCCCACCCTTTCTCTTCATCATGACATCTTACTTATTTTCTAACCTTTATTTTATCCTGATATTGCTGAACTTTGGAAAAAGTTTAAAATAGTTGGGAATGAAACTGGGTTTTTTTTTTTTTAAATCAAATGTTGAGCCACAATCCTTATCAACAACTTTATGATGCAATCTAGAATACTTTGAACAATGCAGTAAGCCAAAAGTTTTGACGACCTGGGGCAGCAAGTTGGGTCTGAACAGAGCTATCTTGGAAAAAAACTTTCACCAGTGAAGGACATGAGCTGTGACTTCTTGGTGCTGAAAATGACTCAGCTGACTGAGCCACTGCATTGAAACAGTTCCTGCAATTAACCTGATCACTACCAATGTATGGGGCTGCCATTACTCTAGCTTCTGATTCCAACTGGAACAAGTCGTGTTTAGGCAGAGGACTGAAGGTTTAACTGCGAAGGATAAGCATTGGGAGCACTAAAAGAATAAATCAGCTGTTTTATAACAGAGTAAGATGCCGATATTTTTGTTTTTGAAGTGATCAAATTGTTTGCGAAGATTTCAGACAATCTTCCAAAAATGAGACTGAGTTTAAAACCTGTTTGTTGGGATCTCCTGATGCCTCTTTTGTTCCACAGATTGATCTTCTATGTCACAGAATGATAGAATTAGGGATGGGAAGGAGCTTCAGGGAGGGTCTGGTCCAAACTCCAAACTTTCAAAAAGGAAAGGGAAGTCCAGAAAGAGAAATAATTTGCCCAAGGTTATAACCTATTAGCGGAAGATAGGAAAATAGAAGATGGTTTCCCAGGATAGTGCTCTTTTTTTTTTTTAATTAATTTTAATTATTTATATATAATGATACATTCTACTCTTTAAAAATTTAAACAGTGCACTTATTTATTTGAAAAATTTAAACAATACAGCTAAAATTTTGACCTTCAAACCCAGAATTCTCTTTAGAGGTAATCACTGCAGTGTGTATATGCATTTGTTGTTTATAGCTGCCATTTAAAACGTGGATATACTGTAAAGGCCGATGGAACCTTGCTAATAAATTATCATAGAAAACTTAATTGGCCTTTAGGTAGATACTGTAAGAGAACAGCTAAATAAACTCTCAACTATCACAGAAATCCTCATTGGGAAGTAGTGGTCAAAAAAATCCTCTCTGAAATAAACTCTTGTCATGGAAAAGAATCTGAAAATATATGCATATATATACATGTATGTACATGTATAACTGAATCACTTTGCTATACACCTGAAACTAACATTGTAAATCAACTACACTTCAATTAAAAAATAAAATTAAAAAAAAAGAAATGGAAAAAAAAATCCTCTCTGAGAAGGTGACATTTAATGTAGAAATGATAGATATGATCTCTTATAATTTCTTTGGTTTTATCTTAAATTAAGACCTTTTATACTATGGGAAAATGAAACTTAAAGCATCAAATTTTATATTTAATATCTAAATATATCAAGACCATATCTTTTCAAAGCTAGAGATATCTGTTTTTCTTTAAAAATAGTAAATTATTTTGCTTCAAATTAAAAAAAAGGATTATCATTTTATTCAATAATTTCTACTGGCAGAAATTAATGGTAAAATTTTGGAGACAAAAAAGTTAAGTTGACTCTTAGGAATAGAGTTTAGAAGAACAATGCTACTACTGAGAGTGGTTTTGATTTCCTTGACATCAAAGTTGACTAACGTTAAAATATACAGTATCTCTGAAATATGCCAAGTCATTTTTATGCATGTATCCCTAGTTATTTTTAAACAAAATCATAGTTTTCATCTTTTGAATGATGGTGTCTTACTCTGAAATTTCTATAAATGTGATTTCTAAGTATTTCCAAGGAAGCTAAAGATAACTAATCATTCAAACCAGTCATTCCCAAACAAAGCTTTATCCCTTCCACTCTCTGCCCCACTAGAGAATTTCAGAATCTATTTGAGGGTCTTTCCCTTTCTCCCTGCCCCCCAACCACCTTGTATGTGATTCTAATCAGGATCCAGTCAAGACCTTCACTCTCCCTCTCTACCTTGAGAATCTCTGCAGTAATGTGAGTGTCTGAATATGTGAGTACTTTAGGAGACAAAAAGCTGAAAACTGCTGGTTTAAATAACATATACAACACATTTGAAATTAGTAACTATTTTTAATAGTTGACAAAGTACTTGCTCTTTCTGTTTGTTTTTTCCCTTCAGAATTTGAACCTTTCATTTCAGGATTTGGGGGACCCTTATCAAGTGGCAAATTTTAACAGGATTCTTAGAAGACTAATTCGAGTTGAAACCCTCTGGTTAGTGGATAACTCACTGGTGGATTTAAGTGCCATAAGATTGCCAAGGTACCTGCTCCCTAGCATGTCCAGTTACTAAGTTAAAGTCAAGTCGTTGCTATTCGGGTACATGTGACCATTGTCTGTACACTCTGTGGCTTGGCTCATGTGGTCAGGTCTTGAGAATGAGAGTGCTAAACGAGCTCCTTTTTGCAAGGCAAAAGGGGAAATTTATAAATCAAAATGTCACACTGTAGAAGGAAAAATCTATTCTTTTTCAAATTAATATTGTTATTATCAATTTTTAGGGGAGTAATTTGTAATCATAGAACAGGTTGGCAGAAAAGCTTGCCATGTTCCTAGGGTTGTAAACTGAAAATACAATTACATTATACATACATTATCATTGTAAGATAGTGATTTTTAGTCATATTTATTGCACACTTGTGGGGAAAGACTCTACAGGAAGCTGACAATAGTCTTGGCTTCAGGGTTGCATTCTAATGGAGGGGTGGGGGTTGCCAATCTGAACAGTGAAAGAAACAAACTAAAACAATTTTAAATTTATCTGGACTCCTTGATCTCCCAAGGATCCCAAGCTCCTGACATTACAGATAATCTGCGTCTTTGCTAGGGACTGCTTGAGAACTCTTTGTGCAGAGCTGCCCTTTGCTTCCCCAGGCAGATGGGTAGCTGGAGTGAGCTTTGGTAGCCATCAGAAGGGAAGACAGAGGCTCTCAGAAGAGAATTAAGAGATGAAGGAAATCAAGCAGCCACAAGAAGGAAGGAAAAATCTTAGAGCAGGTTAAAATACAACTCTGAGCTTGGACTGAGGCAGGGCAACAAAAGAGATCATCACAGCTGCACAGGATAGGGAAACACTCAGGCAGACAGAGGAAGTGGCAGACAGAATACACAGTGTGCTCTGGGTATCTTTTGTCATTTTCAAAGCCCCTTCCCATCTTTAGGTAGACTTGCACAGCATTTGATTTTACTTATGTTCTTTTTAAATGACACATTTAAAAATACTTAAATAAAAAACTTCCGTTGAAATTTAACATTACTATCACATTAATTTATTCAGTTACTTCATGTTGATTTGTTCAGTTTTTTTTTTCCCAGACTCTCTTCTAGGGATACGATACTGATGCATTAGTTATATTTTTCTAATACACATTTAAATAAACATAAAACGACAAAGGATTTGAATAGTCACATGGCATACTTTAGAAACACTGAACTAGAAGACCATTAATTTGGAGTATCTGAACTTGACTTGTTCCAGATCAATGAACTTCCAAATCTTTACTATCTTACATAAAAAAGAAGAGAGAGAGAAGCCCCCATCATTAAAGAAAAGACTTGACCCGATTTCAGTGTTCTCCAGATACACTCTTTTGGCCTTACTTTCTTTAGAAATAAGATGTATAATGTAAAATTCTATAATTGCAATGCAAACTTTACAACTGCCAAATCAATGTATCAAGAGAGAAGAAAACTGATGCATGTATATTCACGGCCTCCTTCCCTTCTGCCCCAGGGAAAAACCACTTGTCTCCCCTGACATATCTGACTGACTGATGATCTGTGGTAGGGTGAATCTGGGAGGCTGAGAGAGCGGCAGGATATACACTGAAAATGAGAGAATGACTAGCAGGTGAGAAAAGAACAGATTTCGGAGGAGGACAGAGAGAAGGGCAGAGAGACAGGAAGTGCTTGGGCTGGGTTTTCAATTAAAAATTGCAATAGCACTGCTGTGCATCTAAAAATTATGTGTAACCTGGGAAAGGATGGAAACCGAAAGTTATCAAAGATATGACTGACTACAAAACAGCCATATGGAGAGGGAATGGAAGAAAACAGGGAAGATGAAAATAATGGATGTGAAAAATTATAATTTTTCAAAGTAAAATTTGTGTTTTTCATGCTGCTTGTGGCCACCCTTTCTCTGTTTAGCACCATCTTCACCGCTATCAACAATTATTTACCAAGTGTCTTTGTGGGGTCTGAGGTTCATAAATAAGTACTCTGTGTTTCTCTCAGGGTATTAAATCCCAGCTTATGCATAAAGGAATTTTTCCTTAGGGCAAGTGATAGATTTGGAATTATTTTCTCTATTTGCACAGTTTTATACACTTACGGTTTTAAGGCAAAAATATTAAGAAGCATTATCTGTCAGGAAAGTGTATTCAACCTAAATGCCTAACACACATTTCTTTTCCCAAGGACAGCTTTTAGGTTTCTTTTATACAAAAAAGTCTCTTTTTTTCCTAATTTTAAATGCTATTTTCTCAATATAGCATTGATGTACAGAAAAGTAGAAAGAAAGGAAAATAACTATAATTTCACTACTTAGGGGCAATACTCTTCACAAGTTATTATGTTTCTTCGAGTGAACTTTTGTACTACTGGGATTATATGCAGCCATTCACTCCTTCATTCAGGACTTACTGAGAATACACCATGGACCAAATACTATGCCAGGTACAGAGAGTATACACTGGAAAAGGAAACAGATCCCTACCCTACGCAAGCTCACAGTCTTATATGTCCTGCTTGTTTTCTCTTAATATTTTAATATAAATATTTCTCTTTCCTTCGCAGCCAAGTTGGTAGGAAATATCACTGTCACACCTTTGAGGGGTTATGGTCTAGGTGAGACTATTAGTCCTATGCACGATTTGGTAGTTAACCATCCTCTTTAGGAGACAAATGACAAGATATTTATATTTTCTATCCAGCTGCAAAGTTTTAAATATGAACAAAAACCTTCTCACATCTTTCAAACAATTGCCAAAGATACCTCAGATACAGCATTTATTCTTGGCGGAAAACCACATCGAGACTCTGACTTGCCTCTCCAGTTTACGGTGCACTCCACTGAAATCCCTTACACTCAAGAGGAACCCTTGTGAATTTCACCAAAACTACCGGAAACGGTAAGGCCCCTAATGCCTTCAGTCACCTTTTATATTTCACTGAATATTATACTTTCAACAGTTATTCCCCTCTTGCTTAAATCTGATTGGCAAATATTTATCTTATCTACTATGTGTTGAACATTTCATGCTTCTAAATTCACCTAAAGAACTTTGAATTGATCTGTGTGTGTGTGTGAATGTTCAATCTTTAATACACTTTTCTCTTGGTTAATTTATGATTGCTCTATAAATTTTAGGCTCCTTTTGAAATTTGACTTTACATAGACTAAGATGCTTTACTTTAGACTTTCAAATCCTATGTACTTTCTCTTATAATATTTAATAGATATTGTGTCTTTTAAAAAATGTTTTAATATAGAATCTTATCAAGGTCCATGTGACTATCTTATAAATTGTTTATCCTCTGGCTTTATTTTCATCCCTTTGGGCCACAAGGGCACCATTAATTGAGTATAAAAAAGTAATTGATTTGATCTACTCTAGTGGCTGAAAGAGCTGGAGCACCTGCCAAGAATAAACCATTTTTATTTCTTTGTCACTATTGGGGACATTCTTAATGACAATAATGGAATCCAAACAACCTTAGAGCGTGCACCAAGTAATACACCCATCCATTTATCTCCAGCTAATTCCCAGCACCACTATTAGTGTACTTATGGGAATTAAAAGGGTAACAATGAGCAACTGAATTTTATTTGTATTTGCCCCTAGATGACCACAAGTCATTTTATCTCTCAGATTCAATCTGTCATACAAAGGAGTACATCATCTCTAGGCTCTGTTCCTGTTCTATGATTATAGTCCCTTCTCTGCATCCAATTTCAACAAAAGACAGTTCTCATACCTTCCTTTCTCACACTGCCACTTTCCCATGACAGCAGCTATATTCCAGAGGCTTCTATAATGTTAGACTCTTCAACTCGTGATGTACAATGAAAACTGTCAAAATAAAAATTCTAATCTCTGTGGGTACTATATAAATCTCATTACTGTGATTATCTTCCCTTTGTAGTCTGAAAGCAAAATTTCATGTTCTGTGATAATAAATTCTCAAATTGCTTTTACATAAGCAAAACCCAGCAGCACAGTTGCTTTAATATTGAAGTAATATTTAACCACTGTAATGTTCTGCAGTTTAAAATTCTGTTTCCTACAGTCAAAGGTTTAGCTGGACATTTCAACATCATTCATTAAAAAGCACATTTCTAGTCATAAAGATAATTTATTAGTGTTATATTTCAGTTTGGTTAATTTATATGTGGGATTTTAGAGAACACTTTGGTCCCAACTCAGTCACTTACCGCCCTTCAAAGAATGGCTTATAACAATACTGTTAGATTAATTGTCTGGAATCTGATATGCCCTGGGGTCTCACTATAAACCTGTCTTCAAAATTCATGATGTGATATAGAATTATGTGGGAATGGGGGATTTAATGAGGTTCTTCTATTTTTAGAGTATTCACTCTATTTGAGGTGGATATACACTGACACTCCGGCTATAAAAAAAAGCCTGTATTGTTTTGACTAAAGGTAGTGCAGGGCTCCTTTAAACAGAAAGATGTGGTCATTTTAAAGTATGAGTTCCTCCTGCTGAGGAACTAAGCTGAAATCTCAAGTTCATCCAAATTTGGGTTTAGTTTTCTAGCTAAAAATCCACACGAGGATTATAACAGCGTTCATTTTGTCACTGGGTATCTCTGTGTCGAGGATGTAGGCAAGACCTTCAATGACCCTTTACGTCATGATCAGAATTACTTAAATATAAGCTTTTCTTGATCATTGACACCTACAATCGTGACAGTCTTTCCCTTCCTCCTTTGTTTCAGATCCTCCAATAAGAAGACAGCACAGTTCAAAACAGAAAGGACTTAATGGCAGAGCTAATAATGTTAAGTCCCAGTAGGTAGAGGGCAGCCCCACTTCCTGGGACACCCACAGGCAAACTCTTCTACCATTCTTCAGAAGTCAATGTCATCTTAGTTCACCTTCATTTGACTTTTTAAAAAGAAGTAGTGACTAAGAGTTCCTGCCAGCTAAGCCTGAACATTGGAGCCAGAAGACTGAGATTTTAATCTTTGCTCTGTCACCTACAGGCTTTATAATCTTGGATAAATTGCTTAAAATGGGTGACAAAACCCAACCTGACAGAATTGTTGTGAGGATGAGATAACATGCAGAAAGCTAAGGAACTCATGCAGCCAGTGGGAGCATTTGAGGAGGTCAGCGCCATCATTAGCTGACCTGCCTCGTCTCCTGAGAGGTTTGTGTCTTTCATCTTGGGCAAATGCTGGTGGGCACATGTCTCTGGCCTAAGCCCCCAAAATCCTCTGAGCTAGAAAAGCTGTCCCTTGGAAAGAAAATGTTGCTTTATAACACTGCTAGGTATACGACTACTGTTTAACTGGGTTGACATGAAAGACCGCTTTCTGAATGTGGAAGTGACTGTCTAAATTTGAAATATGAACTTCATATATGCTTTCAAGAGAAAACAACTCAGCATGAAATTATTTTCCACCCCCTTTCTTATATCTCTCAGCTAGAATTCTTCCTTAACTATCACTAAACAACAAGGAATTGTTTTACTTTTACTTTTTTTTTTCAAATTTAACTTTGTAATATGTACATATATCACAATCTCATTCTTTCTTTCATGGTTAGATGGCTCAATCCACGCATTGATTTTTTTTTCTTTACAGGGCTTTGTAAAACTTGGAATGAAATTCTCTTATAAAAACAGACTGTATGCAGCCCCACTTCTTTGCTCAATACTTAGAATCTCTGAACTGTCTAATCGCTCCCTGTGAGGGCAGTCTGTGGCAGGGTCATCAGGACAATGAATAGTATTTTATTGTAACCTCATTGCAAAGATAAGGAAAACAGAATAAAGTGATAGCTACTTATCTTTCTTGTAACAATAGGCAAAGTGCACTCATTTATAGAGAGTAAGTGAAATACAATGCTTTTGTTCAATACAGTTACTTTTTTTTCTTTAACTTTTACTTTAGAGTGTTCTCCTGTTTGCCAAACTTAAAAATGCTGGATGGGATCCAGAAGCTACCAGAAGACTCTTCACCACCGGAAACCAATATTTTTTCAAAAATGTGTGTTGTGTCCTAATGAGAGCTATATAGAAAGAAAACAATCACATTGTCTTTAAAAGTTAATAAACAGGAAATGCACAACTAAATATTGCTACTTGTTATATATTTATGTATATTGCTTTCCTTTAAACCAGTGATCTTCAGTTTTTAAAATTTTATACCTTATCAGTAAATAAATTTTGAGCACACACATAAGATTATTAATTTTTATTTAGAAATTGTATACATAAAATACTAGGTAAACATGTAGTGTGTATTTAAAAACATAGAATAGTAGAGATCTTTAAATTAAGGTATAAAATTTAGCATGAATAAGGGCTCTAAGGTTTTTCCTATGCTCCAGGGGCTCATTTGATCCACCTTTCGGGCTATGAGCCCCTTTCTAGGAGAGTACTGCTTTAAATCTAACTAAAGGAAAAGGGACAATCAGAAGTAACTTGTATGATTTTAAGCTCTATGCATTAGATTCTTCATTTTAAACTTTCTGTCATCTGTTAGTGACATTCACACAATAGAAGTCTGGAGAGTTTCTAAGCCATTGCTATTCCTTAAATGCTTAGAAAATACACAATAATGATAAAGCTGCTTTTTATTCACAGAATTTCATAGAAAGTGATTTAAAAACTGCCTTCCCTCTATGTAAATGAGTAAGAACACAGTCAATTTAATTGCTTTCAAAATTTAGAGAAAGGTCAACGTCTAGATCAACTTATGACCTTATATTTTTTCATTACTTTTAAGATCAACTTAGTGGCAGAACTCAAATTTTCCCAAGATGGTTTATCAATTAACTGGAGATCCTAGCATGAAATAAGTGAAATATTTTCTGGATTATTTTGCCAAGATTGAATGCTCTTTGTAAAATTATATAACAAAGATTCTACTAAGACTAAGACATATTCCCTTCCCTCAAGAATCTTACGAATGATTGAAGACAGCACACACATAATACCTAAAATACAATGGAATACATTATGAACATGTATTTTATGAGTAAATCGAATACAGAGATTTAATTTTAAATTGTGGGAAACCATCTGAGATGGACACTGGAGAACAGAAGACTTCCACAGGTAGCTGGTAGTAGCAGGCTCTTGCAGTCACGTGACACAACATGAAGAGAGGCACAAAGACCAGAAGCTGTGTGTAAGTTAAGAATGGACCTGGCTGCAGAAGTCAGAAGTACATTGCTAATGATTTAAAAAGAGTAGTATTAGTAAAAATAGTGTAATTTTTGAATATCTACTATGTATCAGGCACAGAACAGATCCTATATATCTATTATTTAAATCCTCAAAAAACTAGGAGGTTCCAATGATTGTTATTTCATCCACTAGAATATCTGAGGCTCAGAGAGGTGTGACACAAGATAGGTCACACAACTGTCACGTGGCAGAGCCAAGATTAGACCCTGAACACTTTTCAACACTCTTGCTGCCTCTTCTAATAATTTGATTCCAATTATAAATTCAAGATGGTATTTTTGTGTTTCCAGGGACAGCTTCATCTTCCATCATTCATCATAAATCCTAGCATTTAATCACAATCAAGGATTCATTGTTCCTTGAACATACCTGAAAATTTCCTTGTTCAAGTTTTTCCTTCTTTCTGAAATACTTTTCCCTTGAAAGTACCCCTGAGAAAATTTTATTTTTCCTTTCAATGCTCACTTTGGATAGTATTTCATCCAAAAATCTTTCCTCTTCTTTTCAATCAGATCAGTTTCCTCTGCATTTCCATAGTACTTTTTAAAAAAAAATTGGTCTTATGGCATGTTTTCTTAATAATGGCTCAACTTCATTTAAAAAATTTTTTTAGATTTTGCCTGCTTCCAAAAAAGGGGGGCTTTAATCATGCAATAAATAAGAAAGAGGGACACACTTCATTTTAAATGTTTACAAATGTATTCTGCCTCTTTAAATCAGAGTGCAAAAACATTTTCTGTAAAGGACCAGAAAGTAAATATTTTAGACTTTGTTGGCCATACGGTCTCCATCCCAACCACTCAACTTTGCCATTTTTAGTGTAAAAGCAGCCGGAGGCCACATGTAAATGAATGGGTGTGACTGTGTCCCAACAAAACTTTAGTTTACAAAAGTCTGTGGCAGGCTAGTTTGCCGACCCGTTTTACATTTTAAAGTCATATGGTTGATGGCTTTACTCTTTATCAATATTCATTGCCCTCCCTGGAAGAAGTGTATACTAGACCTTTGCCATCAGTCTCTAAGATTCCGTTTGCTGCTGTACCATGGCCTAGGTTTCCCTAATTAATACAGCTCCTTAAAATCAGGGACTGCAATTTAACTTATTCAGTGATGTCTTTTCCTCCCAAAATAGCATAGTACACATGAAAAATGTTGACTGAATGGATAAATGCCCAGTATAGGAAACCATGAATGGGGTGGTAGAAATACTAGGCAGGGTACAATTACAATAGTGTAGGTGAAATGAGCAACAGTGTTAGAAATAGACACAACTTATGAGGGCATGAAAACCTGGGAAGTTATGACAGCCAACAAATTGTATTATCATTTAAACTAGCTTGAGTTGAGTTGTCTATTACCTGCAGGCAAAAACATTCTAACTGCAAGGAAAATCATGGGTTTCTTATATGGAGGAAAAGAGGTCCTGAGTACTGGATAGCTATGGGGAAGAATGGTTAAATGCACTGTAATTAAGGTTCTCAAGATATATATCACACTATTTCTTAGAGATAATCTGTGCTGAGCTGCAATCTGATGTTCTGATCTTTAGATAATCTGTGCTGAGTGGCAATCTGATGTTCTGATCACAGGTTCTATGAAAAGTGTGGCCAGAAAGGGTTAACATAAGTTGGTGATGCTTACCTCTGTCAGAGAGAATCTGACTGGACAGAACCCAATGGACTGAACAGGAGTTACACCCCAAATTGAGCTGTCTACTCATTGTGGTGGCAGCAGCTCTAATAGCTATCAGTGATGCCATGTCCAATAGTGGTATTACTATTATTTCAAATAAACCTGCTCACTTGACCTGTGTAATACTTCTTTGCATTCTTTATAATTCCCAAAGATCTGAGCCACTCTCTCCCATGGCCCAACCATATTAGCAGGCATACTGTGTTAGGAAATATGCAGGGATTTTTTCTTTATCAGCAACAGAGACATGTTTGTGGCAATGTGTGCATAGGTGCCAAAGATGGCTAACTTCTGTCCATATTCTATTTAATTCAACAGAACCATACCAAACATCCATTCTAAAAATTTTAGGTACATCCATCCCTGTGAAATATTCAGTGTCTCTCCAATACACTGGAGGTGATCAACATAAAAGGATTTCCTAAGGCCACTTAATATTTCACATCTAAGTTTGTGTCCCAATTTCATTCTCCTTCTGAATGGCACCTATATGTAGGTTCATGATTATCTAGCTGAGTTAGTTCAAAATAGTGGCAGGAATTTTTAAAATTTAATTTTATAACCATTTTTTTTTATAATTTCACATTTTTATTTTTATTATTCTTTAAATTCTTGTATGGGGAGATAATTAGGTATTTATTTATGCACTCTACCACTGAGCTATACCCTCCCCTCACTGTAGCAGGAATTGTGTAACTACCACAACTTTCTGAGACAAGGCACAGTGCAAGTAACTCCTTGGTTAGAAAATAATTTCAGGGACAGAAGCTCATGAAGAAACCTTACATATCAGCTACTCCAGCTCCTCACCAGCATCCAGTGAATGCTTGGATCAACTCTATATCACCCAATAAAGGATTTTCCAGTTCACGTTTGAACAGACTGAGGGATTAGAAACACTTGAGAAAACTATTTTGAATCCATCCTAATCTTTAGGAAGTTCCTCCTTCTATTGATCTGATATCTGCGTTCTGCAACCTCCAACTAACTGTTTAAATCTTTCAAATAAACGTAATTAATTCCATCTTGTAGGGAATTTTTCTCAGCTTCCTGGTTATTGAAAGTAACTTGGTATTTTCTCCTACATTACAATGGAAATGTAATTGGTTAAACTAGGATTTTGTGGAGTGATGAGGTGAAGGAAGGGTAGAAAAAAGCTAACTAGAGAGCCCGAAAGCAAGGAAAGGATTTTGTCTTCTTTAAGTCCCATATACACCCAAAGAGGAAGCTTACCAAAATGAATTCTCTGTGCCAAATTCTAAAAACTAAGTTATCAAGCTTCTTTTTCAATTCCTTTAGAAGTCATCTGCTTCCAATTGTTATTTCTTTCTAGACTAGAACAATTATAACTAATTGGTTGTCATCATACTACCAAACTGTGTTAATGGATGCCCATCTTTCTGAAAGCTAATTGCAGTCATGAAACAAAATTTCTAATTAGTTTCAGAGCTTTGGAGCAGATGCATCAAAATTTGAATCATGCAGGTGTATATTTGCTTACCTGGGTTTTTTTCTCTTCAAAAGAAACAGTCTATGAGTTCTGTTCAGAATTTCTAAAAGATTACTCCAAAACATTACAACGCATTATGAATGTCACAGTGAAATCTACTATTGCTAATAAAAAAAATTTTTTTCCTCCAAACTCTGTGTCTTTGAGCTGTAAATATTTTAAACCACTTTTCATTTTATAGTTTATCTTCTAGTTCTTTTTGGCAATGTCTAAAATGCAAGTTCCTTCAAGAGCAGGATTCATTTTAGTATCTCATTAGACCCCTCAAAACATAACTTTGTTCTCAATGAGTATTAAGTGGACGAGTGTGAAATTTGAATATATCCTCCTTGAAGTTAAATCTCTAGGGCTGGAAAAAACCTTTAAAAAATTATATCTAAAAAAAAACACTATAGAGCTGTAAAAATATTTTGTGAATACCAAAAGTCTCATGGAGACAAGAACTCCTCAGTGGGCCCAAGGTTAGCCTTGGGATTGCTCCAGGCTTCTTTCCTGCCCATCTCCTCACTCCTTCCGTGACCAAAGCAGCCCTCAAGTCAGCCTTTCTGCCTTCCCTCTTCCTCCAGCCCAAGGAAAGAGGGCCGGATTACTTGGACACTGGTAACTGACTCCACTGAGTTTTTTATGGGTGGGGCTTTCAAGGGGGCTTTGATTTTCCTTTTCCTAATTCTCTTCCTTCCACACTTGGAAAGTGGTAAGGGCACCAGCATTCTCTCCTCTCCTTAGGGCCTTTCCCTCCCCACCTCCTCTCCCTTCCCTTCCTCTCCCCTCCCCCTTTCTCTCTCTCTCTGTCACACACACACACACACACACACACACACACACACACACACACACACACACACACTTTTTCTCTCTCCTGCTCCCTGTCAGCAGGAGACTGCCCTGGTCTGGGCAGTATGCCCTTTCCCTGGTCTAGGTCTACTCAGCTGGGTTAATGAAGCAAACGCTCTTTTCCGCTTCTTGTCTCCACATTTTCCTGAGCTGGCAGGTATAGCTTTTTGTTTTATAGGAATGGTCATTTCCTAATATCAAATCTGGGCTCAGTAAGATGGCACCCACTTACATGTCTAGCTGGGGTGTAAGTTCTACTAAATCTCAGTGCAATTTACTAGACTTCGAAAATGGTTTTGGGGCAGAGACTAAGTTTATAATAAAATGTTATTCTATTTAACTGGTTATTGGTCTCTTCATTTATCACCTTCCAGAAAATGGTGGGAGGTATTTTTCTGGGGGAGGATTCTGCTATTCTTGAGTCCCATGGCCAAAGTACCATTTTAATAGCATGCCAATCTGACCCTACTCTCAGTATTAGAGTACGTGTTTGCATATATGCTGATAGATTTCATATGAAACATTAAGATGAGTTTTACTTAAGTAAAAATTTATAAACAAGGAAAACAATATCTTGACTAAATTCTACAGATTCCACTCTTACAGATTCTCACTCTATTGCCAATATGGTCAGAGTTAGTTAATGTCCTTCTCTCTGCCCATTGCACAACACAGTAAGCTAATAACACAGCAAAGCTTTGTTGTGTGAATTAATGATTAAAATAAGGAATCAATATGCATGTATATTTATTTCACACAGAGCTGTGAAATTCAAGCAGATAGCTGAATATTGCTCTGTATTATTCAGAAGAATTATGGTTTCTCTCTTTGGCTTTCTAAAATAAAAATAAAGACAAAGTAATTGATCACTGGGTAAAAAGATCTAGGATGCCTTTCAAATGAATTTATATTAACTATCCACAGGGTATACTGCCATCATTTTTTATAAGTAAAACCCATTTTGATGAAAAATTGTGTTTTAAAAGGTTCATTTATTTTCCTTTTGCCAATGCACACCTGTTCAATGACTAGATATATTTTCCCTGCTTTTAAAACCATTATCTGTCTACAACACATTTTTAAAAAGCTGTGTGTCATTTTCTCTCAGTAAATTATCGTGGATAAACATAGAAAATAGCCCACTGGTGAGAAGAAATAAATGTATGAAAAGCAAATGAATTTTATCATGCATTGTTGCCTTAATTCTCCAAATCTTGGGGGGAAGGTTTATGCACATCCCTGTCCTTGCATCTCCCATACTTAACTCTCCATGGCTCTGGACCTACACAAAAAAGCGTATGTGATCTAGCTCTGATTTAAAAGCTGTAACAGTGGACATTTCACTGGATAAAAATCTGATATATAATATTATAATATTAGGAGGGCAGCTAACATTTACTTAGAAGCCACAATATGCAAGACTCTGTGCCAGCATTTTTAGATCCCGTGCTATCACATGTGTAACTTCTGCCCCATCCTTTGTTTAAAATGTAATTCCAGCAGTACATAGGTTTGAGGATTTGAAAATCTCATACTGGCCCTTCAGTCTACAAATTGTCTCCCAGGAATTTTTTTTTTTTAATCATTTGAGACTTTAAATCCACCTAGGAGCAGGTATTTTTCTTTCCTGAGTCTTCATCAGGGCTGAGTGGAAAGGAGAGAGAAGGAGGCAGGTGTGGTATAAGCACAGCAGACATATCTCAGGTGTGATGATGGTTAATTTTATGTGTCAACTTGACTGGGTCATGGTGCCCAAAATTGTTGGCCAAACATTATTTTAGATGTTCCTGTGAGGGCTTTTTTTTTTTTGTCTGGATGAAATTAACATTTAAATCAGTGGACTTTAGTAAAGCAGAATGCAGGCTATAATGTAGGTGAGCCTCACCCAATCAGTTGAAGGCCTGAATGGAACAAAAGACCACCTCCTTTACTCTCTGCCATTCACCCCCACCCTAACCACCCACCTCCAAAAATTCTGCCAGCAGACAGGCTTCAGACTGTAACTGCAACTTTGGCTCTTCCCTGGGTCTCCAGCCTGCCAGTTCACCCTGCAGATTTTGAACTTGCCAGCCTCCATAATTGTGTGAGCCAATTCCTTAATTATAAATAAATACATACATAAAAACATAATAAATAAATAAACACACACACAAACACATCCTATTGGTTCTGTTTCTCTGAAGAACCCCGGCTAATACACCAAGTAACCAGCCTGTGTATCTCTTGTTTGCTTCCAGTTCTCTCTGAGCCCTCTACCCCTCAACCCTGGAGAGTGGTCCATCAGTGCTGCTTTGACTCTAATTTCTGTGTGGTCGGAAATGACTCAATATATCCTTAATCCTGCCTCTCCTGTGGTACACTTAAACACCACACCTGAATCCATCAGCCTCTAATTTTTGATACTTAAAGATTTTGGAATACAGAAAACTCTTTTCTCTCTCAAGTGCCTAGTCCTTGCCACTGAAAGTCTAGTTTTTAAAACTATTCTTTTTATTATATACTATTTGAAGTTTTATCTTGAAAATCAAAGCTGGACACTGATTTTTTTTTTTGTCCTTGTGTTTTATCTGCCCACCCTAAAGCAATGGACATTCCAACATCTATGCCTCCTAGGATGCAAAGGCAAAATGAGTCATGAAAAAAAATTAATTCATGGGCTTATATTTGTAAATATTTTCACTCTGCAAAAGAGGGGCATGAAATGTGATTCTTGGCCCTGGCTTTACTTTGGAATCACCCAGGGAGCTTCAAAACTATCAATGCCCTAGCTCCACCCACAGAGATTCTGACTGGGTCTAGGTGAGGTTCAGGTGCTATTTTTTGCTAAGCTCTTTGAGTAATTTTTAATGTGTACCCAGGGATGGGAACTGCTGGTGTCAAAGAAAGATCATGGGACTGGGCTCCAGTGCTTGCTTTGCCACAAACTAGTTCTGAGACCTGGAGGGATGAACTTCACCTGTCTGGTTCAGTTTGCTCATATGAAAAATGTGGAGTTGAGTTCAAGGACTTCCATGAACTTTCCAACACTAACATTCTATAAATCCATCACAGTGAGAACTGAAAGGGTGACCTTGTTCTGTGAGCAATTATAGTATCACAAAAAGAGTTAGTGCAGCCACACAGATAAGGTTTCTACTTTGCTTTGAAGTAACATATAACATCTAAAAGAACTCAGTGCTCCTTTCAATACAATGGTCTTCCCCTGCTGTAGACTGTTGGATTGTTTAGGTACCAACATCAATTTAGAAGCACTGCCTTATGCTGCTCTACATCCTCCATTGCTTAGCTAAGTCCAATGAGATAAGCCTCAAATATCTTCTATGTTGAAGTATGTGTCTCAAAAAAAAAAAAAAGTAAATAAATTGTTCTACTCTCACTAGTAAAGTATTTTGAAACTGTGAACTGTGTACAAGGAATTTCGTGTGCATTAAGTAACACTGAATTGTATGGTAAAAGCTTTCTCTTTTTAATTGTTTTATTTCTCTTGGTTATTCAAGTAAAAAAATCTTCAGTTTAGTGCTGGGATATCTTTATGACATTGCTAATACTTACTAATATATTTAAAGAGAGAGATGGTAAATTTCAGGCTCAGTTTCATGCAGGGAACAATATTTAGCTAATATTTAATATATGATTTATTTTTACTCTAAGATGACAGGTGGATTTCTGTTTAAATAGATAGAAAGCTTCCTTTTAAAGTTCTTTTATTCCAGTAAGGAAGAATTCACTTCACTGATATGCAAAGATAAAGATGAAATTATTGAAAAATACATATTTGGGAAAAGTTGGAGAAATGGAGGAGAGAGCAGAATATCCAGGGGCACCAGCAGTCAAGCAGGGATGAGGATCATGATGAGAGGCCTGAGTAAAGCCTGAGCTGGGCAGCCAGGAGCCGTGGGCATAAGCAACGAGTTCACAGCAAGAGCAGGTTCCTGGGCAAAGGAAAGGCAGATGCACTGGAAAACATTCCAGCTGAATTTGAAATGAGTCTTTTGGGGGAACCCAAAAAAAGAGAAAAGTCTAGAAAATTGTACAAACCTCAAGGAAGGTCATTTCTCATTGAAAGCTACTGATTAATGCAGCAACCTTAGAGGAAACAGCAAAATAAACTCATGGGTTAAATTTAGACTACTTATTACAATGAAGCAATATATCTGTATATACTGCAAAACATTTCTTCTTGTATTATTGTATGTAATCGTCATAACTTGTCCATGAGGTAATGTTATTCCCACCTTATGGCTCAGGAAACTGAGACTCAGAGAGGTTAGAGTGACTTCTTTAACATCACTCAGCTAGTTAAGTATTATTGCTGGCTCAATCCCAGGTCTTATGACTACCAAACCAATGGTCTTCCTACATCGCCTCCAGTCTTCACTCCTTTCAGTATAGATCTACCAGGCTTCATTTAACAGACATTCTCCAACCCAACTTGTGTTTTCATCAATCACAATGGACCTCACAAAAGGCTAGTAAAAAAAACTGGTCACATGCTGTCTGGAAGGCAAGATTACTTTCACCTGGAGTTTAGACCTAAAATTCATCCTTCTCATCCTAATATATGTAAAGACCAGACACCACCATTCCCTACTGGGCTATCATCTCAATAGCAGAAGTCTTTCAAACCTACAAAAGTGCGGTATCTGGAGAGACACACTTCACGTTAGGGCGACTAGAGGCAGGCAGGAGAGGAGGGTGCCTGTGTGGGGCTGGCATGACTCAAGATTAAATGTGGGGGAACAGATATTGTTATTCTCTGATTTACAGAACTGAATAAAAAATCAGAACTATGATTTGTTTCAGAATCTCTAAATGTTAGTATTTCTGCTCCAATATGGATCATTAAGCTAGGATCTTGCACCATATACCTGCACTAATCATCAGGACGGAGTGACTGTTCTTTTTTCAAGAGAGTAAGGATTAGAGAGAACTACCATGTCTGTTGCCAGAATAAACCTTCATAGGTTTTAAGGGTTTGTTAAATGAATAAATGAATCAGACATTTTTTTAATTGTAGAGACATTTACGGTTGGAGAACAAAAAAAAGTAAAAAGGGGTAATAATTTGTACATAACTATAGTTCTTCATAGAACATCATCCTCCACTAAAATGCCATTTTTAAAGCTTTTGTGGTATTTTACCAAGACATCTCAAAAGACTAAATACATCACTTTTGGTGACAGAGCGCCGAATGGTGAACTTGAATGTAAAACTCCAAAACTATTCCAAGAAGAAAACAAAAGAGACACATATTTTAGATTTTTAAAATTATAATCATCTACAGCAATATTATTAACATCACCACCACCACCACAACCACCACCATCATCATCATCAAGGGCTATCTAGACACACATGGCAGAGAGGAAGAAAATCAGATTTAAAAAAAAAAAAAAAAAGAACGCCAAAGAGGGAATGCTTTCAGCAAAATAATCAATACTAAATGACACGTTCTTTATTTATGCTATTTTAATCTTTCTAGAAATTAAACAAAGGTGAGCCAAGTAGGACAGAACAAAGGCCAAGGTGAATAGAAGAGTAACTGATAGATGTTTAGATGTACAGTGATAGATGTATTATCCATATCCTAAAACAATCATGCCCCAACCCTCATTTCCCACCTTTGGAAATAACCTATGGAAATTTCACTCGGCCGATGTGCTTCATCAAAGTCCTCACTTGCTTCACAGAAAATTGTTCAATGACAGGACATGTCATAATAATCTATAAAAACTCTATTGTTCTATACTTCTAGTTTCTATTTTGGGCTTTGATCTCATCTTCCATTGGAAAACATGTTGCATTAATTCCTTGCATGGAAACATTAAATATCATTAAAAATATCTCAGCTATCAGCCAAAGAAACAAGCCTGGCATCTTGTTGAAGGTCTGTGAAAAAATGAGACAGAACTGGTTTTTACATTGTGGAAACATTAAGAGTTTGTTTTATAACTCAAGCATTGTTGGTAGAATTCTCCCCCTGGATAACCATGGAGCATGTATAGTTGTTTACAATCAGCTTCCTTATTATCATATAATAAAGGGAGTAGTCTGGAATTTAACATAGTCACCTTTATGTTAGTCACATTTTTTTTTTTTTTACTAATTAGCTTGTTATTTAGTTCCACTGACTTTTTTTTCCCCTTGAGGTAAGACTTTATTAATGTTGGAAGCAGTGAGTTGATTTACATTCTGGCACAAATTTCTTAATCTGAGCAACTGCTCCAGATTATCTTCCTGTCATTACAGCTATGGTATCAGAATTTATTCCCAAACTAACATTAAACTCTGAACCACATTTGCTGACAGAATAATCACCATTATGTTCAAATCATATATGTAACTGAATTGCCAGGTTGGCAATATCTGTTCATTTATCAACTTACAGTGAAAAATAACTTTTCTAGCTTTATTTGTTCTGACTTGGCTTTCTATATCATTCGCCCATTCCTAAATAGGCTGTGGTGTCACTGGAAAGTACTTTAGCTACCTTCTTTGTGGCAGAGTCACCCAAAATTTCCAAACAAAAATCTTTATGTATTATTCTGCCTAAGCCTCAGCAATTGTATGTAGTGCTACATTATTAGTAACCCACAAAGCACAAATGTTTGCATGTGAAACATAATGTTTATATGTGAAATAGTGAACACACACTTGTCAGCTTTTCATCACAATATTGATTTCTACATACTTACAATCCCATTTTCTCTACTTTGTTGTATATTACATTGTTACAAGTCAGTTATCAACAGTTTGCACATCTGGCACTGAATTCAGAACCCACTTTTGACACTTAATTATCTATCTATCTATTATCCACCTATCTATAGAGAAAGAAAGTTTGAAAGATTTATTTTAAATGTCATCTGTATTTTAAATGTCACCTCTCATTATGTTTTCTCAAAAAACTCTGTATGAATCAGATTTTTTTTTAGCCATTTCCATTATTCAAACCCTAATATTCTCCCTTTTATTTCAGGAAGTATATACTGGTATAATTTTCAGGTAATCCTTGGCAAAGCCTCTAACCTCACCTCAAATTTTTTCTTTAGTAAAACTAAGGAAATTGCTTATTATAAAACGGTTTTTTAAATACAAAATCTGACTGTTTCAGCATCTCCTTTTCTCACCCAGCATGAGAGAGAATAACAGTACCTTCTTAAAGGCTTTTAAAAAGATCACACAGGACTCTTCCAGAAGGGAGAGGAAAAGGTGGTAGCAGCCCTTTGGGAAAACTGAGTCCCCTGAATTTCAAAGGGGAAGGTATTTGGGGGGTTTCGTGAGAATTGGCTCCAGCCTCACACTCCTGCAGCAACTGTGGAAGGGAGCAAAACTGCAAGAGGCATGATGCATCAATGAACCTAGGGAGTCTAGATCCAAGACACCAAGGCTCTAAACTTGGCAAAGTATCTGCTGGCAGAGCTTGGCAGAGATGCAGCCCCGCAGATTGCCTCCAAAGCAGCATGCAAGTCTACCAGGGATCACTCCAGGAGAAGAAACCAGAGAGCCCTTGCCAAATTTTCTGGACCTCATTAGATTCCCAGGGCCCTTACACATCCTGGCAAAGGAGAGGGAAACTCAGTGATAAATGATACTGAGTTTCCTACTGTTTTGGCCAGATAGGGACTCAGAGCAGAAACATAACTTAGAGAAAAGAAGAGCTATAGAATTTGCAGATTAATACCCACCACACATGCTATAGAATAACAGCTAGCAAACCAATTTCACATTCAGGAGATTTATAAAAGCTTTTTAATGCTATTGGGTTTGTAACAAGCAATCTCAACACATTTACCTCCTAGATAGATCTTCATAGTATTCATACAATTATTTGTTTATTATTGAATTTCTTCTATGTATTAGAAACTGTTCTAGATGCCATGGATATAGCTAGGAACAAAAGAGACAACAGTTGCTGTGCCCTGTGGAAATCCTTTTTAGTCATTTAGGCAATAAGTTACGAAAGCATGACCTGTAGTATGTTAGACAGTAATAAATCCTAAGGAGAAAAATAAAGCACCAAAAGGAACACAGATAGTGGAGTACAGTTTTCAATTTTAAGTGGAGCAATCAGGCAAGGAGTCTCTTAGAAGGAGACATTTGAACAAAGCCATGAAGGAGGTAAGGAGGTGACCAGTATTGACATGTGGAGGGAAAGTAATCCAGGCACAGGGAACAGCACAAATAAATTTCGTATTTGAGGAAATGCCTGCCATGCTGGAGGAAATGTGGAGGCCACAGTGATGGGAACAGAATGAATAAGGCATGAGAAATGGAAGATAAAACCCAATAGGCAATGTTAGTCCAGATCATGCAGGGCCTTGTAAGCCAATGTAAGGATTCTGGGTTTCACTTAGTGAGACAGGAGTGACTGGAGGAATTTGTATGGGGGAGTGACATGATTTGACATAGATTTTAAAGGGTCATTCTGGTGACTGCAAAAAGCATTTTTTCCAGCAAAATCCAGCTGCATGGATTAGTATTCAAGATGAAGTAGTCACATGTAAAAGGAAGTTTCACTATTTAATTCCTGTTCCTTTGTATTGTATTAAATTCTTTCTTCTTCCTATCTGATCCACCAATACTGTCATTATTAGTAGACACAAAAGCCATAATCTGTATTGTTGGCGGGAGTGAGCAATGAAAGGTTTCCTAAAAAGCAACTATATTTATCCTCTTTAACTGGTTTTTCAGGGCTTGGCTGTGAAAGAACTGCTGCTGTGGGACAACGACAACTGCAGCAATGCCTTGGAAGGAAATGTACTTCTAGGTTGCAGTGTTATCAGTACCCACTGATGCACGACAGTACTGCTCACTAATTCCTCCCCTCTTATTTGAACAGTAAAGTTACTAACTAAAAAGAGTAAATTATTCAAATAAATACGGTGTTTTTACTTCCCTTTTTTCTCTCTTTTGGTAGAGTCACAAATGTAGGTATTTAATTTCATTAACTGTATTTCTCAATAAAATTTCTCAAATTGTGGGTAGGAGGCAGCTAAAGGAGCGCTAAATGGAAATTCATTGCTTTAAGTGTGTTTAATAAAAAGGAAGAAAGCTCTAAAATCAATAATCTAAGCTTCCCAAAAAGCTAGGAAAATGTAAATTAAACATAAGGCAGATAGAACAAAGAGAATAGCCAAGATTAGAGCAGAAATCAATGATATAGAAAATAGAAAAACAATAAAGAGAAACAAAGAAACCAAAAATTTGGTTCTTTGAAATGTTCAACAAAATCGAGAAAGTTTTAGCTAGATTCACGAAGAATAAAAGTGAGAAGACATAAATTATCAAAGTCAGGAATGAAATGAATATATATATGTATATGCATGACTGGGACATTGTGCTGTACACCAGAGATTGACACCTTGTAATTGACTGTACTTCAATTAAAATAAAATCAGGAATGAAAGAAAATATATTACTGCAGACCTGCAAAAATTAAAAATAGTATAAGGTAATATTATGAACAACTTTATGAACTCGATTAAACAATTTTGATGAAATGGGTAAATTCCTCAAAGAGATACAAGTTACCGAAACATATTCAAGAAGAAATAGAGTATCAGAATAGATCTATAACAAGTAAGAAATTAAAATAGTAATTTAAAGTTTTTCTCACAAAGAAAATCCCAGGCCCAAATGATTTCACTGGTGACCTCTATCAAACATTTAAGGAAGAAATAATGCTAATCTTTCACAAGCTCTTTCTGAAAATAGAGGAGGAAAAAACAGTCTACTCAATGTGAGGATTGCTCAGTCAGGGTACATCTCAATTTTGACCCACAGACCACATCACTACTTAAGACATAAATGCCCTTCCTTTTGATCTCATCAGTGTCATGAAAGAAAACACACTTCCACAGAGGGAAGTGGCTTCCAAGTTTCAGCGATATGAATGTATCATCTGGGTGGATATAATTTCTGTCCACTCAATAATTACTTCTTGAAACAGAGTGACACAATACAACTTGTACGCCAGAATAGCTACAGTATCTCAAAGAGTAGTTCACAGTCATCAAATTCTGCCCATCTCTTCTGAAATTGTTTATTTCCTTGAAATTGCTCTACAATTTTTTGGATTCTGTTTCCTTTGACTTCAAGGAATTCTATAATAGGAAATCAGACATGTCCAGTATTTTTGCAGTAAACATCTTTGCCACAAGCAGTTTTGCTGCACAATGAATTGGCCCAAAGGCAATTAATTTCCCATTAAAGATAAAATAACTAGGTGACAGTTTGGTTTGACAGTTTGGTTCCAAATGGTTGATAGTCTGGTTTCATTTCTCCATTGATGCAGTACTCCCATTTTTGTATTATATAAATTATAGGCATCATAATGATCTATATAGCTGTGTGTAGACATGGTGGTTTTAAAATAGTGGGTGATAACAACAATCCACGTATATGGATTTGATAAAAAATTACAGTGATAAGTAAACTTACTGGAAGTGTGAAATGAGAGAATGTAAAACCAGGTTACATATTATACTAGAAAATAACTTATCAGTTTGCAAATCCTTCAGTGAGCACAGTCATCCCTCCCACCTGTAAAAACCAAAAGTTTACTAAGCTATGCAAATATAAAAGATGCCATTAGTAATTCACAATAGTCCTTGAGAGCATTAATTATCCATCCTTTAGCTACAACCTTCAACAACAGCTTGTTCTCTAATGCAGTCTTTCCCAAATTTATCACATAATGTTACAAGTTTAGGCAAAAGAAGAATCAAGCTCTATCTTGACTCTGATATAGACAGAAGTTTGGCACAGATTCTGGCTTAGACGATTTGGTGAAATATAAGAACAGGGCATGTGATGGAGTTATATACATTACATATATTGACAACAAACAGCAACTTCTTGATCTGTTTGTGTTACCTCAGATTTACATGTAAATCTCAAGAATCTTACAGACTTTTTTATATTATAAAGAACTTATCTCTAACTTAGATCCTGAATTCTTAATGATTGACTTTGAAAAAGGAAGTAGTATTGTTTTCTCCAGATATACTCGAATACAATTGTAATCAGGACTCCACACACATTTTAAATTAATCAAAATAGTTTTCGCATTTTCATTTTTCACAATAAAATTTTTGGGTTTTTTTTTAAGGTTTCATTATGTCCTTTTTAATGTCCCTCTTTCATTTTGTTATTTTATCTTTCATGGCAAAATTGTTATGGCCAATTAGTTGTGCAGAGAAACTATTTGCTGGAAATTGCTTGCAGTGAAGATTCTTACCATGAAAATACCTAGAACAGAAATGAGGTTCCTCTACAGTGGCTATTTGTATAATCTACATATAACCCATGCCTATTAGTCTGGTTTCTCCAGAGAAACTGAACCAATCTCTGTACAGATAAAGAGATTTGTTATAAGGAATCAGCTCATGTAATTATTGAGGTGAGAATTCCACCACCTGCAACTGGCAGGCTGGAGTCCCAGGAGAGCTCATGGCATAGTTTTAGTTCCAGTTCACATCCAAAGGCAGGAGAAAACCACTATCCTAGCTTGAAGACCATCAGGCAGAGAGAGTAAATTCTCTCCTGCTAAGCTTTTTTATTCTAATCAGGGATCCAACAAATTGGACAAGGCCCATCCATACTGGGAGAGCAATCTACTTTACTCAGTCAACTGATTCCAGTGGTACTCTTATCTAGATAAAGGGACACACCCAGAAAAATGTTTAATCAAATATCTGGGTACTCCAGTGGCTCAGTCAAGCTGACACATAACATTAAGAATTATACCATGTCTTATCAAACAATCTGCCCACGGTAGCAAATGAGATCACAATCATGCAACAAATATTTGTTAATTCTTATTATGTATTTGTTTCCAGTGCAGGCTCTGGAAAAACAGTAGTAATTAAAATAGACAAGACCTCTGCCTCATGGAGTCGACATTAAGAAGAATATTCCATAGTTCATAGGTAGTGGCTTTCAACTGTCTATTGAAGGGCCTCCAGGCTTCTGCAAAGTTACCCCACCCTACATTGTCCAAATATTCTAGAAATTTAGTCAGTTAGTCAGCAACTACTTGTTAAATGAATGAATGTCAGCCATTTCCTTTGTCTCTCACTTCCGGGGCCTGTGCTGTATCTGAGTCATCAGGTGCAGGTGCCTGACATCTGACATCCATGGGTCACAGCTGACTTAGCTCTTGATGGTCACCACTGTCACCCTCCCAGGTATGCCATCCCTGCCTAGGACTCTGAAGACGCCAAAGGGATCTTGGTTCCTTAGAGCCCTCAGCTCAGTGGGAACGGGCTAGGTTCCATGCAGAAGTAGTGGGGGTGGATGGACTTGAGGGCCCCATTATTCTCGCTCTCTGATGTTACACTATGACTCGTGGGTAAACAAAAAGGGCTGTTTGTACTCAAATCACTTAAAGAGCGGCTAAAACAAACACATTTGTGATTTAAAAAAAAGATTTATAGTCCCTTACACTTATTTGAATCTGAAGGAGGCAGTGAGCTAGGGAACCGAAACTGGGACCCATCGCAGAGACTTCTTTAAAGTTTAAAGTTAACCTATAGCTAGCCCCAGAAAATTCTTCTTGGGTAATGGAAAAAGCTACCTTGTGGAAACAAAGCCCTGACGTGATCTGATTAATATATCCATATTGTTTAAGAACCCCACTGGCTTGACTTGTTTGCTCAATTGAGCTTGACTACATTGTTTGAGGGTCTATAGTTAACCTGATCTTGTTTTTGCAGTGTTTGTTCCACAGAGCAGAACAAACTGGAAAGCAAGGAGGAAAAGAGCAAGCAACGAGAAGGAGACATGAAGCCACAAAGAAGACAGATAAAAGGACCTAGCCAGGACCCCAAAAGCCAGAGCTCATAAATCCAGCCACCTGGGCTTATAGCTCTTGGACTCGAGTGTCTTTTTCACACAAGCGTCTTTTCCTCTTTTCTCTTTTTTGAGCAATAAAGCAGCTTTCACTCTGACCCTTTGTCTCCACTGTGAATTCTTTCACAGCTGGAAGGCAACAACCCACTCTTTGGGGTCCTCTCCCTTTTAGGGGGCTCCCCAATCTGCTAACAAATCCCAGGAAATTGGAGGAAGGTTCGGGAGGAGGCTGAGAACCTAAGTAACGCAAGCCATGCTGTACACAAACTGCCTGTCGGCTGATGAGTCTTTGCCTTTGGATCAGCCCCATGCATCTGATGCCTCTTTCCCTTAGGATGATTTATCTCCTAAGAGGTGCTTCATTCCTGATACAAACAGATTTCTGGTGAACCACTGCCACTTGTCCTCCAGACATGCCTGGTCATGTTTTAGCCCCAGTAGCGCACACAGCTGCAGGTCAAACTGACACCCCCACTACTCACATAATCAGTTTGAATCTGAACTACCACCTCCTTGAACAAATCAATAACAAACTTGTTTGCCCTCCCTGAGGCTGTAAGACAAGTGTGTTTGATGTCTTGCCATCTCAGTAAAAAAATTCAATCTTGTGAGTCATGAGGGATCTGACAAGTTGATTCTATTTGAGGCCTTTAATCCCCAAAGTTCTTGATTTTAAAAAGTTCCTCTGCAAAAAGTTCCTGCTGTGTATCCTATGTGACTAAAATTTAAAAATTATATTTCTAGAATTTGCTTTATCTCCTTCCAATGAGCCCTTCAAATATTTATATGGTAACATTTGAAAGCCAAAACAAAGTTTCAAACTTGGTATCTCCTTTTCTGTTACACAATACAAAATCCGACTTTCCCAGTTCCCAGCACAGACTCTCCTAATGAATGATATAAAAGAGGCGTGACAGGCCAGCCTCCTCGCTGGCCTGGGCAAGCTGCTAAAATCTTGCCTTTTGTCTTTACATTACAGGTGTTCCATTTGTGATAAGTTAACTCAGCTCTTCCAGGTTTAGAACACATTTCTCAAATTCTTCACTGGCAAATGAGTTGATCCCTTGTAGTCTTTGTGTACCTGTATAATGAATTTTATTTTGCTTCGTTTTGGTATTGACTAGATTATCAACAACGACCACTTATTGAGAGCTAGGCATAGTTGTAAGACATTGTCTCCAATTTTTATAACAACCAGATATTATTCTTCACATACAGCAACTGAGGAAACAGTGGCTGAAAACATAACTTTACTTACTTGCCCAAGGTCACCAACCAGACACTGTAAACTGAGGTTTAAAAAGGTTTTGCTAAATATCTAGGTTCCCTGTGTGTCAGTGATACTTAATACAATAACGCGCGATGCCGTTACAACACAGCTATGGTTAGAAAGACAAGAGTGAAATTTTGTGGTTGAGTTAATGCTTAGGAAAGATGTTTTGAAAACCAACCTCCACACAGTTTCCTGTGTTCTTTTCACTGATAATGGCCTACATGAGGGAGAAACAATGTTCTTAGCTCTCTTCCATTAGAAATGCACAAGAACAACTTGCAGATGGAATTTTGCCCCATATTAACTCCAACTGAAGCCAACCCTATTTGTTCTCATTTGGCATCAAATTTTAAACATGGTCACGAATATGCTTTTATGTTTAGTAAAAATACAGATGATGTTATAGTGGAAGCAGTGGCACAATACTGAACACTGTACTTGGTGTTGCTATAGCAATATTAGAATATGTAAAAAAACAAAAACAAAACCAAAAGGGGGCATGTTCAAAGTTTTTAAATTGCAAAGACTTTACCCTTTACTAATATTTACCAGGTGGGAAGTCAATGATTAGGAGGAACAGGAAAAAAAACAAACAAACAGGAAAATGTACTAAAAAATTATTTAACTGGGAAATTAGACAAAACTGGCAGTATTACTACAGTTGGATTACTATGGGTTGTAAATTATTGATATTACTGCTGTAAAATTTCTCAGGGGTGAGAAATTGTTATCTTTCTGAATATTCAACCTATATTTCAACTAAAAGGATGATTAATATTTTGAGTAAACTTGACTCTGATGTGGTTTTAGACACATTTATTTCAGTGTCTTATCTCTCTTCTGCATACAACTTGTCACCAGTTAATCTTTCCAATAAGTTTTTCTGTTAAAAACAATTTTTTTTCTTTGCAAATATCAACCACATATAGCTCTTCAGGGAAGAAAGTGGTCATAAAAATGGGGAAATTAATTCGAAACAGGAAAAATATCAGAAATCATAGCTCTCAGTGTCAGCTGTTGACCCCCAGAAGAATCAAATACTAAAGCAAAGCTTATTTTATCAGATTTGCTGCAATGAGTGAGAATACCATCTTGCCAGAAATTTAAGTTTCCTAAGAAGAGGGAAGCCAGGGGAAAATATTTGAAGGGCTTTGTGGCATAGGCTGGGACATTTTAGGTGGATATTGACAAGGAAGAGGACTGACTGAGTTTGTGCAAAGCTTAGGACGTGCCAGCCTTGGAGTGGAAGGCACAGTGAGATGAGGCCTGAAAGTGCCGGTGAGTAAACCAGCAGTCCTGGTAAGTTAGTCGTTTCGGTTGTTTCACCATTTTAGCTTGCAGTAACAGTAATTTCCTGGAGCAAACGGCTAAGTTAATTTTGCTTGATCACACGATTACTTTGCACAGGGAAAGAAAGTATGTTGGTTTCTGGTGGACCTGCTTATTTAACTCTGAGGCCATCATTGCCACCAAGCTGATGGGTCCTTGGCTGTAGCACTACTTTGAGGATGTCTCGTCAGCCCCTGTTTCACCTACTCTAAGAACCACGTATAAGAATGGTCCCAGGGAAATAATCCCACTATGTGACCCTGCACCTACTCTCTCGCCTCATCCTCCCACCCCATCTAGCTGGGTTTTGGGTCTATTCCTAAGTAGTCTATTCCTGACCCAACTCTTCTGCCACAAGTATTTGAAATTGGAATTTGGAGTACTTTGAAAATCTATTCTCTTTTGTTGATCTGAATACACATAAACTCCTGAGTAGCTATATTTCATCATATAACCTGTTTCTTAATTACTCTCATTTCTGTATAAATATAATATTTAAAAAGTAACAGCCCCCAATGGAGCCATGTGGGACATCCCTTTCCTGGAGAACACTGGCTCTCTTGAATATATTTTGTCTGGAGTCCATAATCTTTTAGTCCCTTTTATTATTTAAATAGTCTCATTTTGTCATTTAAAGAGTCAGTACCAATTATTCTTAAAATTCAGCCTCATTAACTAATTTAATGCCTTTTTCCTTTCCCCCTTTGCAGGCTGTCTATTTCTCATGCAGCTTAAAGAAGAGGTTTAATCTACTCTTCCCACATTTCCCCCTCCACCTTCTCTTTTTCCTCTGGTGTTGGGGAGGAACAGAGTTAAGGGAGGGTATACACATATCTCAGAGCCAGATGGCAGCCCTCTTTTGTTCTTTATCACTGTTTCTTAACACTGTCTGGCCAACTAATTCCCACAAGATGCCGGTGTCTAAATATTGGCTTTATCCTGGGATGCAGGTTTCCTCCCTCTCTTCCTTGGTGTAGAAGTTCTGGCCTGGGTTTGACCTCTTCCTCAGTTCCTGCAAACTTTTTATCCTGCAACCTCTTGCTGCTGGGGTCCTAATAAATGACTCTCTAGGACAGGGGAGCTGGTAGAATTGATCAAGCCCATGATCTTTCGGTGTCCAGTCCCTAAGATGATTGTTAGAAAATGACAATGAGAAAATGATTAGAAAATTTTAAAAGACACATATTGACAAGGAAAAGCAAGACAGGAAACAGCAGTAGAAAAAGATAGCATGATTTTTTTTTGCCCAGAAACAAGATAATTTAAGCTGCAAAACCCCAGACAAGCACCAATTGGAGATGTCACTCGGATGGGAAGGGTGAAGGGGAGGGCTGAAAACAGGAGGACTTGTTGAAATATTTAGATGCGATGCTTAACCCTCCACATCCAACTCCACACCCTGCATTGCCAGGCAAATACTCCTTCCTTTCCTTGGCAGAAAACTCAAGATTCAGTTTTGCAGAGAAAAGAAAATGAATTCAAGAGCATTAGATTTAGCCAAGGTAACAGAAGAGGCACAAAAGCATCATATTAAACACAAGTTTTAACAGAAAGAGACACTCTATACTAGTCTGCATGGGCAGCCAGAACAAAACACTACGGACTGAGTAGCTTGGGCAGCAGAGATTTATTACCTCACAGGTAGAAGTCCAAGGTCACAGTCCGGCAGGGCCAGTCTCTGTGAGAGTTCTCTTCCTGGCTCGTAGACAGACGTCTTCTCACGGCAATGAGAGAGAGAAAGAGCTCTCATGTGTGTCTTTATAAAAACACGAATCCTATTAGATCAGGACTCCATATTACAGCCTTGTATAACCTTAATTATCTCCATAAAGGCTTTATCACCAAGTACGGTCACATTGAGGATCGGTGCTTCAACATGAATTCCCTCCAACACGTTTTACAGCTTGTCTCTCAAAATACTGGCAGCAGACTTTATCCTTGAGGGAAAGCAAGGTAGATTCTCTTCTGAGGAAACTGAGAAGCCAAAGGGAAAAATAGCTGTGGATACTCACATTTGGAGAACCTCTGAAGAGTACCTTACAAGAGGCTCACCAGTAGATGAGCCCCACCTGTGCATGGAGAATGAGGATTCTAGAGAATTTTTTCTTAAATACGAACAGGTATCAAAGAATTATCAGGTATTTGGGCCTCAGATAAAAAATAAAGAAGCCAAAATAAACAAACAATGAAACTCTAGGAAAGAGAGACAAATCAGGGAACATAAGAAAATGTAAAAAAAAAACAAAAAGGAATTGATCCCTCAGAGATATAAAATAAATCATAGTGTTTATGAAATAAGAGCAAGAAGTTATTTAAAAGAGATATTAAGGGAATAATAAAAGAGCTTTAGAAATTAAATCTGTGTCAGTCAAGGCTTGCCAGAGAAATATAAAGAATAGGAGATTATAATATATATATGTTTCCACAAGAAACTGGCTCATGTGAATATGGAGGCTGAGAAGTTCCAAGTCCTACTATGGGCACTGTTTAGTAACTGTGATTATAATAATTGATTCAGGAATGAATCATCAATAAGTTTTAAACCAACCAGATGAAAGTTTGCTGGGTAACAGTATGTACATACTTAGTAACTTTATAGCAGAGAAATTGGGTAGATATCACTCTACCAAAATTTTCAAAGTTAACATCCTGAGAAATGGGGCACAGCAACATCCCATGCCTCACTGAGAACACAAAACCATTTCTGCGGATTTCCTACCAAAAATCATTACTTGGATCCGATCATGAGAAAACATCAGACAGGTCCGTATTGAGGAACATTCTACTTAATGACTTGCCTGTACTCTTCAAAAATATCAGGGCAACAAAAGAAAATAAAACATTGAGGAAAAATCACCTGATTGGAGGTGAACTAATGAACTGTTATAGGTAAACACAGCACATAATCCTAAACTGAATCTTGGACCAGAAAGGAAAAAAATGCTTAATATAAAAGCGTTATTGGGAGTTTCTAGCCAGGTAAATTAGGCTTTTCTAGATGGAAACTAAGAAGTAAAACTATCTTTATTTGCATATGAAATCACCTTTTATGTAGAAAATCCTAAGAAATCTACCACAACCTACTAGAGCTAATACGTGAATCCAGCAAGGTTACAGTATACAAGATCAATATACAAAAATCAATTGCATTTCTATACACTAGTGGTAAACAATCTGAAAATTAAGAGAATAAATGCATTTATAATAGCATCAAAAAGTATAAAATACTTATGAATAAAGATAACAAAAAAAATGTAAGGCTTATACATTGAAAGCTACAAAACATTGTTGAAAAGAATCAAAGAGCACCTAAATAAATGGAAAGACATCCGTGTTCATGAACTGAAAGACTTTATGTTAAGATGGCAAAACTCTCCAATGATCTACCAATGGTTTAATGTAATCCCTTTCAAAATCCCAGCTGGCAGCTTTTTTGTGGAACTTGACAAGCTCATGTAAAATACAAGGGATTCAGACAGTCAACACAATCTTGAAAAAGAAGAAAGTTGGAGGATTCACATGCCCCAATTTGAAAACTTACCACAAAACTACAGTAATCAAGAACGTGTGGTAATGACATAAAGAGAGCCATATAGATCAATGGAATAGAATTTAGGGTCTAGAAATAAATCCTAACATTTATGAGCAATTGATTTTAAGCAAGAATACTTGCCAATTTATTGGGGAAAGAGCAATGTTTTTCAATATACAGTTCTGGACAACTGAATACTGCATGCAAAAGAATGAAGTTAGACTTCTACCTCACATGGTAAATATCAGAGCCTTAAATCTAAGAACTAAACCATAATAATCTTTGAAGATGTAAATCTTTATGACTTTGAATTAGGTGATGTTTTCCTGGATATGAGACCTAAAGCACAAGCCACTAAAAAAAGAAAATAGATAAAACTGGACTTGATCAAAATTTTAAAATGTTGTACTTCAAAGGACACTATTGTTACATAATAACTTTTGCATGTATAAAAAACTTACAGTTCAAAGACAGTATGCTTTTAAAATGGGAAATATTTGAATAGCCCATTCTACAAAGATATACAAATTTTCAATAAGAATATGAAAAGATACTCAGTATCATAGGTTATTAAGGAAATGCAAATCAAACCACAGTGAAATACACTTCACACACTCTAGGGAGACTATAATTAGAGACAGACAATAACAAGTGTTGACCAGAATGCGGAGAAACTGGAACCCTCATGTGTGGCTTGGTGGAAATGTAAAACAGTACAGCTGCTTTGAAAACCTGATTGTCAGCTCTTCAGAATGTTACATAGTGAGTTACCAGATGACCCTGAAATCCTACTGCTAGGTATCTACCCTCCAAAATGAAAACATATGTCCACAAAAAAACTTGTATACAAATGTTCATAGCATCGTTATTCATAATAACCAAAAGTAGAAACAATCCAACTGTCCATCAACTAAGGAATGAATAAACAAAATGTAGTGTATCTATAAAATAGAATATTATTTGATAAAATAGAATATTATTTGGCCATAAAAAGGAATTAAGTTTAGATAGGTCTTACAACTTGGATGAACCTCAAAAACAGTATGCCAAATGAAAAAAGCCTGCCACTACATTTTTTGAGCTTGTATTTTGATTAAATATTTATAATAAAGAATTGTTACATGGCATATATTTAAAGAGAAAATAAATAGAAAAGAAAATTGTCATCAATTCATGCTACATCTAAAAAAATAAAGGCTACTGAATCTCGAGGAAAGCCAAGTAAATTTAAAAAAAATATATATATATATAAAAATTTATTAAAACTTTGAAAGTATTTAACTATTTATTGAAGTCAGGGAAATAGGTAAATTCTTAATATGTCAACTCTAGAAAACAACTTCCAGGAATTAATATATCAAAGGATTAAGAAACAAATCTTTATAAAATATTTTAATATTACATTCTTTGTTAAACTGGGACTTAGACCACTTTTGGTATAATTGAACCAATGCTATGATAAATTAGTCAGCAGTAGCACATTCTTCTGTATGAAATGGCCAGAATCAGCAACTCTGTAGAGACAGAAAGTAGATTACTGGTTGGCTGGAGCTGAGTGGGAAAAGGAGGTAAATGGTAATGGATGTAAGGTTTCTTTGCGGGATAACAGAAGTATTCTAAAATTACACTACTCTATAAATAGACAAAAAGTTACTGAATTGTAGACTTATACCAGGAGAACTTTATGTCTTGTATCTCAATAGAGCTATTAAGAAATAATATGCACGTACAGAGACAGACTACACGGTAAATGTGGTAAAACGTTAACAGTTAGGGAACCTTAGTGGCAGGCATATGAAATTTTTAAATTTTGAAGCTTTTCTGTAAATTAGATTTATTTTAAAGTAAAAAATAAAAATAAACTTTATGGTGCTCTCTCACTTTTTAAACTAAATGCATGTATCATGGTGATAAAATTTAAAAATTATAAAACAGATATAAGTTTAGAATGAGGTAAGGGATAATATGGTCTAGTTAGGACCACTCCAGGACTCCAAGGGGCACCAATCATTAGCATGATAATGGCCAGACATTCTCCACTAATCTGTAGCTTTAAATTCAATAATCAGGTCTTATATGGCAAAATGGGCAAAACTCTAGAGTTGGACAGACGTGTGTTCAAATCCTGATATCACCAATTTTTAGCTGGTTACCTAGGAAAGTTATTTATGCTATCAGGTACAGTAGGCACCTACTACAATATTGCAATGACTCAACCCTTTTATAAGGCCCTCCTCCCTGACTGTGCACGTGAACTGTGATTATGCCAGGATAGCCACTCCCATGAGTGGTTTATGTCATATGGCATAGTGAGCTTTAACAAAGTTAATTTTAAGAAAGGATAGACCTAAACTGACTTTTACCTATCTTTTTATTTATTGAAGTATATAGTCTATTGATATGATGATTTCCAGTGTATAGCATAGTGATTCATTTATACATTTATGTATATTCTTTTTCATTATAGGCCATTACAAGGTATTGAATATAGTTCCCTGTGCCTTGTTTTTTTAATCTATTTCATATACAATAGTTAGTATCTACAAATCCTGAACTCCCAATTTATCACTTCCCACTACCTTTTCCCCTGGTAACCATGTTTGTTTTCTATGTTTCTGTTTTGTAAATAAGTTCATTTGTGTCTTTTTGTTTGTTTGTGTGTTTTAGATTCCCCATATAAGTGATATCATATGGTATTTTTCTTTCTCTTTCTGGCTTACTTCACTTAGGATGATCTCCAGGTCCAACAATGTTGCTACAAATGGCATTATTTTATTCGTTTTTTATGGCTGAGTACATCCGAGCCTTTTAAATGTGGGTCGTGAAGTCAGACAGAAAAAAGTCTAAGGTGTAACAGGAGACATTCCTGCTGCCAGCTTTAAAGATGGAGGGGCAGCACGACAAGATGGGGGCAGCCTCTGGGAGCTGAGAGGGACCCCAAATGACCCAGCAAGGAAACTGGGATATCAGTTGTACATTCTCATGAATTGGAATCTGCCAACGGGCTGAATGAGATTGGAGGTGGATTCTTCCCCAGAGGCTCAAGATGAGAAAGCAGTCCAGCCGACACCTTGGTGTTATTAGCGTTGTGAGATCCGGAGCAGAGAACCCAGTACTGTGAGCTAATAAATGCGTGTTGTTTTAACTTGCTAAATCCGTGATGTTATGTTATGAGGCAATATAAAACTAATACACAGAGTATCCATTTTCCTCACATATAAAATGAAAATAATAGCACCATCTACCTCATAACATGGTGTACTTTTGTCAAATGAAATGATCATATAAGACATTTCACAGACTTTCCTACAGTACATGCTTAATTTAGGTTAGCTCTCATTAGCATTAGCATTACTATTACTTTCATTACTGAGATCAGGTAAATCTCAAGAAGAAATTGGAATCTTCTTCAGTAAATGTGTAATAAGCTTTATTTATTCATTAATGTGCCAACCAAGATATTTTGGCATCCCCAGGATATGAATAGTATTTCTAATATCATCCATAATTAAAGCTGTGGCTTTTATTCAAAATCTGATTTATCCCAATGATGGCATTTCTTAGTGAAAGAGAAATTTCTGAGTCCTTTAAAGTTTTCATTCCAATGCTATCTCTGACGTTTGGATGATGGGTGGGAAATGATGGAGACAGCAGAGAACACTTATAAGTGTCCCCTGAATATGACATTTAAAATTTTATACGTTAACTGTAAAACTGAAATACTTCTTCCAACTAACATCCCATAGGTGGTATCCATGAAACGCACAAGCCAAACTACCCAAGTAAAGTCACACTTGTAAAATGTACTGAATAGTTTTGTGTCACCTAATCCCAGCTATGGGCTAACACTCAGTGTGGCTGATACCCATATTCTAAAATCAACTGATTGTGAATGTACACTTGTGCATGTGTGAAGACAAATAGTACTTACTCCCAGTGGCATTCGTCTTTAGCAATGAAGCAGAGCTACTACTGCTAACCCATATTTATGTTTCATAATATTACCAAGATTGCCATGGATTAATCCTCCTTATTACTGAGTAAGGGCTGCGTCCACTCCTTGATCCTCACTTCCTATCAAATTTAAAACTGTATCAGTATTTTAAGATCTCAAAATTAACAGAGGTGTAGCACTGAATAATCAGATCAATAGAGAATGGCATAGCTCACAAAAAGATCCACAGATCTGCAATAAAGTTCTACAAAAAATAAAAACACTAGAGTAATGAAGTTGGTACATATCTTCTCATCAAAGTAAGGCTTTCATTAAACTGTGTAACTGTTCTTGAGATTGAGACATAATTTTGAGAAAATCATTAATCAAGAGGCATTAAATACCTGCCTGTGATAAACAACTTTTGATAACTGACATCTCTAGCTAAGAAATTAATTTTAAAATTTATTTAAAGCCTTATTCAACTCTTCTCATCTTAGACATAAATCTATTCTAATGCATTGGAGTCATTTCATATTGCCTTCTGTATTTGGAATCTAAACAACATTCTTACTTTAATCATTCTTCAGACATAACTAATTTTTGGAATGAAGGTTTATTCATTATTTTTACAAAATATCTTAGCTTATCAAAAGGAATGCTGACTTACAAGATTATTTGTATGTAACTTGCATCTTGAAATTTACATGCATGTAACATTCAACATAAATTCCTAGTTGGACAGAATGGCATATCAATAAATCAAGTCCAGACTAAATCCTGATATCTGAATGATATAGGGTGCATTTCCATAACCAAAAGAGCAGGGGGTGTGATTTTCCACATTAAAAGACTCTGAATGACTTAGCCAAGATTTAGTAAACTTGTTAGACATGGATAGATATTTGAGAGTATATTCTTCAGATATAGAACAATAAATATAAATTTGACCTACATATTTTATTATTAAATATCACTTTAAATGGCCCTACTATAACATAAATAGAAAAGTTTGGGGATTTGTTTATCTGCTTTTAAAAAGAAAATTAGTCTCGCTACTTCATAGCAGTATTTCTAAACCAAATGTGCTTCAGACAATCAATTAATCCCTGTGGTTCCCTTTTAGTGTGTGTAGGCTTCTTGCTTTACATCAAAACTCAATATTGTTGAATCCCCAAAATTATAAGAACCATAAGATTATTTCATTGTCATTTGAGATTTAAATATTGAAAAGAAACCCAGTAAAGGGTAAAGGGTTAAAAATTATTTTATCTGAGTAGTGATAAAAACATAGTTTTATTTTTATTTAATTTGACAAATACAAAAAAAAAAAAAAAAAAAGAAAAGAAAAAGAAATCACTTATAAATGTACCGCAATGTTGCATAAACATTGACGTGTACTCTCTCACCCCCTACATCTCACACTGGAGCTGTTAAGTTATATGAACAGTTTGGGGCATGTCTTTGTCCCATGTTTTCCTAAATTTACACAGACATATTTCTGAATATTTACACACACGTTTGCACACATACATTTTTTTTTTCTAAAGGGGTCTGGATACACATGTATGAAACTTATGTTTATTTTTTAATTGCAAATACTCTATGAACATATCTTCAGGTCTATACATATATATCTACCTCATTCTTTTCATTGGTTGCATAACACTGCTCTCTTCCTACCACGCTATATAATTTACTAATTTATTATATTTATTGTCTATTTCTTCACTAAAACATAAGCTTCACTGGGTAAGAATTTATTTGTTTACTGCTATAATCAAATGCTTAGGACAATCTTAACATACGGTAGTTTCTCAATAAATATTTGTTGAATGACTCAAGTTCTAAATAATATAAATCCATAACTTGTTTTGCTCGACTCTTATTAATGAACTTTTTTTGTTTATATTCTTTGCTATTAACAGAAATGCTCCAAGGCTGTCTTTACAAATATTTCTTCCCTTGCTGAGACACTTATTTCTTAAATTCCCAGAAGGTGATTGCTAGGTTATACAGATTATATGCTTTGAAAAACAGGTATTTCCAAATTGCTCTCTAAAAATGTTAAATTGTTACATTCTTATCACAAGACATAAGTAGGCCATTTAGTTTTATTCTTCATAATTTTCTGCTTTTTATATTTTTTATACCCAGTAGTTATTTTCTTAATCAAAAGAAAGCATGATTAAAGAGAAAATTAGCTTTTATTTTCTCGATCATCCTAGAAAAATAATTTAACAGTCTAATACTTGAAAATGACAGATACCATTTGGACTGCAATACTCTTCTTTTCATTCACTTAAATTAGTCCAGCATTTAATTTTAAAAAATTGTTATTTCAATATCTGTCAATAACCTACTACCAAATAGGTATCTTATAATATGCTTACTGGAGTAGAGAAATTAGATAGAAAGGCTTAATGAATTTTTCAAAGTTGATGTTGCTTTACAATTTGCACAGAGTAGCATGAAATGTTTTTTACAATAAATAATTTTTGATTAATGATAAGTTATTAATAAATAAACATATTTGCATCTCATTTAATGCTTTTACTAAAAGTTCAGGAAGAAAAGAATCATATCAAAATTTTAAGAGTACACAAAATATATTTGTTTCCAGATCTGGAACACTTGTAAGCAGCCAGTAGACTAGAGGAGGTGGTAATTTTTTATTCAGCTTTAAACTTTACCCTATTGCTCAGTAAATATGACAATAGCTTTTGTAAAACCTTGTTCTTCTAGAAAAATGACACTATTAACCCAGAGTCATTAAACTGGAGTTGCTTATTCAGACTTGAAGATAAACTGCTCTGAACCACTCACATACATTTGCATCCCACCTACTTGGAAATAGAGTGCAGCTTATGTCAGGGTAGAAAAATTCCATGTATGAAGGGAAGACAAACCAATAACTAATGGGACTGGATCCTTTGTCATTGCTTCTGTCCTCTAACTGAACTCACTGATCAGGGACAAAGTTCTGTGTCTCCTAAGTAATTCAGAAGGTAACAAAATTTTATAACCACTGAACTTCTTTCTGACTTATATGATAACAGCTTATAAGTAATCAAATAGAATAGGAATAGAAAAAGATTCCACTTTTATCAACATCAAAGAATCTTCTAAATGCCCTGTGTGCTTGGCATGATTTTAGGCTTATATAAAGTAAGCAAGTCCTGGGTGGTGGAGTATAGCTCAGTAGTAGAGCACATGCTTAGCACGTGGGAGGTCCTGGGTTCGATCTCTAGCACCTCCTTTAAAGAAAAAAAACCACAAAAAACAGTAAGCAAGCCCTGCCCACAAGGAATCTGCATTTTGCCTAGCAGCCAAGGAGACTGAGAGAAAGAGGTAAGCAAGAAAAGATGGCAATTTGAGTAGGCAGTATATGTAGAGATGACTTTTTTGATGCTTCAAATCAGTATTATTTTAGAAATTATGACGAACCAGTACTCTTGTTAGGGCAAACACAATGAGATGATGAAAGAGCTGGCAGGTCTCAAGTAGGTTTCCTAGACAAATTAAATTCCCTGACATAGGGATCCAAGACCTAGGTCATCCTTTAGCATTCTGGTTTTTAGATTTCTCCTCAAAAACATATTTACACACTTTAGATTGTATCATTCAGAAGGGGGGAGGGTATAGCTCAGTGGTAGAGTGCATGCCCAGCATGTACAAGGTCCTGGGTTCAATCCCCAGCACCACCATTAAAAATAAATAAAACCCTTATTACCCCCCACCCCAAATAAATAAATAAAAATATTCTATCATTCATTTTTTTCATATTTTCATGAATAAAAAGTTACCTTTTCAACTTTCTAAAAATACTTCTTAACCTCAGGTACTTTCATGGATAGACTTCAAAAGGCCTATATGTTTCTTTAAAAAGGCTTTTGTGAAAGAACATTCTCTGAACGGTATTGTTTTCATCCTAACAAAGTCAGGGCACTAATCAAGTCCCTTGCTGGTTAAAATCAATATCCTCCTTGTGTTATTTAAAGGAATTCTACCAAAGATCTCAAAGGTATTAAGCTACTGTGAAATTTTTAGATGAATTCTTAAAAGATGTGTCCTTATATTTAACCATGCTCTCTGTACATTGTTGTCCCACCATTTACCTTAATATCTTTTTCTATGCAACTTCCATTTCTCATTCCTTTATTGGAAAGGTACTATCACATTGCCGAACCTGGTGGATAGTCAACCAAAGATTCACTAATGACTAAACTCTGCAGACAATGATTGAACACCTTCTGTGTGCAGAGTAAAATGGTAGCTGCTGGGGTAAATACAAAGATGAATTAATCACAGACCGAATTCTCCTAACATTCACAATCAAGTGGCAGAGATGGTGACAAGACATATCACTCAAGACATGCCTTGAGTGAGATATTGAGTAAAAAAAGGAGGAGGAGGAGAGAAGGCAATCTTTAGATACTGTAAGTTCCTAATTTACAGTTAGTACAGAACTTACATAATTATGAGTTCCACTGCAAAAAAGAACTCTGCGAACTTTCTTATTTAAACATTTAATACATCTCTCATTTATTTGTGCTTCATACCATTATTTACCGAGTGCCTCATGTGTGTACAATACTGCATATGGATATGCCAGAATAGAGAGATGTAGTATGTAAAAATAAAATATTAGAAACTTAAGGATTGCTATTTTCATAGAAGTACTTTTATAGCTTGACCCAGAATTTTCTACAGGATCAAAGCTTACTTTCATAGAAACTACCTGTTATATTTTATTTAACAATTTTTAAATCACTTTTTTATTTATCTTAATATTTAAATCTTAAAATTTACCTTTTGGGACTTTTCATTTCAAAAAGTCTTTGAATTAATGGGAGAAGCCAGGATTTCTGGCAGTAAACTTTTTTAAGCACAAAAAAGTCATCATAACACCAATGACTCTCAGTATTTATCTGGCAGATTTTGTTAGAAATGATAATATCCAAAACAGGGTTCTAATCCTCCTCGCTGGTAATACATACTAAGTCATAAGTCCAATTCTTACAGTTCACTAGATTTCCTTGGGCCCTGAAGAAGAGAATCAACATTGTTCACATTATTTTGATGATATCCAAAATAGTTCACAAACTTGACACTGTGAAATATTTAGCTCCTTTTAAAGGTGGCAAAGTATATTCAGATATGAAAATGCCCACCTAATGGGTGCAGACACCCATTATACTCACTTCAGTAGTGACTATGAGTTACAAATTAATTTGCATAAAATGACAATTAAAAAACAATTCTTTTTTATTAAAAGGAGAAGTGCTGCTCATAGAAAAATGCAATGGGAAAAAATACTCAATTTAATACCCAAAGGATCAAGTGTGAGGAGTGAACAGAGAATTTGCAAGAGTGCATGGATTCAAAATCCCAAATATCCGTTATCAGGAAGATTCTGTAAGATGTGCTTTAGCAAAATGTGACTGTAAAACAATAAAGAGGTAGGTTAGAGCCTAGAAAACAAAGGATCCAACACAAGAAAGCTACAAAATGGAGTCCTACCAGGACGCGTGCCTTAGGCTAGAAAGCAACCAGTACAGACTAAGGCAGTGAAGAGGGATCAGGTCTCCAAATTATCAGATTTATTTGAACATTTGAAAAAAATAGTAGTAATGGGTGTTTGAATGATCTGACAGAGAATTTTAAAAGATAGGTCAAAAATCAAACAAAACAAGGGGAGAGCAAGGTAATTATTAATTGCAGGAAAAGCAAAAGGCTAAAAGAAGTAAAATAAAATAATAGTACACTACTTGGCTTATTAATACATAGCATCTACAGAGTAAACACTGACCAATAATTGAAGCAAATATTTTATAAAAATAGAGAAGATATAGGAAGGGAAGAAAGGCGAATGTAAAAAAGACAAATCCATAGTCAATAGGTAATATCTAAATGTGATAAATAAAAAGTTATATACTCATATAATTTATATATGGAGAAGGGGAAAATACCAGATCAATCAACTAAGTTGTAGAAAGTGAATGTCTCTGGGTAAAGGGGCTGAAAAGGAAGAAAGATGGAAAGACGGCTCATGTTTATTATAATCTTTTTGTTTTTAAAAAATGTGTTATAGTATTTTGATAAAAAAACTTTAAATATTTTTAATTATCTTTGAAATACCATAATACATTCTGCCTAATCTAAGTAGAGAAATAATTTGTTAAAGGATATTAGGGAATGCATAGGTTCATTAAACAAGTTAGTGAAACAGGGTAGAGGTCAAGCATACAGGAACACACAGAGATTTGGCCAATAAAGAGACTTCTACTGTGAAAAGCTGCATATCCCAGTTACCATTCCAGAAAAAAAAAATGGATTTTACATACTCAGGTTGCTTACTTTTGACTGTCTTCCAGAGTGTAAATGACAGAATCTAGATTCTATGCCCCTAGCCTGGGGCAAAAGAGTCTAGAGAAGTGAGTTTTCTGGATTCTCCATCAGAGAAGCAAAGCTTCATAGTGTGGGAAATTATCAAAACATAAATAAGGCATTCAAAAGAAACCAGACAGCAGCCAACAAATGGCAATGTTTGCTACACCTAGATAAGTCAATTCCTTTCATTGAATGTATGCTTTTCTTCATTAATATCTGGCCATTTTAATATAAGCATCATTGATAATTTTGAAAAAAGTTCTAAGAAAATGTTATTATCCTGGATTGGTAACTTCTGGGAACTTATTATGTATCCTGGCAGGCTAGATTATCTGAGTACAAACTATACAAAGGATATGAGTATCGATTCTGGGCCTGATTATTAGAAGCAAGTTTGAACAGGCAGCTGAGTAGGAATAAGAAACATCTGGTTATACAGAAAGGTGTAGAAGATCAGATAAAAAACTCAGTATCTTGGGGACTAGTTACAAATTCTGTCATAAGAATGGCTTTCTACTGTTTTTGCTCCTACATACCACAGACTAAAGGCTATTTTTACTTTAGCTGGAAGTTGAGCAACTTAAATTTTGGTGACTGTATTCCTCGTTAGCTAAAATTATCATAAATTACTTCACTTACTATGTGATAGTCAACTATATTTAAAAGTAAACACATAGATTTGTCTCCAGGGTAATGTGCACAGTTAGAGACAGTGAAAACATAGATAACAATACAGATAATATAATAATATTATAATAATATAGTATAAAAATTGGAATTTTTATTTGATGAAATGAGAATTCAGGTTTTATTTACTAATTTGAGTCAACAAATGCCAAGATATCAGACTATCCCAGCAATCCTAAATTTTATATAGAAAACAACTCCCAGGAAAAGTATCATTCTAAAATTCTTCAGACATATCAGTCCTTCAAGATAGAATCATAAATGTAGATATTATCCCAGTAGTTATGCTCTGCCTCCAAAAAAATTATAACAGTCATTGATTCCCAAATGCACAGTGCAGAAGTAAATTTAGAGTTGATCTGGAATATAACACCCTTATTTTATAGACTATAAAAACAACTGGAAAAATTCATACCTTCATTTTATATAAGTGAAAAGAAAAGCTCAGAAAGTAACAGCAATCACATATGTATGGAAGAAAACATTTCAGAACCCAGATTTCTTGATATCAAATTAAAGTGGAGCCAGGATATCATTTTGGACATTTTTTGCATTCTTTTTTTTTTTTCTCACTCAGACATCCAAGGAAGGAAGCTGCCAATATCTTTCTTAGAGGACAAAGTACATTATCATGTCATACAATCAATGCAATCAAATTCATCATAGCTTTGTATGCATTCTTAATTGCTACATTATACTGCCACTTGACAAAGAAGAAATATTTATGATTATTGAACACAAAAAGGCCAATTTCAGGTATAGTACAAGATAAGTAAATTAAAATGAGAGGAAATCACAGTTCACAGTTATAAAGTCACTGTGAACACTGAATAAATGACTAGTGAGCCATTGTTCCTAGGGGAAACTCAGGATTAGGTTCCTGCAAGCTTTTGGTCACAACGTGCTCTTCAACTGATAAATATAAAACTTTGTTTAATCATATGCAGAACCGCTTTATAATAAGGCAGTAGCTGAGAACATTATCCTGACGATGGGTAAAGTGACCATAAATTTCCTCAGGCTTCAGCCTCAGAACAATGCTGTCTACTATGCTTTCTTTAAATCAGTCAACATCTTATGCATCCACAAATGTAGCTGCCTTTCTATCTTTTCCACAGCTTCATCATGAACTGTAGATGAGACTTTCGCATTATCCAGAGCAGCCTTACGTACAGATAAGTGAATTTCTTCTCCCTTTTTCTGGTTATATTGTACTGTTGATTCATTAGCATTGAACTCACAGCCAACAGCACTATAACTCACACCTGGATGAAGCTTACCTAACACATTTATTTTCTCCGGAAGGCACATCACAGTTTTATTACACATGGGAACTATAAACAGCACTTCAGCACAACACTAGGGGACCATTTAAGCAGCAAAATTACCAACAAAAAGCACAAAAATGTGGAAATTGTGGCACTAGATTGAGTGTGGAAAGACACTTGTTTACAGTATGAGAATTGAAACAAGAAAGCAGAGCGTGGCCTAGTTTGACCTCAACTGGGAATGTATGACTCATAATTCAACTCAGGAATCTGAGAGAACACAACAGAAACAACCTCTGGACATTGGCTGTTGGGACGTTCCCAATCTGTAGCCCTAATCCAAACCCTAACTAGGTTCTATCCTGGGCTTGTAATACTAGAATGGAGGGGCACAGATCAGACATGGGCTTTGCATTATTTGGTGCCATTGCCCAGGTGTCCCAGGAGAGAAAGAGACAGTATATAGTAAAAAGAACATGGATGTTGGCGTTAGAATTCCTACTCACGCACTTAATACTTCTGAGGCGGATTTTCCTCACCAGCAAAACACAGACTGTTCTATGTACTTCAAGTATTCTTGTGAATTCTAAATTTATTGAGGCAGTAAAACTGCATAGTACAGAATAGGCAGACACTTGAAAAAAAATAAGTAATTGTTCCTTTTGCTTCCTTGCACAGATGACACAATCTAGAATCAGGCTGATTCCAGGGAAAAGGGAAATAAGTTTTCTTTATAAGTATCCTAGAAGCTAGAGGTAATCTTGTGGTTCTACCTAATCATGACATTAGACAGTTGATAAATTATAGCTTACAATGAATTTGCTGTCATAGCAGTAAAAAAAAAAAAAAAAGCAAGTTAAGCAATTAAAGGCGGGAAACAAGGATTTAATTTTGGGATCCAATTTGGAACAGAATTAAGGTGATGCAGGAGCCTAATATTTCATTCATCTATAATATCTCCAGGCTTGGTAGTGATTAGATGCCAAGTCATTTCCTGGCCTCTGTAATAGATAATAGCTCTGACACTGTGTCCTTTAACAAAGTGCCAGAGGAACAGCTCAGTATACTCCACGAGGAAAACAAATCACACCTTGTCAGACCTATACAATTCCTGGATTCTGCCCACCAAAGCACTGACATGATCTGATCTTATTTTACTTAAGAATTCTCAGGGGATCTTAGGATAAGAGATTTTTGCTTTATCTTGAAGACTAATTATATTCTTTAGAAAGGGAGTCATGAAAACTCATGTTGATGCATAACTGGGAGCAAATTATGAGGCTTCTTGTGAACTCAGTGAATCTTAGTTTCTCACAGTTGAGGAAACCACTTGATTATCAAAGAGATGATCTTCTAAACGTTCTGTTCCCTGGTCCCATTCTGATTTTTGACTACCTCCTAATTCTCTAAAGCTGCAGTTCCCCCGACTGTATGCCATCTCACGGTGATGCAGGAAACTCACAGGGGAGCTGTGGAACTTTTACATTTTTAAAGGAAACACAGTGATATTTAGCATCTGTCAGCCCATGAATTACAAGCTTGAGGTAATTTTCAGACCACAAAACATTCCTTTGGGTAACACCATCTTTTAGAAGCTGGGTTTTCTGCCACAAGTACTACACAGAAAGTAATGAGGAACAGGAAGTAAGGATAGTGGGATCCAGTTTGACTCCAAGGTTTGAGAAGTTGTGCAGTGCACAACAGATGCACACGTCCCATTAGGAGGTAACTGTGGTTATTCAAGAATGATATATTTTTTCTTTCAATTTATGTGAATTAGTTTTTTCAAATGGCTACTAAGTTGCTAGCACAGAAATAGTTATGAAGTTGTTTGGATCTAATTACTTAAACACTGACCTGTCAGGTATTTCTTTGGGCCTAAGGATGCTGTGGGGAAAAATATGCTGAGACACAAAGGGTCCCATGAACAGAGGAAGTTTGGTAGCCTCTGCCCTGCAGCCCTGTTCCACCTTGTCAAATACAGCTCAGGTCAGTATTTTATCTTCAAAGGCTTATCTGTCACAATAAACTGCCTGAGGAGGTGGGTATTCCCTTTCATTGAAGCAGATAAAGTTAAAATAAATTTTAGGTCATTAAGATCTTTTCAACCTACTGAGCAATGCCTGCTATGGCTCATGTTAAATATTTATCACCTGAGGACAGCCATCTGTTCTTTCCAATTCTCATTGGCCTTAGCTTCCTCTCTTCTTGCCAAAAGTATTAGACGCTTGATGGTTTGATTTCCAAAATCACGATGTTTTGGGATTGCCTACTGTATGTGTTTATTTATCAATATTTATTCTATCTGACCTGCTTTCTGCATTTCTCAAAGCAAAACACCCACATCTCATAAATACGCTCTTAAATTTCTAATCATGTTGCAAGCTGCAAGTACTTTAATTATTTTCCTGTTCTGCTTACATTGGGAAGTAGGAAAATAAATATTCAGGCTTTATCAGCCACTCATATTAGAAATAAGGCATAGAAACTCAAAGTTGTAATTGCATATTAAAGATCCCTAGGAACCTGTTTGGAAGGAAAACTAGGAAGCTTTTCACTTTCTTCTCAATCTTCATTCTCTCTGGGAGAATTCCTCCCACTTTATTGCTATCACCGGATGGCTCCCAAATGTCTATCTCCTCCTTTATCCTCTCTTCTGAATTGAAGTCACACATTCCACACTGCCAAGATATGCCACAAGCCCCACAAGCATCCTGGGCCCCAAGTGTCCTCACCAACTCTCCTCTCACACTGCTCCCAACTCAGGCTCAAAATTTTCCTTCTTTCTTGTTCCCAACAACCAAAGGATCTCAAGTCTCAGCAATCTATCTCTTCATTCATCCTCTATTGTCATTGCAACTTCCCTGGTTTAGGCTTTTATTTCTTCTTACCCCAGTTCGTTCTTTACATAGCAGCTAGGTCATTTGCTAGACTGAAATAGGCCTATGCCAATTTGCCCCGGCTTTATTGAGATACAGATGACATGTAACAGTGTAGAAGTTTAAGATGTACAACATAATGATTTTATGTATGTACTTACTGCAAAATGACTACCACAGTAAGGCTAATCAACACATCCATCATCTCACATAGTTCCAATTTGATGTATGTGTGTGAGAATTTTTGAAATCTACTTTCTGAGCAACTTTCAATACAGTATTGTTAACTATGGTCACAATGCTATATGTATTACAACCCCAGGACTTAATCATCTTACAACTGGAAGTTTGTGCCCTTTGACCTTCACCCATTTTGCTCACCCTCAGCCCCTTACAACCACCAATCTGTTCTTCATTTCTATGAGTTCAGTTTTTTAGATTCATATATAAGTGATACCATGCAGTATTTATCTTTCTCTGTCTGACTTATTTTATTTAGCATAGTGCCCGCACACTTCATCCATGTTGTCACAAATGGCGGGATTTCCTTCTTTATATTGTGCAGAACTAGTTTTAACTCATTTTAACACAATGTGGCAACAACAGAAGAGGTGGCTTCCCCATACTGGGGTTAACTGGATGGTCAGTTTCTGTGGTTGTCTCTCGAGACATTTGGAAGCAAGGCTGTCTTCCTTAGATTGACTAAGCTCTTGGGGTTCATGGTTCTTTTAGGAAACAAAGAGGGATAATAAACTTCTTGAAAATCTATTATATGAGGGGTTCAGATGATTTCATTAGAAAAAAATACATGACCATACTTGTACCCTTAAGCTAGGGAAGAGTGCTTACTCTTCTCTAAGTAGAGAAGTATGGGTTGGAGAGGGGTTGGTTATGAGGGGGGGTGCAGGAGATGCCCTCTGGATTTCCTTTTCTCCCTTCCATGTGGAGTAAAAATTAATAACTTTGAGAAGGGGAAACAGTAATCAAGTACCAGGAAGTGTCACTCTTCAGGCCTAGAAATGGACTAGGAAATGCACAGGAAGCGGCTCCTTTGTGACTGACACACTAAAATAATTCTCTCCATTTCAGTAGGGATTGTTTACATGTCAAATGGACACTGATGAAAACTTACATAATTCAGTAAAGATGACATGACGTTAAATATTTTAAAACCAGAAATCCCAGAACCTTTTGAAAATTCTGCTCAGACTCATCTTTTTTTTTTTTCCAGCACTAATAATAATATTTGAAGTTTGGTGGAAAAATACCCAATTTTTTAAAGTTCATTACTCTTGTTCTTGCTATTACAAAGCCTTGGTTTTGATGTTCAAAATATCTGGTTACCAGATAACAAATAGTTCAGCATGAACACCTAGAATTTTACATTTTACTTACTTTTTTTTTGAGTAGATAATAAATTCACATAGTTTAAAATTCAGAAGGTGCAACATGGTAAAGAGTGAAAGGCAGGGTTGTCCTGGAGATGGTTCACACTAGCACAGAGGGCTGCTGTTGTAAGTATCTCTTCCCAACTCTCCATGTACATCATGGAGATCATGGAGATCATGGACATCACCTTGATATACCAAGTGGATGTGGTGGGAGTATTTATACTACAGAAACTGGCAAATACTACAAACCAAATCCCCCAACTCTACCAAGTTGTTGAACATTCACCAGAACACCAAGGTAAAAGATCTCCTCCCTCCTCAATTTTCCACCCAGCCATCTAATTTTGCTCCCCACTTACAACTACCATTACTTGCGATTATTTGGATGCCTTCCCAAACATATTTGGGGCATACCAGCAATAGATTACATGTAATAAATATGTACATTTACTTATTTCTCCCTTTGTAACGCACATAGTAACATTTCATATATGCTATTCTGCCCCTTGATTTTTCACTTAACAAAATACATTGGAATCATATTGTAGGGGTGCATACAGTGTTTCCACTCTTTTTTTTCATGCCAGCAGGGTAATCCATTCCATGAGTATACCATGATTTTTATTTAATCCAACATATTGCACCCAAAGGCATGTGTATTTTAAATTTTGATAGAGACTGCCAAATCCTCTTCCACAAATATTCCAACTTGCACTCCCCTCAGTGGTGTCTGAAGTAAACATTTATAATTAAAATGCATAACCATCCTATTATACAGTCACATAAAGGTGCTGTTCCATGTTAGAGAGAAATACTGTTTTCTATTATTCTGCAATAATTACCGGATTGATACAGGATGCTATTGTTTTGTTAAGTGAAAAGCCTTCTTTGACTAAAACTCTCTTCTGCAACTTCTTTCTTCTCACTTTGTGCAAAAAGGCTTCACTCAAACCCTTAGGAAAAGTAAGTTATAAGATCTGACAGAAGAGAGATCTTTTTTGTATTCACTTCTCCACGTTCCTTTTCCATCTCGTTACTGCCACACACACACACAAAGCACAAAATGATGTACAGAACTTAAGTTAGGCAGTGATTTATCAGAAAGAGCAGGAACATGCATTTAAAATGTTCATCTTGAAAGAAAAAGAAGGAACAAGTTTTTTTAAATGACTTTACTGTACTTCTAACAAAAGAATCGATATCTGGCTTTTGCAGGAGCAATCCCACAGTGAAAATAAAATCACTCACCCTTGTAGCTTTAAACAAGCTTCTATGTGTAGGGAGAAAAGTTCATTTTCTAAAGAAGCTTTAAAAAATAATGAGAAGTGGAAATCACTCATGTTCCATTCTTATAAAAGGCTTGTTTCTTGAAAATGAAATAATTAATGCACTATTCTTAACATCTGAGGCCTTAAATAATTATTCACAAAGTTTACTAAACACTCAAGACTAAAGTCGAGACATTAGCCAAGAAAATTAAGAAAGAGAGAGCGAGCAAGACTGCATTTCATAAAGTATTATTTAACTTGAAGGCTACATACAGGCAAAATGCTAGTGGAGTTGTTAGAATAAGCTTTTCAAAAGCTACAGGCAGGTAACCAAAGAAAAGACACAGGATATTTTCTTTAGATGAAATAAGGTGAAATGCAAAGAGAGAAAAGTCAACATTTCACAACCACTAGCAGCCTTCAGATCGTGTCCCCTAAGCCATGGATCCCACCACATCAGGTGCTGTGGCAGTCTGTGGTTATCTATTACAACGAAAAAGGAGACGATGATACTCACAGCATCAGCTAATATAAACTAACAGTACATACGCTATAATACATGCAGGTGAAGGCATTTGCATACATGCTTAAATGAAACCCTCTCTGTTGGTTCTCATGATCATGCTTTTTGGCACACTGACCCTAGAAACCTATGGTCCAGCCCTCAGGGCAAAGGTCCCCTTTACACGTGTATCTCATAAGATCATTCCTTTTACTGCAGCATGTGTTCACTTCTGGCCTTCCATGTATTAAAAATGTATTTATAAAAATTAATTTCGAGCCACCAAAAATAGTTCAGAAACAAGGAGTTGAAAATGCACATATGACTCAGGGTCACATACGTGTTAATGAAACTCTTCAAGGTCACTGTTAAAACATGTGGTGAGGCAGAATGAGGGGAAGAGAATAACGAAATAAAAATCACAAAGGAGAAGAAGCCAGTGAACAAATCAGGAGAGATCAAGGGGAACCCTGCTGGAGGGTCACTGCTACCCTGGAAAGCATCAGGGGAGGCAGCTGAGCGGGGGGCCACCTGCGGAACCTGAGCCAATCCCCCAGCCTCTCTCGGCTTCAGTTCCCCGATCTGTAAATTGGGGAGATGCAGGGCACTGTCTAGATCTGATACCCTATGGTCTCTGCTATTATACTTGTGCAGGTTTGTGAAAGGAGGAGAATGGGGCTGAAAGGCATGGCCAGGAATATTAACTCCCACCCTCCCCTCTGACATCATCTGAGCCATACATGATCTGTGAGCTCTCCTCTCCACGTCCCAGCCCTCTTGTACTAAGGTGGAGCCGTGGGCCAGATCCCGCCAGCGAGCTGCGAACAACCCCTGTATCATTTATAGGCTGAAGCATAGATGGCCCTCCAGTTGTCTCCCTCCCAAAACCAATTCCAAAGCCTGGGTCCCTGAATGATGAAGTCGGAGCAGAGGCCTCTACCGCCCTATATGGGGTGTGTAACATGAGTGAGAATAAATCTTTGCTGTTGGTTGTTACATACGTATCAGGAATACCTCATCTTACCATGCCTCACTCTACTGGGTTTTTTACAAATTGAAGGTTGTAGCAACTTTACACTGAGCAAGTCTACTGGCACCATTTCTCCAGCATCATTTGCCCACTTAATGTCTGTGTCATATTTTGCTAATTCTTGCAATACTCTGAACTTTTTCATTATTATCATATTTTTTACGGTGATCAGTGATCACTGATGTTACTACTAAGGCTCGCTGAAGGCTCAGATAATGGTTAGCATTTTTTAGCAATAAAGTATTTTTAATTAGGGTATGTACATTGTTTTTTTAGACATAATGCTATTACACACTTAATAGAGTACAGTATGTATAAACGTAACTTTCATATGCATTTGGGAAACCAAAATATTCATGTGACTTGCTTTATTAAGATATTGGCTTTACTTCAGTGGCCTGGAACTGAGCCCGCAATATCTCAGAGGTAGGCCTGGATATGTGTATATATGTTTATATCTAAAGTCTGATGCATAAGTAAAAACCAACAGCAAAGATTTATGTGCTTCTCTGGCTATCTCATCCTCTTTGCCCTCCACGCCCTTGCTCAGCCCGGAAGAAGACCTCCTAAAAGGCTCTCTGTCAGGTGCCCTTCCTGACTGGTGACCGGTAACAGCAGAGCTGGCCGTCACTGAGTGCATGAGCTCTGCCCTCCACAGCTACCTGGTCCAGATCCACTCCTCTTTCCTTTCCCTGCCCCTCTCAGCATTTCTGAGTCTTGTGTGGGTCCCAGAAACTCTCAGGGGCTTCTTTCATGCCTCACAGGTATGAAGGGGACCCTTCAAAGCAGCTCTCAGACCCAGAGCCCTGGAACCTCTGTTCAGCTACCTCCAGCATGCCATGTGCAATCCTGAGCATGAGAACTGGGAACTCCCTGGAGGCTCGTCACATCCCCAGGTAATGGCCGAGCAAGTGAGCACCAGCCTGGACATTCTGTTTGAATGATGATTCCATTGTCCCCTCCTCTTCCCTTTCTAGAATTTCAAATCAAGTTGGGGAAGCCAAAAACTGATGTCTGATGTAGACTGTCAGAAGTCTAGCTTGAAGAATCCTCATACATTTTCAGTTGGCATGTAAATCAGTACTGCCGCTATGGAGGATAACTGGGTGGCATTTAACAAAGTTTAATATACACGGCCTTGGACAGCAATGCTGCCTTTAGATTAAAACACTCCAGATAAAACCATGCTCTCATAAAACGACTTTTTCATGAAGTTATTCATTATGAGATTGTTTGTAATAGTGAAAGATCAGAAACAATGTAAATAACTATGAATATGACTGGTTAAATAAAAATTATGGTAAATTTATGCAATGGAATATAATGAAGGCATGAAAAATAATGAAGTGGGTTTTTATGTGCTGATTTGTGAAATCTCCGAGCTGTATCTGGAGGGTTACACCAAAACCAATAATATTGATTGACCAGGCAGACACAAAAGGGGGGAATAATATTCAGAAGGAGGGGAAACATTCACCAGATATTTTTTATATCTCTTGAATTTTGAATTATGTGACTTTAAAATCTATAAATACCTATAAATACATTTTTATCTTCAAAAATATTTAATTAAAAAATATACTTGTATCTTTTTTCCTTAAAAAAGTGTGCATAAAATTATGTAATTATATAAAAGACTGCCCCAAGATGAGCAATTATTTTAGAATATCTACCTTGCCCTAAAGCTATAATTGTTCCAGTTTTAATGCAAGAAGAGCCTCAGGGCAAAGAGAAGTGATTATGAATTCCTCAGAATAATCACTTACTGGTACCAGGTTAGTGTTTTTTTAAAAAAGTGCCATCTCTCTACGTACACTCAACAGTTGGGATTTGCACCATTCTTTACTCAGACTTTTGTGTGTTAAGTACTTCTCAGTTCCTCTCAATATTTTCATTAAAACTCATTCTAAACCTCTTATTCTGCCATTTTTGTGGATTACATAAAATTACATCACCTAGATATAAAATGACACCTGCAAGGCAATCTATTGGTGGTTCTCAGTCAACAGCAGCCAGCAGTTTTATAGAGAGCTAGCATATACCACGCATGCTCTAGGCTCTTTGCTGTATCTGTTTGCTCAGCCATCACTATAACCCTATTAAGTAGGTACTCTTAGTATCTTTTTACAGACGAGAAACTGAGGCACAGAGATGTTTACCAAGAGCACACAGATAAGAAGTGATGGAAGGAGGATTCAATCCATTTAATCCCTAGATCCTGCTCCAATGATGGTGATGATTATACTAATATCTATTGAGCAGTAAACGATGCATCAGGCACTGTCCTAAACTTTTCCACGGATCAATGAACTTTTGAGGCATTAGGCAACTTAATCCTTACACCAATTCTATGAGTAAGCATTGTTATCCTTCTATTAGACATGAGGGTATCTGTCTTAGTTCTGGCTGCTATAACAATACCATAGACCGAGTGGCTTAAACAACAGACAGTTATTTCTCAGCATTCTAGAGGCTGGGAAATCCGAGAGCAAGATTCAGGCAGATTCAGTGTCTAGTGAGAGCCTGCTGCTTGGTTCACAGACGAAGGTCTTTTCATTGTGTCCTTACATGGTGGGTGGGGTGGGGCATAAACATTCAGTCTATAGCAAATTCAATCCCTAGCAGGTATCAAGGCACAGAATGTTAAAGATCTTGATCACATTCTTAACCACTATAATAGAGTGTTTCATCACCAAACCAAACCATGAGGCAATAATTTTATGCCCATCTTTCAGTGAAATTCCCTAGTTCACAGTGTAATGAGAAATGGAGACAGAGTTTGAAACCAGCCTGTCTGCCTTCTACAACCTGGGCTCTTCCCGTGACGCAACTGTGCCCTCCCTAAAGAAGGATGCCTGGAGCCCACAGCAGACCACTGGGATCTGGCACTGTTTTGTCCAAGTTGTCTAACCTCTCTGAGCTTTCATGTGTGGTTTTGAAAGGAGAAAGGAGGACCACAAGGTCTCTACAAAGAACCCAGGAGGTTCTGCCACCCAGCCTTCCCACTCATGCCTTCTCTCAGTTTAGAAATTCTACACAAACGAGTCTCTATTAACTTCACATTCTGGCACTACAAGATTCCAGAAAAATACATTCTGAGCATTTAAGAGCAAGATTCGAAGTTACAGAAGAGAATCACCCCTGGGACCTGGTTCTCCAGGCTGTCTGGTGTATCACAGTACCTACTCAACACCGCTCCACCTCCACCTCCACCTCCACCACAGTCCTGCGCCTCTGCTCTTGCTGAGCCTTCTGCCTTCACTGCCTTGTCCTTCCCTTTCTACTTTGAGGGCCCACATCTGTAATATTCTTCAAGTCCCATTTGAATTGTCTTCCCTCCTGTGAATCTTCCCCATTCTGTTCTCTCCCCATATTAGAAGCAGTCTTTCTTGCATCCAGTTTCATTTTTTTCTCTAAATGGATGTCAAAAGCACAGAGATCACTGATATTTCATTTATTTTGTGCTATCATTCTAACAATTTTTCCAGTCAAAAAACTCATCATCATCTCAGGTCAATTTTGCCTGCTACCCTAGAAAACCCATCTTAATTTTTTACATGTGAAATCTATAAGGAGGTTATTTCTTTAACAAGAATCCCAGTTCCTCTGACTTTTTCTAAAAGGGTATTTTACACATATTAATATCTTGGTTGCTTTTCTCTGCCTCTCTCCAACTTTTCTCTCTCCCTCTCAACCCCCTTCTCAGTCTCCCTCCTTCCTGTCCCTCCTCCCTCCTGCCTTTTCTCTCTCTCTCCTTCTTCCTTTCTTTTTAAATCAGCACATTTAATTAAATTTAGCAAGTATTTATTGAAGTCCAGCTAGGTAGTGGACTCTATTATTGGTGTTATAAAGATTTAAAAACTCAGAAACCCCCTCTCTCCCCTCAAGGAATTTACAATCTATGGGGAAAGAAATATGCAAAAACTAATTATGACACAATACAGTCTAAGGCATGTTTGGGCACTGGAGATAAATTCTTTCAAAACAAATAATGCAATACACACACAAAAGCTATCTTAAAATCAAGCTAAATAAACTTATAAACATTTAAAAATTAGTTACTAGTTCTACTAAAAAAGAATCCAAGATACAAAATAGTTACAATTTTAAAGTTCTTCCAACTTTAGGAAAACAGAAAACAAGTCCATTGCCATTATTAGTTCAAAAACTAATCGGATAACTTTATATCTAAAAGATAAAGTGCCTTTATCCTACAGCTATTTATGCAAAAAATTAGTATAACTTGCATTTATGGTATAAAATTTATTTCATTTATTTTTTTAGGTTGAGTAGGTATTAAGTAGCATTTTAATGGACTCCAAGTACTCTGTGACAATAATCATAAGACAATGTTTGCTTTATATGGAGGAGCTTCGAAGTGGGGCAGTACAGTGAAATGTGAGAAGGTATTTAGCATCTCAGGAGACATTTTTCACGCTAACAGGCCTAGACTGGCTTATTTTACCCCTGGCTTATATTCTCACATTCTAGAACAGGCAGCTTTGGGATTTAAGCATTTGTACAGACTTCAGTGATCCATCTTGGCCAGACGTCTGCTCCTCATCTATCAGTTGAACCCCCACTGAGGCTATAGTTCCTTCCCTGGCAATGTTAACAACAATTTTATTCGTTTGTTTGTCTGTCTCAAATGAGGTCTTCCATATTTTATAACTACCACCATTGCACACAAAAAAATAGGTCTTCCTCCACCTGTTGACATTTTAAATTAATAACATAATCAATGGATTGATCTACTTTTGTTTTGAAGAAATACAAATAGTCAAAATGACACTGTCTAGGTAACACAGTACATTTCTAGCAATTGGTATTATAATACTTTTGTTGTTTCTTGTTACCAAGATCAGAGCATGTCTCAAACATGAGACAGTATGCTTAGCGAAATAAATCAAAACAATACAAAACTGTGGCTCAAGCACACATATGTAAACAGAAATAATTATACATATGTATATGTAAAGAAAGAAGAATCAGAAAAAAGAGGGGTTGTCATTCAACCCACCCCTTACTTTACAAACAAAATCCTACTATCTTGTTGGTTTACCTTTTTTTCCTTAGCATAACCAAAAGCCTACATTTTGAAATATCTTGTACATTGCAAAGTTACTTAATACAAAACTCAGTGAACAACTGCTCTACTGAAAACAATTTTGGATAATGATTGTCGCTACACTGGTGTTATTCATTTGTAGTATCAGTCACAGACATATTTATAATGTTCCAATTCATCAGCTTAAAAAATTCAAACAGCATTTAAGTGAAATGTACTAGAGCTTGTGTATTATTAATGACGACAGAAAACATAAATATAACTCCTTCTTTCACCCAGGGTGTCCTTAGAAAAATTTGCAATGCGTTTTATAATTATAGTCACATAAACTATGCAAAAGAAAATTTAAAGTAGAACACAGAGGTTTGATTTATTTGTATTCCTTTTCAACACTGTCTTCCGATGAGGCTTTGAAATAATGAGTACCATTATGTTTTAGTCAATAAAACCAATATTCTGTTTTTAAGAAATGAATTTTAGAAAATTTAAACATACTTTAACAATAGAAAAATAATATACTGGCTGGGATTCTGTGTGAGTTTCAAAAATTCTGTCAACAGCATAAATATATTTTGGAACAATGACGTATGAAGACTTTTATTTGGCCTATGAATTTATTTTTCTCTCTACATGTTCTATCTTGAGGAACACTGATAGAACAGTTTGCTTCAGCCAGAAATTTTTTTTAATCAAATAAAGTTTAGGGTTTTTTTTCTCTTTATAAATGTAAAAATTCTAGCCACAGAAATTTTGTATAATACAGAAGAGTAGAAAGAAACATAATTGCCCATAGAACTACTATTAGTAATATTTTTGGTTTAATTCTTTTTGGGTTTTTAATGCATAATTTTGAGTTTGGTGTTATTTTTCTCCCCTGGTTAGAATAATACAATTTGGTATCTCTTTTTTTCACTAGCTGAAGTGCAAGGAAAGGGACATCAGAATGATATTCAAACTCCCATCTCAGTTCTGTCTCTGATTTACTTTTGTCACCTTGACAGATCACTTATTTCTCAAAGCCTTAGGTTCTCATCTATAAAATGTGAGTAATACTGACATTTGTCTTTGTGATCTGACCTAACTGAATATATGTCCTCACAATTATTACATTCTTTTTGGTGACTACTGGTGATCTGCCATAATCAGGACTCCTCTGCAATTACCTGGCTGTCAGAGGACCTGCAGCAATGAGAGCAAAGCTCAGACTAATTTCTTTCAAACATAGGGACATTTCATGACACTCAGGAGCACCAGTTCTCTGTGTCTTTAGGTTACCTTTCAGTCGTTTTCTTAGAAGTTACACTCCAAGGCAAACATGTGAGCCCTATTTAAAGATAAGGATCAACTACCCATCTAGTTGGAATAGATGATGACATCTAAAACGCTACTCCAGAGATGTTAGGCTGCTGGACTTTCCAAATTTAATCCACCATTTAGGCGAATTTACAGGTGTCTATAAAGTATTTCTAACTGATCAACATAGTTAGAACATCATTCATTTCACCCACGAGAAATAACCACTAACATTCCTTATGTTAACTAATGAACTCTCTAATAAAAAATCACATAGTGATTATCTGAAACATGGTATAGATACCCCTAGGGTATAGATTCCTGATCAAAGTCTTTCAAATATTACCAATCACCTATGGAATGTATATTTCTGATCTGAATATTGAATTGTTGGCCAAATGTCTTTACATTAGAAATAAAAACTAACATACACACATTTATAGCCTACTATCTAGGATAAAGTACTTTAAAGAAATTTATGGACAATTAAAAACTCTTATATACTGTCATAAAGATTGAATGAAGTCATTCAAATACTTACTGAGCTCCTAACAATGCGCCAGGCACTATTCTAGGTTTTGAGAATATGGAAATAAAGAAGAAAAATTTTTGCTCTCTTGGATATTATATTGACAAGAGTGCCTAGGCACTGTGTTCTCAATAAACTTTTGTAGAATGGGTAAACGGTTGATATTTGGGGGTTTTTTTTGCTATCATGAACATGTTGATGATGATGATAATGATAATTTATTACATACCTACTGTATATATAGTGTGATATATGTATATAGATATATATATAGTAAAGATACATATATATTTTTATAGCATGAGCATTTTTTCTAAACATTATTGTTGATTACTACATAGTATCCCAAAGTTTGTAGGCAAAGCAATTTGCTTAACTATTCTCCTATCCTTGGCATAAAGCTGTTTTAAATTTTTTATAATGAAAATAGTATTGTGAGAAACACAATAGATTAACTGACTTTTGTGATGTAGCCTATGAAAAGCTACATAATAAAACTACTATAATTCTTCTTTCCTACTCTCACCTATATTTAAATTGATGCACTATTTGTCTCTGAGGGCCAAGCAGCTCACCTCTCTGGCAGCGTTGTCATGTGTCCATATTTGATACTGCAAATTTTAGTTTGTAAAAGGATAGCTTTGGCAAAGACATGGGGAGGAGTCACATGCTTGCATACTTAGATTAAAAAAAATATATATGTATATATATATATATATAGTGAGAAACATCTAAGTATAGGATTCTTTTCTTTCTCCTGTTGTTCTTCCTCCTCCCTTTCTTTCTCCTTCAACTCATTCTTTTTTTTTTAAAGAAGTGTTTCCTTGGAGAAGATTCCCAGAAACCCTATAGTCTTTTCCCACAGACGACCCCTCTAATATCGAAGCAGCCCTGGGTCACACAGCTCTAGCAGCGGACCTTTGAAACCACCGCCTGGCTCTGCTGCAGACAGCTTTACCACATGACATTTCACTCCACGCTCGCAGACTTTTGTGTCACTTGGTAAATGAGTCAGAATCAATTTCCAACCCTGGAATATACTGCCTCCAGATGCTACAGTGGCCACCAAGCATCACGATCCCTCCTAAGGGGTGGGAGGTGTGACATACAGCAATTTGTTCCTTCTTTCTGAAAGGATATCCCAACATGCCCCAGACCACAGGAGTCTTATAACCCACACTGATGAGGACAAGACCCTGAGCCTTCAGAGGGGTATTTCCTCCCTTTCTGGCCTTTAATTTATTTGCCAATTCTTGCTTATCGGTCTAATTAACATATCATTGGTAGAATGGACCAAAGTGACGCTCTGCACTTCATTTCAATAGTCCAGGTCCTTTGGACTTTATGATGACAGAAAAGGAAAGCTATTTCTGACTCTCTTCCTGACAGCTGGAAAAGAATGAATTCACCAGGTCAATGGCTGTGTTCTATATACCTTAGGTCAGGTATTCTGCTCTGGCCAGGATATGACATCTGGCACAGTTTACTCTCGTCCTTCAGGATTTGTCTGGTTTAATAGAATATGGTAGGGATCACCAATTCTGTGTCCTTTAATGCAAAGGCAATGATAATCTCTACCATTCCCTGTGGGACTTAAAACTGTTATGATTTCCTATTTTTGTAGGGGATAGGGGAGCAGTTTTAAAGGCTTCCACTTGGTCTTTTCCCTTTTAATAACTATTATTCCACAGACCAAGGAATCAATATGGAGGATCTGCCAACTCCTGAGTATGTCTATTACAATTATTTATTTAAAAAGTGGGAAGTGCCCATTGGTGGTTCTGTGACCACTATGAGAAGGACCTGGGCCAAGATTCCATTTATTATCTGACTCCACCCACCCTCACTATAACAGGGGAATTGCTACTTTATAGGACCCTTCCTGGAAGGACTGGGGAACATTACCATGCATCTTTCTCCTAGGAACTCAACCTCTATTTCATTAAGTGGTTTCTAAGTTTGAAAACTAGCTCTTTTCTGGAAGCTGGGCAAGGGATTATATTATATTATATTATATGAATATATGCCATTGACTTTAAGATCTCAAAGATTATAAAATGTATTATTATTCTATTTACCATTAAGAAAAAAATGAAAAATAACTATGTTACAATGCTTTCTAATCACATATGCTGTAAACTGCTTAATGATTTGAGAGATATTAAATTACGGAAAATACATATGCCTTAAAATCAATGAAATATGTATTTATTTATTGTCTGCCTTTCCCACCTAGAATAGATTCAGGAGGAAAACAGAAGTTTTGTCCTTGTTAATGATCAGTATGTGCCAAGCACCTAGAACAGTGTTTGGCACATAGGAGATATTCAATAAATATTTGCTGAATTAATACAGGAAAAAAACTGTAGACACTATATCCCTCCCTCTTCTATCACTCCCCACCCCCAGATGCGGTCTACAATAGTAGTTCTCAATTCTACCTACATACAGAATCATCTAGGGAGCTTTAGAAACACACAAAAGCCTGAGCCTTATCCGAACTAATTAAATCAGAATGTCCTGAAGCAAGATACAGACACAAGCATGTTGTAAAAGTCGTCCAGGTGAATCTAATGCACACTGAGACGCTCAGCATGATCCATGCTGCCCCAGTAGTAACATGGACACACGCAGCTGCCATGCACCTCCACACAGCATCTTCATCTCCATAGGTAGAGATCTGATCACTTGCTGAATGAAAAAAAAAAAAAAAAAAAAAAGCCTTCTAAAGGAAATCACAGATATTCCTTTAGAGTAATAATCCAATACATTCTATCAACTCTCTCATTTGATCTGCAGTCAGGTGGGAAAGGGAGCACAAATATTATCATTTCTAAAGTTAGAAAGAATCTGAATCTCAATGATTTATTCAAATGAAAAGGAAGGATGTGCACATTTTTTTCTTTTCTGTTTTATGATCTCAAAAAAATCAGAAACATTGCTCTCAATTATCATTTGTCTCTCTGTATTCAAACAGCATTTCTTTTTTTTTTTTAAATTGAAGTATAGTCAGTTTACAAAGTGTCAATTTCTGGTGTATAGCATACTGTTTCAGTCATACATATATATACATATATTTGTTTTCATATTCTTCAAACAGCATTTCTTAATGTGTTAGCCTTAGTGAAACACTAAGGGAAGATCTGATTACTGTGAGCCATTCATTCATGCAACAAATACTCACTGAATACTGTCCTGTTTGTTGGGTGCCTACAACGTCCCACCTGTTACTCTAAGGCAGCTGAGCTCCCCCTGTAACTTTTTTTCTCTCCAGCAACCTGTACCTTTTCCCAGCCTCTTGCCTCTCACCACCCTCATGACCTTCCTTTGCCTGCCCTGGCTCAAGCTGGTACTTTAGGGATAGCAAACAGCACAAGTCTATTCATAGGATTCTATTGTTTGGATGACTGTTAATTTCCTGTTATTACAGCATCCTACTCTCTTCATGCTTTACGTAATGATTCTCTCCTCTTTCCTTCCCCTTGTTAGTTTTTACTCAGTGAATTTGGGGCCCCATGAAAACAGAATGAAACATGCTAAGAATAATATCCAATTAACCACCGGAGGATTAAAGTTTGAGAATGGGGTCAATTTTGGTTTTCGTCTTTCCAGAGAAAGCAACTTAGATTGCTAATGTGCTAGAAATCATTTTTCCTCAAGGGTGAAGGGAGCCATTATATTCTCATTATTATTTTATAAAATTGGGAACATTTGCTAAAATTATAAGAGGGATACTTCCAGCAACAGGGAAATCTGCACTGAAATGATCTTATGTCCATAAATGAATGGGACTAACAATAAACCATTTTCCTGAAACAACGGTAGACGACTCTTAGAATCAAAAGTCACTGTGAAGGAAAAGCTGGGCTGGTCTAACAAGATAACTCACAGGTCTAGGAATGTGAAGGAGAGGCTGGGCTGGGCTAACAAGATAACTCACAAGTCTAAGTATTGAAATACTGATCTGAGTTCTGCTGGACTAACTTGTAAATCTAAGTTAATTAGGGTTGGTTTGCTGTTTATGTTTCTTTACTAGCCAGCTGGATTTTCAAAGATACATATCTGGCTTTGGAATGTTGGTTTGCTGCCTCCCCACCTCCACTTCTGTGATGATAATGCTGCTAAAGCTGTTCCATGCCTATTGGCCGAATACCCCAAGCTTGTACTTTACCCTATAAAACCTCATGCGCACGTCTTGGAGGTGCTCAGAGCTTCGGAGCAGAAGCCCCTCTAAGCCCGCCGGCGTAATACATCTGAGTACTCCAACCCTCCGAGTGGTGCTTGTTTCTTGACTGGCCTGTCGTTTCCGTAACATGACAAAAATGTAGGCAAAATAGGCAGACTGTCATAATGATCTTTAGGGACAGATTTGATTTCCTCCTGGGGTATTATAACATTATTAAAAAGTTAATAGGATATCAATTGTCATTAGAAATCTTTAATCCCAAGGATATGTATTACACAATTCTGGTCCTCATTAAAGAAATGAACATTATCCATAGGTATTTGCATTTATATAGAAACGACCATTCCCTCCTTTGGTTTTTATGTAGTTTCTTTTTAAATTTGAATGAGGATGGGGATGCAGAATCCATTGTTCCTAAGTACACATTTAAAACCATTACACAAACATATGGTTTGTTTCTTAAATATTTCACAAACACGGTCCACCTAGCCCTTCATGTTTTAAACATACTTTTTTGGAAATGTTATATACTATTTCCTTCCTAAGTAAATATTTATTATCACCCTAAAGGATCTAATATGACATGAGCTGGGTGACCATACATCCGTGTTTGCCGGGGACAATAAGGAACAATTTAGTCCTGTCCTTACCTTCATAGCAACTATAAGAAACACTTACAGGAAATAGGTGTGGTAGAAGAATATGAGGGTACAGTTAAGCATTCAGGAGAAGGATGCAGCGTGAAGCCTACCTTTTTCAGGTTGAGGCCATTGTTAACTTGCAGCTGTGGAACAGCTGGTCCACCATCCTCCAGTGAGTGGTACAAACAGATTTATCATGGGTTTCCAACTCAGTTGCACGGTAACAAATACATAGAGGATTACAGCTATAGCAGCAGGCTTTGCATGCCTTAACCACCTCATTTCACTGCCTCCCACTGTTTACCACCTATTATTTCCTTAAATATTGCTGGTCAAGCCAAAGAAATAAACAAAAAGCACTGTCCAAAAGCCAGTGGTGGAGTTGCACTCGTATAAAATTGTGGTCACCCAGCCTTCATTTCAGCTTCCCTACTAGCCTTGACTGGATTAGGGGAAGAAAACATTAAAATCAGGGTAATTCAGCTGCCGTAGTCTGGTATGTTTTCCTCCTAATGATCTGAGGTGGATACAAATACTACTGCCTTCATTTACAGATGAGGAAACTGAGATGCAGAGAAGCTTACCAACCTGGCTAGTAGTTGTGAACCAAAATACTGCAATGTGAATGAAAATACTGCAACCATATCAGTAAACAAAGAATGTTGAAACCAAGTCATCAGCAGCTGCCACCACCCCTCAGTGAGGACAGGCCTGCAGCCCGGCCTCTGCAGCCACTCACAATGGTGCTCTCTGAGCGGACTCAGAATAAGAAAGGACAGGATACTGGCCCTAGGTAGCTAGGTGCTTGTCAGAGGAATGAATTCAGTGAGCCCAAATGTTTGCTTCCTCCCATACATAGAAAAGCACTAAATTCTTTAACTTGAGATGCCTGTTTTTCTTAGATAATAAGCAATCTTTTATTGTTCCAACTACCTGGTCTTTGTTGTAAAGCTCCTGTATGTCCTAGCTCCTCCCCTACCTCTTTGGAGCAGTCCCTCAAAGCCATCTGAGAGGCTGTCATCCTGGCTCAAGTCCTCCCACCAAATAAAACATAACTCTTTTAACTTTTAGGCTGTGCATTTATTTCAGTCGGCATAGTAGCAGGCTGTAATGCCCTCACCAAACTGCCCCTCTCTCTTTATAATACAGTATATCTTTATTTAAGAGCTTTTGAAGAAAAGTACTGTATCTTTTTCATTTTCCTTTTCCCAATATTTCATGCTCTTCCTTATGTACTGCAAGCAATCAAGAAGAGATATGACAAATATTTTCATCAATAGTAATCACATTTTAGATAAATGAAAGCCAATATTCCACAGAAATGTGCTATGAGAATAGTAAAAGTTCAATAAACTTTCTTGCTTCTTCCTACATAAAATGTATGGAGATTATGCCAACATTTCCTAAGGAGAATAAGTACTATTAAGTTACTTCCTAATTCTTTAGTCTAATAAATTCAATAAAAACTAAACAACATACTTCCCAAATAGATTGTTTAACTGCCACCTCAAGCACATGAGTGTCAAAAATACATTCTGAAAAAACAAACAAACAAAAAACACATTCTAAGCCCCTTTTTTAAACTGTTGATTTTTTCTTTGTAATGGATAAGACATTGCACTGGGTTGAATAATTGAAGACTATCCCCCTAAAATTCATGTTTACCCAGACCCTCAGAATATGATCGTATTTGGAAATGTCCTTTGGAAATGTAATTAACTAAGATGAAGTCATGCCAGATTAGATTTGTTCTTATAAGAAGGTGATGTGCCTACATGGAGACAGAGACAATACAGGGAAAGCACCATGTAAAGACAGGGGTAGATTTTGTACTGATGTACCTACAAGCCAAAAAATGCCCAGGATTGCTAGAAGCCAGGAGGGAGGGATGGAGCAAATTCTCCCACAGACCCTCCAGAAGGAACCAACGTACACAGACCTTGATTACAAACTTCTAGCCTCCAGAACTATGAGAAAATACATTTCTATCATTTCAAACCACCCAGTTTGTGTTAATTTGTTATGGCAGCCCTAGGGAACTAACATAGACACTAAAGTCAAATTTTAGTGTTTGTTCATTATTAGATAGAAATTTGCCTCTGCTTCAATTGTTGAGGCATTAGCAAGAAAAACTATTTTACAAATATTACTGTTTTTATTTCTGTTGTAAACATTCATTGTTTTAATTTACCTAAAATGATCACTTTTCAAAGCAGTATTTAAATATCTTATTTAAGTTTCTGAATAAGCTTAATCTCTGACAGTTAATTATGTGTTGCTATGTAGTGATGTGAACTAGTCCTATATTTTCTCCATTAATATTAGCAATAGATTGCTTCATTCCTGCCTACCAGAGAAAGCTTTGGGCTTCTCATATTGTACAACTCACTTGACAGAACCTTGAGTCAAAGGCAAGTCAGATCTATACCAGTGTCTCTTCAAAATGATGATCTTTCCCTCTTGATTGCTTACAAAGATAACAAGAGCTTTGGAAATAATTTTAAGAGCTACATTTAATCCATGTATTAATTGGATATTAAATTACTGAATCATGAAGTTGCCAATTATTTTACTAAATTGACCAAAAATTGCTCAAGTCAGTTCTGACTGTATGAAGCCATTTATAATTATACAAAACACTTCAGCCATTTGTTTTATTTACTCACACAAATCCTCAGGAATATTTTCAGTTTCAAATAAGGACAAGGAAAAATTATTCATACTTAGAGTTTTACCTCTGATACCACTTGGCAACTGCATTAAATTCTGAAAATATAACCTAAATATACTTAAAAATAATGACAATGTTAATTGAAATCAAGAACTGATAATTTTTTTCTTAATTTAGCAATTTCTTGGCTTTCTAAGAAATACCACTTAAGAGGCTAAGTGCATTTCCAAGCAACAGGGAGAAATACATGACTTTTCAACCAGTATAAAAGTAGTATTTACAGTTGGAATTTGTTTTTCAAATTTTACATTTGTGACTTCAGTGTGTTTGAATCACTAGAAAAGCTTACTTGCTGTTGGCATCACCTATAGACTTAAAGATATACTGGCACTGTGTCCTTGGGGAAATATCACAGAAAGTTATGAGATAACAGTGTGATATGAAGGTGATAACTAGTTCTTTATTCTAGACATCAAAATATAAATGACAGTTCATTAATTTTTTATACATAAAGGAAGTATTAGACTAGTGGTACAATAATTGAATGGTTTGTCCTCAAATTGTGGGCTGGGGAATATATACAAGTAAATGTTGTAGTTCCTCTTAATTCATCAGTTATATATATGGACGAGGCTGCTGAGTTACCTCTTCATTAAAACAGACTATATGCTTGCTTATATCAGGCTGTCAAATACACACAAAATGAATGCTACGCTGTGAAGTTTTTATGGAATATATTTACTAACGTCTATGGCCATCTTAAATGGCTATTGAGAGTTATATTAAATGAGGATGCTCTCTAGAAATAGACATTATATAAAAAGTAGAACTGATCTCCAATCTTCGAATGTTTGCTTTTCTAAGCTGTCTAAAAACAAAAAGTATAGCATTAATATTCTTTCCAGAAGCCAGTTACTAGCTTAATGTAAATTTTGTCTTATTTGTTACTCTCATGATATCAAATTTTTAAAAATAATAAAAAGGTCAAGAAACCTTGGGATGTTGGCCAGGGGCCAGCTGGACCTTCACACTGAATCCTGGCTCACAGAATCTTGACCAGGCTACTAGTGTAAGAAGAATGGATGGTGGGGTGGAGAGGAAGGGGCCATGGCCAAGTTTGTCTATGAACAGGAAGCACAGCTCAATTCAAGAGCTGAGAACAGGAAATGCCAAAAAAGATTAAAGCCTGCATATTCTCCTTCTATGCTATATGTATATGCACAGGTATTTATTAATTCAGATATCTGCCCTCAAAACCAGAAATATTTATAGCTGTGGAGCCAAAGGAGTAAAAATTGGAATCATGGTCTCCGGTCCATTAGCCTTGACTGTGCCCAAGTGCTTTCCTACAGCTCTGAGGCAATGGAAGCCAAGACACGATGAAAAGGCAGAATAGAAGAGGCTCCCAGGGGCTGTTAAAACCCATTCAAAGTAGGGGTGCAGGACAAAAGTCCTAACCCAATTAAGAAATCAGGGTCAGCAACCTATTGGGGAAAAAGTACTATTCCTAGACTTTGCAAAGGTCAGAATCTTTGAACTTTAATGCAAAATAAGTATATTTTTTACTTTACTCACAACTAAAGACAAACAAGGCAATCAGGCTTTAGGCAAATCTGTCTGCCCTCTCCTTCTCTTTCTCCACCCCCGAGGCAGCCAGCATTCTCTGGCTCTTCACCCAGAAGCAGCCCAACCCCATGTCACCAGGATTCAGTGACATGCATTTAGCTACTTGAGATTCTGTGGGGGTGGATAATCTACTTCATTCAGACAGAACTCTGTACCAAATCACTCATTCCTCATTGAGGACTTGAAGCCTTCAAGTCCTTGTGTTCAGTTAAGGACATTTCAAATATTAGTCAAAAAAAAAAAAAAGAAAAAAAAAAAAAAAAAGAAGAAGAAGAAAACAAGAAGAAGAAGAAGAAAGAAAAAGAACAAGAAAGGAGTACCTGGGAGAGTTCATGGAAGTTACAGCAACCCTGTCAGATCTTGGACCAGAAAGACTCGGAGATGTCAGGAGAAGGTTCCCGGGGCTCTCAGACAGGGATGCTCCTGACCTGGGCTGTCCTGTCGTGTAGCCAGCTCGCAGTATGCAAAAGTCAAATGTGTACGCACACATTGCATTCAAGTGCATCTTCAAAGTGGGGAGCCAAGAAGTCGTCTTGCAGTCTCCTCCTGCGTGGTCCCATGCAGATTAAACCTGTCGCTTTCAGGTTCAGCATTGACGGTTCTCCCCTCTCTAAATGTATGTTATAGCTAATTTTCCTCCCAGTTCAGTTTCATTCTTCTTAAACGTGTTTTGCGCTCTTCGGCCCTTAGTAACTTAGTCGCACCTCAGATTACGTCGCGCTGCTGCTGTTGGAGGAGGCCGCGGCACGGATGCCATCGCCCTTTGACCCGGAAGCTGTGCCGCGCGCAGCCGCCGGAGGCGCCTTCTCACCCTCGTGTGCGTCCTCGGCGTGTACGTTCGCCCAGCATTGCCACAGCGGGTGCTGTTGCGAGGGCGCAGCTTCCGGGGAGCCTAGAGAGCAGTGTGATGTTGAGACCAACATCTGGACGGTATCCGGGACTGAATCCAGTTGAGGCCTCTGTATATGAACTTTTAGGATTCTGGCGGCGGGTGCGAAATTCTACACATCTTGCGACAGCCCGAGACCTTGTATGTAAGTTTCCTTGCTTATGAAAACCGCCACTTACCAAGCTGGAGTGGCTTGCTTCTTTCTTTTCTTTCTCTCTTTTTTTTTTTTTTTCTTTATTTTTTTGTGGGGGTCAGGTAATTAGGTTGGTTTGTTTGTTTATTGTTTGTTTATTTAATGGAACCCAGGAGCTCGCGCGTGCTAAGCACGCACGGTACCACTGAGCTATACCACCTTCCACCCCCGCCTCTTTCTTCCCTTTCTCCCTGCCCTCTGTGTCCAGGGGCCAGCTTCAGATTTCACTCTGGGGGCATTCCCAAAACTGGAAACCAACACCTACTTTTCTCTCAGGATTAGCAATCTTTCCCATAGCTTTTGCCAGTTTGGAGATTTAAATGTATTGAACTACCCTCACTTAAGCACAAAGTTTGCATCAGGGTCACTATGTTTTCCGCCAGGTCTTGGAAAAGTTTCTAGTCTCGGATTTAATAGACTAGGCTGAATAGCACATGTTAGTTAATTAGATCTGTTGTCCACGGTGTGAATAAAGAGCAGGACTGGCCACCTAAATCAACCACCACCTCCTACCCACCCAGCCCATGCCCAAAATAACAGAAGTGAGAGGCTGAACGAAGTAGTTGTGTTGCTTTGTGATTTCCTTCATTTGCATTTTGCCCGATTAATAGTTCTGTACATACAGCATATTTTCCCATGTCTCTAAAGCTTTAGGAAGTACCTTAGTGAGTATCTGAATAAACTCTGCTTAGTTGGCTAGGTTTTTTTTTTTTTTTTAAGTTTAAAAGGAAAGGCCTTTTTTATTAAACTTGTACATTTTACTTTCTTCTTTTCAGAACTCTAATAAAAACTTACGTTTCTGCTTACTTAAAAAAAAAACAAAAACAGAAAACAAACCAAGGAAACATCACTTTTGTGATGGGATAGGAGGCAATAAGATTTTTTTTTTTTCTAGTTGAAGAACGATTTTATTGCTTGAGTACACAGGCACATTTATGCAACCATGGCAGAGGCTGTGGATGGCTCGTATTTCCAGTTGTGGGGAAAAGTCATTTGGTCTTATAATATGGAGCCAGCCGGTGAATACAGCTCTCAGTCAGAATCATACCACATTTGGCATCTTTATCCTAGGTCTCCAGATGCCCTGGGATGCCTTGGAAGTGAGTGAATGGTGAAAGATTCAGCCAGACCTGTTTGTGTGGCCATGCCCTTCCACTGAGACTGTTCGCATAAATTTTTCCTTAGCTAAAGTAATCATCTCATTTTCCCTCATATACTGTTGATTTTCCATAAGGCAAATTCATAAAAGTGAAACAGTCCTGATTATTTTAAAGGAAGGATGTGGATGGGACATTCAACTTGGGTTATGACTCAGTCCTCTTTGGCCAGAACAACTGCTTAATTTATTCTTCTTCCTCCAACCGGAGTGTCTCAAATCACTGGAGACGAATTAATTCATACTGTTTTTTTTAGATCTGTGGATATTTCATATATTGAAATCTCTGATAAGACCTTGCTATCACCTAACAGTATCCAAAGGAAGAAGAGAATAAATTCAGGTTTAGTCTTCTGGCCTCCAAACTCAGAAAGAGTCCAGGGCTTCCATGTCCTGTCTCTTTCTCAGTGAGTCTAAAGTATATCGAGAGAGAAACTTAAGAGTCGGGCTCATCAGATGGTCAGAGGAAGGTTTAGTGATCCCAGCCACAACATGAAGGTTTCTGCCATTGTTCCCATTTTACCAGTGGGCAAATGGAGGCACACAAAGATCAAGAAACGTGTCTTGACTTCAGAAAGCTAGAGAATGGAGCAGGCAGGGGTCAAATTCATATCAGTCTCCTTGCCTCATGGCAGGAAGAAACATAGGCACCTGGTTATATTCTTCCAGAGTGTGGTAACTGTGATTTTCTCACCATTAGTGCATCATGATAGCAAGATATCGAGTCATGACCAACACCACCACAAAATAGAATAAAATAGGAGAAGCACGAGTTGTTCTTTGAAACTTTTGTTTCCTTTATGTAATGTAATCATACATTTTCATGCACACTGTTTTGTTTTATAAAATATATTTATTTCTTCCTGTGATCCTACTCGGAAATGAAACTAATTAAACTGCCAAGCTAGTCTCCTTTTGGGATTCTTTGTTATTCTATAAAAATCGGTTTATGGGTTGGGGAAACATTGTTTTGAGGCAAAGAAATTGCATTTTGAGTTTTTTTCCTCCAAGAGTAGAGATTAATAGAACTGTTGACTCATGCCATTCTCCACTGGAATATTCGAAATTCCCCCATGTGAATCTGTGAAAGATAGCTATAGCTTAGTATTAGAGTATTTATAATTTACTTTAAAATACTGCAGCAGAGGCAATGTGGTGAGCTTATACATGTGGATGTGTGCACGTGTGTGGTGAGGAGGTTTGGTAACTTAGGACGTTAACGCTGGTGGTGCCTTAGCTATGAACGCACGTCCCAGAGATGGTGGATCAGCCCTTGAAAGAATCTAATCCAGTGACTTCCAGCCCTGGTTGTTCATTAGACTCATCTGAGGCTTTTAAAAATAATTTTATAGTTATATTTTACTTTTAAAATTACCATACAATAAGATGGGCCTTTTCTTTTGTTGCTATTGTGCAGTTCTATGAGTGCTAATACAGGTACAGATTTGTATACAGCTCTCACAGTCAGAACACAGAAGAGTTTCACCACCTAAAAAACTCCCTTGTGTGTATTACATCCGTTTAGGATTGCGTCTCCCAGTCAATCTTGATTTGTTGAGCCGTTTTGAAAGAATACGAATGCCTAGGTTCTGCCCTTAGAGTTTCTGATCTGATTAGACTGGAGTTGGGGTTGGGGTCTCTTTGAAAAGTTTCTTTAGTGGCTCTCGTCTGCTTCCAGGGCTGAGAAATGAGTGCTCTCTCATCGGGGCCCACAATCTGGAGGCTGCTCTCACAAGAGCTTCTACTCGCTTCAGCTCACATCAGCACCATATGTTTTGTTAAATAGGATGGATATTAAAGACTTTTTTTTTTATTATTGTAGAAATGAACAGTGTTCAAAATATGCAGGTGAGCTGGAAGTTTTGCACAGGTACCTTCCCCTCCTACAAAAAGGCCTGGGCACCCGCTGAACCCAGCACCCATGGCAGAAGGTCATGGGCCTCGTGCGGGGAGACCATAAGGCACAGGATCTGACCAGATGGTGAGCTGAATCCTGTTCCTAGAATGTTACAGGATCTGCACAAGCAAATCCTTTATGCCTCATGCTTGTCTCAAGTACCTAAAAGGATAGGTACCTGGGACTTCACTGAGACCTCAGAAAAGTCTGATGTCTGTTTCTGCTTGCCTATACGTATTTGCTTTGCAAATTTGGTCTGAGTCTTGCTTTCATTGTAGTTTATCATCTGGTAAAGAGGTGTTGGAGAAAAACATTACTCTTCCCACCTTCTAACTCACAAAGCAGTCGTTCTCAGTCTTTGTTGTACATGAGAAACACCTGGGGAAATTTTTAAATCCCGATGCCCAGACTACAGCCTGGGAAAATTAATTCAGAGTCTCTGGAAGTGAGACCCCAGTATCATTACTTTAGAAATTCTCCTGGTGTGTAGCCAAGTCTGAGAACCACAATTTAGAGGCTGCTAATATCTGGCAAAAATAATCTACTTATTTTGAGGAAATAAGTTGGCTTAAATTTATCCAGCTCATTAGGTTGAACTCCCTCCTGCCTCCCTAGCACATGTGGGCCTGGCTTCCAGCAGAGCTACTGGTTAGATGCTCAGGTCCACCATACAGCTGCACATCTTCACCCCTGGCCTCTCCACTCAGTCATAAACACCCTTAGAAGATGTGTTTATTATCTACTGTTGTGTAACCAGTCACTCCAAAACCTAAAATAATAAGCATGTGTTATCTCATAGTTGTTTGTGCTTGGAATCTGGGAGTGACTTACCTGGGTAATTTTGGCTCAGGGTTTCTAAAGAGCTTGTTATCAAGTTGTAGTTTGAAGGCTTGACAGGGGCCAGAGGATCTACTCCAAACTCACATATGTGACTGTTGGCAGGAGGCCTTGGTTCTTCACTGGCTGTTGCCCAGAGGCCTCAATTTCTTGCCACATGGGTGTAGGTCTTGACATAATGCTGTTTGAATATCCTTTTGACATGGTAGCTGGTTTCCAAGAGACAGTGTGGAGGAGGCTGCATTGTCTTTTTGACCTAATTTCTGAGTCACACAACATCACCCTTTCCTAATTTTATTTGTTAGAGGCCAGTTATTAAGTCTAGCCCATGCTTAAGGAAAGAGAAACTGAACTCTACCTCTTGAAGGGAAGACTATCAAAGATTTTGTGGCTAAATCTTAAAACCACCACGCAAGATAATTGGATAGGGCTAAAAGAATATAAAAAGTGCTTGCATTGCCTGTATATTAAAAAAAATTGTCTAATTCCACTGGGATGCATCAGCTTAACAGTAATCAGATACTTAGTGAATGCAAAAGACTCTCAGAGTTGAGATCGCAAATCTGATTGTGAATGTACTAATGGACAGCTGTGGCAATTGATTCCCATTCCTTAAGTCTTCAAAAGGAGAAAGAACACATCAGACCAAAAGAAGGCTTGTCATCTTGCTCAAACCAGTTTTCCAATGAATCAGTTCTTTACAAGAGATATACTTTATAGGGAATGCCGTGCATGTGTTAACAGAGAAACAGAAATGACATTTAATTTCAAGCTCCACTGGAAACATACAGGAAATGGGGAGCACAAGATCAGCCAAGATGGTAAAGGACAAAAGTATTTCATTTCCAATTACTTAAAATAGTGTACAAATGCAGCAGCTAAGAAGATGTTGAGTGCCCACCAACTTAACAGAGAAGGGATTAGAGGAAAGAACTAGAGAGCCTTGGTACCTGAAGATCTCAAGATGCTCTGTCTTCTGTTGAAATAATTGTCTTCACAGCAAGCATTTGGATCATACAAACCAGGTGTCTACAGTGTGTAGGCTGCATCACCCTGCTCTCTGTTTATGTAAATGAAGTTTTATCAGAACACAGCCAGGCTCACTCCTTTGCACTTTGTCCCTGGCTGTTTTCACAGAACAACAGCAGAGTTGAATAGTTTCAAGTGAGGCTCTATGGCCCACAGGGACCAGAAGATTTCCTATTTTGCTCTTTAGGGGAGATGTTTGCCAGTCTTTGGTATAGACTAAAAATGGGGATATGGAAGTATTCTTAACTTCATGACAATACCCCCAAAGCTTTTAGGACAGATTCTCTGAGCCTAAAGACAGATCGAGGAGAAACAATGATGATCGAGAGATTGGCAAAAAGCATGCCATTGTTTATTAAAACTGGCTACATTTAGGGGACGATGATTAGAAGTTAATGAAGAGTACTTCCTCTCACCCTAATGCTGTTCCATCCCACAAATAAAACCTGATGTCGGAGTAAGTCAGGATTCTTCAGGTTGTAAGTGACAGAAAAGAACCTTAAACTAGCTTGAGGGGAGAAGGGGAGGGAAATTTATTGGCAAATAAAATCAAAGGAAGTCACAACCTGGGAATTTGAACACCATTCGCTTTATGACTCTGTCTCTTTCCCTTTCCTGCCTTCCCTCTGCTCCCCTACCCACACTCCAATCTTGTCCTTCTTTCTGTGTTGGCTTCATTTCTTCTGCTGCAACTGAGTTTTCTCCATGTCATGAGGAGTATGACTCCTGGAAGCTCCAAATATACGGATTCCTGTCATCACCAGAGCAGTCAGAGAGCATTTCTTTTATCTAGCCTCACTATAGAAATCCCAGAAGATCAAGTACCCTTTCTGGTTGGGGGCCCACTCCAGTGGCTGCAGGGTTAGGCCTTTCTACAGATGAAGAGCAGGAGAGGAAATGGTATGCAGGCAAAAGGACAACCAGGGATGAACACGTAGCCTACTCCATCATACCAGCTGGCCCTCCCACAAGAGCTGGTCACAGGACCCAAGGAAATCCCAAGAGGATATTGCATATACTCACTGGCTTAGGCTTGGCTCTTGTAAATCGTAATTATTTAATATATTCTGATTTGAAAACCTCTCTCAGTTTCACGACTCCATTCACCTGTTTCTCAATAAATTCTTTATTCTTCATGCTGCAATTGATGCTTCTTAGAAGACAGACATACAATGACAATTGACTCTGTCTTTTTTTAGGTCAAATAACTTCAGTTGTTTCCTCCTCAAAACCCTATGGCTGAGACTTCACTTATTTATTTATTTTTTTACTCCTATATTTGTTTTTGCAAAATTTAAAGCACTCCTTCTTTATACGTGAAACTCAAAATGTGACACTAGATAATGATCCATACAACCCTGGCTGTATTTGTAGTTAACGTTGGAATCAGATTCACCCGGGAAGAAATTCTAGCTCTGCCACTTATTTGTTGCATGACCTTGAAATCATCAATATTCTTGTTTTACAGATGAGGACAAGAAGATTTTATTTAGTAAATATTTATTGAAGGTATCAGTGCTTGGGATTCAGCAATGAACAAGAGAAATAAGCTCTCCACCCTCCCAGGACATGAATGTGAAGGAGAGTCTAGACAAGTTTACAGGCTGTTGCCATCCATGGTGGGAAGCACTGTGAAGTGACGTACAGGATTTGACAGGGGGACATAGAAGAGACATACACCCTAGACTGGGGAGGAGGGTGAGTAAGAGGTGGACCCTCCCAGAAGAATTGGTATTAAGGTGAGACCAAGAACAATGAGCTGGGTAAAGGAGAGGAGAGCAAATAGGGATTGAACTGTGTTTTGAGGGAGAGTAGGTAGAAAATTTATTGTGATGCAAGCGAGCATGATGATTTAAAGGAACTGAACGTTAGTCCAGTCTTAGTCAGGAATCTTCAGGTGGCAAGTGACAGAAATCCATTTCCAACTAGCTCAATTGGAAAAGTAGAATTTATTGGCTCATTAATCAACCTGTGGGTAGACTTGACTGGCATCAGGGATGGCAAGATATAGGGGCTAGAAAAAATGCCACAGCTCTCTTCATCTCTACCTCTGCATTTTGCTTGTCTTCATGGGCTAGGTTTGTTCTCTACTTCTGAAGACTATTTTCTCCACACAACTGAGAAAACAGACACCAGCTGTCCTGAAATTACAACACAGTAGCTTTGCTATTGGAAAGGAAAGAAAGAGGTGCTATCTTCCATTGGCTCCAGCATGCAAAAATGTCAATAATTGTGCAGGGGCTGGAATTTCATCCACCTTACAGGCTAAGAAGTTAGCCTGCCACAGTTATATGGATGCTGGTAGAAGACTCCAGACTGCTGGCTCAAAGACAAATATTCCTCATGGCACAGCAGGCAAGGTGAGCTGCATCAGTCCCCCTTCGATCCCCTAGTATCTGGGGACGATGTGGAGCATCCCAAATGGATGTTGCACACACAGTGGGCTGGTGTCACAGCTAAGGATCTCTGATCCGAGGAAACTTTCCATCTTATAAAGGGACTGCTAGCAAACCTGCCCAGATTCCACCCTGCAGGGACACAGTATCTTCATTGTTCTAGTCAGGGAACAAACATGCCCTCTGACCCAGAAGGAGATACTGTCTCTAGCATCTAGCTGTTTGATAGGCAAATATCCTTGACAAGGTAGTCTAGGATAAAAGCTGTCACAAGATGTGTAGAAACAACATGGAGAATTGCCCTCCAACAAAAAAACCCAGGGAAGGAATTGAGTTGGTGTGTCTTGAGTCATGTGCCTGTCTTGGAACAAGCACTTTGTCCTGAGATATGGGGTAGTATTATTGGCTCTGGTCAGATCAACTTCCCACCCAAGGACAGGAGTCAAGGTCGGTTACTGAGACATTAGTGCTTGACAAAGATGAGTCACACTTATTATGATTCAGCATTAGAGTGTAAAATTGTAAGGCTGAAAAGTTAAGATGGGTTATAAAGAATGATGTAGGTCATGTTAAGGAGTTTGGAATTTTTCTGATGTGCAGTAGTGATTTATTAAATAATACTATAATGGGGGGTAGTGTTAGTGTCATCTTTAGAAAGGTTTTAGGAATTGGTAGGAGAGGGTACTATTACAATAGTCCAGGTAAAAGATAACAAGGGCCTGAACCAGGACAGCAGGGTTGGAAAGAAATGGGCAAATATAAAGAGATTTTGGGAGCATCTATAGGGAGAGAAGAAAGAGTCAAGGACAAACTTTGTTTCTGTTTTGGGAAACTTAGTGAATTGAGACTCATAACCTAGAGAGACAAGTAGGCTTTAGGAAGGAAAGAAGGCAAATTTGGCTTTGAAAATGATAACTTTGAGGTAGGATGGCTCATAGAAAGCTAGGTCGAGGGGATGGATTGGGAGAGCAGTCTAAGGTGTGAGAGAGAAGAGGACTCGAGAGAAAAGGCTCCCAGACAGAAGTTGAAGAACACTAGTATTCTGGAGGCAGACATAGGAAAAGAAACCTGCAAAAAGAGGTTGGGGAAGAGTAACCAGAATGATAAGAAGGAAGCTAGGAACAGATAGTACAAGAGAAGCCAAGGTAAATCAAGAGTAGAAATAGACCTTATTTTTTTTTAATGGCTGTTCAACGTGCCATTGTATCATGTACCACAATGTAATGAGAACCAGAAAGAAAACAAAGAACTCAAAGCAGTTAAACTACATCAGATGTTCCAGGAGAACAAAATTGTTCCGTTGTAAGAAGGGAATTCCATCACCCTTAACGGGTGGGTCCTTTTCACACACTCCACACACTGTGAAGCCCTTCAGTCAGCGTCAGTCATTTTCCTTTAGCCCAGTGCATCGCTGTGACTTCCACGTGGCTCAGATTATACTCTTACTCCTAGATCTTTTTCAGTTCCTCTTACGAATATCCAGTCATTACATGTGTACTAATAGAGCTTTTTTGTGCTCCACTCTACTTGTCCCTAATAAACATGCCCCCCTTTCCCCCTTCTGATTATGTCACTGGTACCAAATCCTTTGACTTACGGGTTACACCAAAAGTCACAGATTAATTGGCAAGATGAATACAAGTGACATTTTATTTCTGCTCATCTCATCAATGTAGATCAGCTCTGGCTGATCAGTTCTCCAAACATTAGCTGAAATGGCCCTACAACTTATAGGATGGTTTGTGACTGTTGTATTCGCTTTCTGGGAAAGATTTAATAGTGTTTTGTTTATTTTGTATGTGTGCACACATGACACTCTTACCTCTCTCTTTCCTTCCCCCAGAACTAGCTCAAATAAAATAAAAAGTCTTAGCTCTTTCTTTAGAAAAGGGGAAAGAAACTCACGTGCCAGTCCAAGTAGAGAAAGAGATAAGGAAAATAAGAACAGACTGGGAAAAGCATTTTATAATTTCATTAATACACACTGGTGCCTCTTGAAATTTTTCCTTTTTTGAAAAAGAACTGAAAATGGTATAAGATCAGAAACTAATAAGGAATCACATACTTTAAAAGATTTACCACTTGCTTTTTATAGCTTTATTGATTATTACTAAGTTTCAATATGTTTCAAATAATTAAATACTGCAACTGAGACATTAAAAATACAAACTAATTTACCAAAATAATTGTATTCTGAATATTATATACAATATTATACATTTTACATTACATAAAGGGTTTTTATACATAAAGGTAAGATTTGATTTATGACTACTGAAAATCCAAAATACATTTGAATAAATTTTTATGCATACATACACAATCTCAGCTGGGATAATCAAAATCATATATGAGTGTGGTTACTAAAAAAAATTACATTCTTACAACAATGGTAGAAATTGAAATGCTTTTATTAATTTGAGAGTATTATTATGAAACCACACATATATGAATGATATAACCTAATTCCATATATTTAAAAATCTTTATGCTTGAGGCTGAAATTCATCTCTATCCCAAGGGAAATTTATGATTTTTAATTTCTTGACTGTAAGGGATTTTTATAATTCATAATCATGAAAGTCTCTATTCTTGGGCATAATGCAGACCCAGTCCCCTCAAATAGAAAGGTCATGAGGGTCAACCACATCCCATGTGTATTTCACCATAGTTTTCAAAAAAGATCCTACTCAGTTGTACAATTTGGTATGTCTCCATATTCATGTGTATCATCCGTGATTATATACCGAGGCACAGAGCTGACAGGGGAGGTATGTATTACTGTAGAGAACTAGATACTAACGGATACTGGGTGACTTCAGGAAGAAAAGGAGGGGTGCTCACATGGAAAACACTGCCCAGACACACTAAATTAATTACTAAACAAGGTGTCAGTCCTTCAGAAAGGTTAATAATACACTCATGTGTCATACCTTGTTTGAATACTGAAATATCCAAGTCCAGAAAACTTGTCAAGTGAGTTTTAGTGCTATCTCACTTTTAAATTTAATAAGAGCTGTGATTTTAAGTAAAGCCAAACATTTTTCCTAACTGATCTGAAAAGCTTGAAAAACAACATCTTTATAACAAAAATGTCTTTCCAACTGTATGTCACTGTCCATGGATCTTATCCCAGAGATACACAGACTGGTGAAAATTCTATCAGAACTACACACAAGAACCTTGGAAAGACAGCAGTTAGTAAACTGGCCATTCTCCTTAAGGTTTTGCACAGCATTTTTTAGTATTCCCTATTTTGAAATCCTGCATTTTATCAAAGGCAAACAACAGAACACTTGGAAACTGGAAGACAGAAAAGTAGCAAGTTGAAACATATACAAAAAATCAGTGTCCTTTTCAACATCCCATAATCTATGAAAAATGAGATTCAGAGCCTGTCTGCTTTATTGTTTTTCTTACTCGTTCATGTTTTGCTTGAATATAAAAAGAAGCTCTAAACTAGGTTATCAAAATATATTCATATAAATGTATGAGCATTTCTAATACAAAAGTTAAAAAAAGTCTAAATTCTTAATTTTTGTAATTAAATATCCTAGAGTTCAGTAGGCAGAGTTATGTCTGAGCAGCTTGAAAAGGCCGTGTGGGCTGAGCGCCGCCCGAGGCGCCGCACGGCTACATTTCCGCTCTGCGCTGTGACTTCTCAGCAGCTGGAGCCCCGTCCTCCTCCTCTTCTTCCTCCTCCTCCTCGTAGTGCTCCTCCCGGCCTTGGGGGCGGTTGTCCTCTCGAACCTCTTGCTCTTCTCCATCATTGTTTTTCTCATTGGCCTTAAAGTTAAAAGAGAAAAGAAAACTAAGAGATGGGGCATAGAGTTAGTGATATAAATGATTCCCTGTTTAAAAAGTGTGAAGTTATTCATTTTCGGAGAAAGGAAACAAGTGAAGAAAAATGTTCCAATAGGCAACGATGCAATGGTCTTTTCTAATCTTCACACTGTCACAAAGTCTTCTAATTCTCAGCTGGCCTATTAAAACTCTGTGGCATCTTCGATGTACCCAACTATTTGTATGTATCTGCTACACACACACACACGCACACACGCACGACAGAAATATATATCCCACACATACATTTTCATCATTTTCACCATAGGTCTCTTCAGCATTATGCTCCAATTCCCTTTTTTTCTCTTCGGTCAAATCTTCCTGAACCTGAAACAAACCAGAGATACCAGAGGACACTTTTACCATTTCAACACTTGCAACAACATTATTTTTATTTCCAAAAAGCTCATTCAAAGCAGCAAGGACAAAATTAAAACTAAGAATAAATTTGTAAAGAAAGCCAGAGTTCTGACCTGTCTGTTGGCCATGAAGAAATGTATAATATGCCTACTACAAAAAATTAATGTGATTCTGAATCTAGGACTTTTGTGTTTTGAGTCTATGATTTGTCTGAATAAGAGTTAACAGTCCAACCATAACCCCTGAAGAAATTCAGCTTATAAAATTTAAAAACTCCCCTTTTCCAAGTGGGAGAACTGTGGAAGTCTGAAGGCTTTGACAGAACGTAAGTTCTTGTAAAGACAGGAACCATCTGTCTTACTCAGCTAAGTGCCTTCAATACCTAGATGCATACGTGGTGCACTGTAATTGCTTAATAAATAATGTTGACCGAATGAGTCAATGAATGAATTAATGAATGAATGCAAAAATATCTGCTCTATAAAGGCACAGAAAAGGGGCACCTCTGCCTATACATGACATAGTAGAAAACTGAGGAAAAACTGTGTATATTCATTTCTATAATTACGGATAAACTTCCCTGGCTACAATATCTAGAATACAATCATTTCAGTTTCTTCATAAAATTGTTATTAAACCACCTTGAATCCATACATCTCCTTAGTGTTCCAACACATTTCTCTTTTAAGTAGTTTTCATTTGTGTATGTTACTACTATTATGTCATTGATTTTGACTATTTTTTTCAAAATGCAAACCAAAGAAAGCATCCAAATATTTTTGCTACATAATCTCAATTTACTTATTACATTCCAGAAAAATAGAGGGTAAAATATTTTCTATCTTAACTATTTTGAAAACCATACATATGCCAAAAGGTTTAAGTTATTTGAATACATTATAAAAAATCCCTGACTACCAATTCAGCATAACGCAGAGTCCTGGTACCAAAAAGAAACCCGATCTCTCCAAGGACAGTGGTACAAGAGTAAATCTTCTTGAATAACACACAAAATTACCTAATTTGGGGGGAAGGAGGTATTAAATACCCCAGAAATGGGCAAGGGAAGGAAATCATGCAGGTGTTATAATTAAGGAACAACAAATTAGTAAGGGCTGCCTCTAGGTGTCCAGTCCAGGTGCAACAGGATGAACCGCAACCCACCAGACACGCCTTGGAGGGACGCTGGCCTGTTAGGACCCTACAAAGACGACCCTTCTAAGATGCTCTAACAGAGCCCAGCCTTCATGAACCTCTTCTAACCCACCTGTTGTTGGCTGGACTCGTGGTCCCTACACCACACACTGGCACCAAATAAATACATCCGGGGGACAGGTATAGAGTATATTTTGCACTCACTGTCCTGGTAGGGTGAGCTAAAAAGAAGACACCCCTGTCTCACCGGCAGGCTCTGTGGTGAGACATCAGTGGCCCATGACATCTCTTCTGCCCTTAGTCACAGAATCTCATCACAACATTCCCGAGCGCATTGCGATGACAACAGTGAAGCACTTATTTCAGACTATACTGAGGTCTCACTAATTAAAAAAGTGTCCTGGACCATTTCAGTGAACACGTCTTCCATAGCCTTAATGATGAAGATATACTAGTGAACACTAAACATGGTTTAGTTGGGGTTGGGAGGGAACTGCCTTGAAACTGTGGCATGGTGAAAAGAATATATCAATCAGGGGTGAAAAACTTTTTTGGTAAAGGGCCAGGTAGTAAATACCCAGGCTTTCTTGGCTGTAAGGTCTCTGGAGCAACTACCCAACTCCACCGTTGCAGTGCAGAGGCGGCCTCAGACAACGTTTACAAAAAGGCACGGCTTGGGCTCCAGTAAGGCTTCACGTACAAAACAGGCCTGGGCTTGTAGTCTGCCAGCCCCTAACAGAAACGATGGAGTCAGACAGACCTGGATTACAGCCCTGGCCCCACAACTCTCCAGGATGTACACACAACAAGGTCATTTATGTTTACTATGACAATTTTCAAGGACATACAAAGACAATAACTCAATAAACTTCTTATCGCCATCACCAGGGTTCCAAAGTTATCTCGATGTTGCCACACTTGCCTCACCTATCACTTTTCTTTAGTTTTTGATGAATTATTCTTAAAAAGTCTGCATGTCATGTAATTTCCCCCCTACTCATCTCAGTAAATATCTCTAAAACAATGGGGTTTTCTTATATAACCATAATGTCATTATCATGTCTGATAAATAATTCCATGGTATCATCTACTGTCTAGTCCACGCTTACACTTTCCTAATTGTCTTAAAAACATCCACTTGTAGTTGGTTTCTTCTAAAAAACATCTACTTGTAGTTGGTTTCTTCTAATCATGATCCAGACAAAGGCCAAATTTAACACCAGTTCCACTCCCCTCTTTTTTCCTTAATGCTATATTGACTTGTTGTCCAGTAAAATTTCCTGCGTTCTGGATTTATTTGCTTCTTAACTCATTTCTGTAGCCTCCACATTTCTGATAAAAGGAAGTTAGCTTAAATGTATGAGTGAATTCAGATTCAATTTGCAAAGCAAGGGTTTTTCAGAGGTGATGTAGATTTCACATTTTCATCACATCAGGAGGCATATAATGTCTGTCCCAGTTTTAGTGAGGCTAAGGTTGGTCAGTGAGCTCCAATATTACAGCCTGATCTCTCCATGGTAAAATTCCCTGACCTGCATTCGTCTGGTAATATCCACTGATGACTGCTCCTAAATCAACTGGTGACCTTCAAATTCCCTCATTCCTTCTGTATTCACAAACTTATATAAAGAAAAACTTGCCCGTATCAACTATTTACTTACAGTGCCAGGTATACGGAATCATGATGGCTTTTAAAATTAGACCTGGGTGTGTCTAACATGGTTCTAACAATAACAAGCTGTGTTACCTTTGAAAATTTAGCTAACCTCTCTGAAGCTCAAATTTCTTATCTGTGAAATAAAAAGTTTAGATAAAGATCAGTGATTTTTAATTTTCTGTGTATGTTTGTGTGGTAGGGGGAATCATGGACCCTTTTAAGACTTCAGTGAGAAAGCCTTTAGCAAATGGGCACAGATACACATCAGTCTGCAGAGAAGTTTCAGACTCCTCGAAGTCCACCTGCAGGCCTGTCGCAGGACTGCTTCTCTAAACAGCATGTCCCTGGAGCATCAGCATCAGCTAAGGGGCTTGGAGAGAACTCTGACTCCGAGCCCCATCACATGGAAGATGGAAATCTCCAAGGGTGAGGTCTGATTCAGGAATCTGCACTTTTTTACACACTTTCCAAGGTAATTCTTAGCCACAGCAAATCCTGAGAGCCACTAGCTTGAATGACCATGAATGCTGGGTTAAGAATGTGGCTAGAGAGATAAGCACCCTTTCGTGAGTTCTTTTTTCCTCTTCTCTTGGGATCAACTGTAGAAAATTTAGGTTGTTTACCAGTTGTCAATATATTCTGTGGTGGAACCACTAATTTAAGTTACTTCTTAGTTTAGGGATTGTACAAATGAAAATTTTGTGATTTTTCAACTTTATAGATATACTTTTACTACTCTAGTAATATATTCATGTTTGGAGCAAAAGTAATTCAAACTCATCTTAAAGGCATTACTGAAATAGAACAAAATGATACGGAGTTTCCCATTTTAAAATATGCTTAGACTAAGAACCAGAAGCCAGATGTTACTCTTTTACAATGTAGGCATGCCAATTATGTCTCCTACACTTGACCCTCTTTAGTGTCCTGCTAAAGCTGACGCAGACAGTTTGTTAAAGATTTCCCAACACCACTCCTCATTACTCATTACTGAAACCTAATGTTTTAGGTATTTTAGAAATAGTTCCCTATGTGAAGTGGCAAAGTTTAATAAATAGTCTAAACAAAACAATAAAACAGGTCTCCTGAGTCTGAAATGGGCTTTGGCTAGCTACCCAGTCCCTGTATGTATGCGTGCCTTTCTCAGAAGGTTGCACCTTAAGTAGTCAGGAATGCTGAGATCCAAAGAGGTGGATGGGATGAGACAAAGAAAGGCCTTCAGCAATGCCCACTATTGTGATGGACATCCCTGCTTGCCGGGTAATGTTCAGCGGGAGAGCTTCTGCCATGTGGACAGCTTCCTGATGTGGTGGTTCACAGGCTGGCCTACCACTGATGGTAGCCAGATAACCTCGTACCTGCTCTTTCCTAAGTTTCAGATCAATCTGTTTTCAGTTACACTGGGGAAGCTGAGCATTTGGGTTTTTCAAGCAGTTGTTTAATCTCTGTATATTTTAAAACATTTAAATAATTTGAAAGCACACATAGCACTTTTTGGTCATAATTTGTCTGGTTTGCTCATAAAGAGATAAATCTGGAAAGGAAGCAACATGAGGATTCACCATGTGAATGTCTTTCATTCTAAAAAATCCCAAATAATCAACAATGGATGCCTGTTAACAGCCATCATTTTTAGGTCTTAGAAGGATAGGGCTGTTGCACTAAGAGAAGACAGGGGTAGTGCAAATTTCCTAAAATCACATTTGCTCTGGGTCCTCTACTCTCAGAGTTCAAGTCAGGAGTCTGATGGGCTGTACCTCCAAACAGGCAGAACCCTGGCAAGATGCAGTTTCTCCCTGGGGGGAAATGTGACAGAAGTCAGGTTGACCGTGGGCTGGAAGGGAGGGGAATCTATGGAAGGCAGCAATAAGCCTTACCCTGCTGTGGTCAGCTGAGGCACCTGAGAGACTCAGGCTGCAGGGAGATAAGATCGATGCACATCACACAGCACTTTAGGGTTTTCAGAGCGCCCCACAGATGCTGTCTCACACACACAGCACTTACGAACAGCACACTATGTATTCTCACACACTGCACCCCTCCTTCCTTCTCTCATTTTGTGGAAGTCTGCTGAGAACTGCGTCTCTATTTCTAGTCCTTGACTGGTATTTGGAAACTCTTCTCCCTCAAGAGAAGAACTGAGAACCATGGAAAGAGGTAGGAAATCCAGTAACTAATCATCTTAGGAACTACCAGAAAAATAAAACACAGGGAACCAGGGACCCTCGGGGGGCAGAGGGGAAAGTCACCCAGGGAGGAAGACATGGGCTTCCGCTGGGAGCTCATGAGAGGGTGCAGTGACCTGGAGCCTCTGTGACAGGGTTAGAAAGTGGGACAGAGGCACCAGAGCCGGGAGCTCTGGGCAGGGAACGAGGGGCCAGGCGCAGGGAGAAGAGATGGCTCTGGTCAATCAGCCCACCGGAGGGAGGAGCGGCAGTGGCCCGGGGAGCGGCTGCCCAGCAGGCTTGGCACCAGCCTCTGCCTTTCACCATCCCCCTTCCCTCCTCCTCCTCTCTGCCTTATTTTCTTTCTATCCGTGATCCTCTTGGATCACAGGATTGCTCTCTCCACTTTTAACTGATAGAATATAGATGTAAAAAAGTAATCAGTAAATACTGATTAAAATTTTATGTTGACCCTTCTGAATTTTTAAAAAGAAACCAAGGTGAACCCCTTCTCTTTTCATCCCTCAAAGATTCCTGGTATCTAACATAATGAAACAAAGCAGTATTAGTCTAGACATCCTGTTAACAGGAGAAGTCCAGATAAATATCTTTTTCTTGCCAAACATCTTAATACTCAAGGCTGCTGGTTTCTCTAACAGTCTCTTCTGATGACGGGGCTTGAGGTCTTGATAGGGATGAACAGCAGGATGAGAAAAGAGAGAGAAAAAGATCAGGCCAGGTAGAGTGCATGTCACTAGAGGTGTGTGTTGCCAGTGGCTGTAAAGAAGACATCCTTTTCTGTTCTCCTGATATAAGCACTAATTTTAGCATTAGCTCTGCAAAGCTGGCGAATGCAATACAAAGGAGACAGCAGACCTAGCCCAGGGAACTGTGCCTGTGAGCGCAGAGGCACGTGCTTTCTGGCTGAGAGGCGCCTCTAGACCAGCGCTTTAATAATTTGCTCGACCACCGACTGGTCGAGAGACCGTACGTGGGGCCTTGGCATCACCCATATCACATTCCTGAGAACTGAGCTTCAGCGGTCCACGCGGCAGAGTGCTGTGACTGACCAGCCATGGCAGCAGCCTCCATCCATCAATTATACGAATGTGGCGCCATGGCAGATGCCCTGTTAACCTAGGTAACAGTAGCATGCCAGGAGATTACAACAGAAAGCAAACTAAGATGAAACGTTAAGGAATTCCACCCAAATGCATTTTCTTCAGCTGTGCTCCTTGTGTATTTTTCCTTTTCTTTTGTTTGTTAAATTTAATTAAGACACTAAATTCTTAGGAGGGAAGAGTCTAAAAGTAGAGGCAGTAAACTTTTTTAAGTGTCTCGAGGGTGTTGTGTCTCCTCTGTTCTTCTTTTCTTATGAGGGGAAGGGAGGAGAAAATATTCCTGCAAAGATCACATAAGCCCAAGTCTGCCATTGCAGGAAGCCGAATGTCTTCTTAATTAAACATTTCTAGGGAAAACCAGAGAGGGGGATTCTATCTCCCCGTTTTGTTATCTTTTCATTGCCATGGTCCATTTCCCCTGGAAACCACCATTTCTTATCCAGCCCAGGGCTTTCTGAACATTTTTACACAAAGCCTCTCAAAGCCCACGCTGCAAAATTTGTTTCCTGCGAGTGTGAGGCTCCTGCACCCCACCTTCCTACCTCCTCTTCCCCCTCTTCCTGGTACTGCTCATCCACGTTGTCCTCCTGCTGGTCTGGATTTCCTGCCATCTGTTGAAACAAAAGGGGAGGCTCAGGTTACTGGACGTTGGAGATGCCTTTTCCTGTTATCTGGAACAAAGGACAGGCAGGCCCATGACAAGCACACTTTCACAGCATCAGTGGCTGGGAGATGAATGATCATTCCCACAACACAAAGCCCAGGATCCCATTTCCCTCTCTGAGTGTGGGCATGTCCTTTCACACGATGGACTAAAAACCAACCAGAAGCAAACCTCCTGTCCATACAGGTTGTGACCGACTGTTTATGTAAACCAGGCATTTATTGAAATATCTGGGTTAGAATCCTCCTCCTTTGTGGCATCGCTTACCACCAAATGCTCCTCCACCTCTGCATTCTCTTGCTTTTGATGACTCTGCTTTTGTTCTTCATTTTCATCTGGCAAATTTTCTTCCCTCACTTGCCCGGCTTCCTCGAATTCATCCTCGCCTTGGTTATTAGGGTCGTCTGCTGGGTTTATATCCTCTACAGCTGCCCTCTGTAAAATTGTAATGAAAAGCAAACCACCACTTGAAAATCCAGGATCAAGTTTAATTTCATTTGAAAGGCCACAGACTGGCAGAAAATGAAATTGTCCTTCACTAGAGTGTTCAGATCTATCCTTGCTAAGACTCACAAGTACCCATCCCACTGTCTAAAGATAAAACCCCGGCTGCATTTGTCAGAGGCTGATGAATCAGAATGAAGTTCAAACAGCACTTCTTTCCTGCAAGCGATTCCAAAACAGTTCTCAGAACTCTAATATCACAAGTAATATGAGTGTAAGTGGACAACAAGAAAAACAGTTAATAAAAGCCAAAGGACCAAGTAGGGGAAGTCATTAAAACAAGAGATTTAGACAGGCAAACTGACTTCTCTCCCTGGCATGTTGATTTTTACAGACTAGTTATCCTTTGTGAGTCAGCTGTCAATGTAAGTGGGTGAAAAGCATTTGAGAGAGGAAGCCCACACCAGAAAGGCCCCGAGAAGAGGGCCTGCGAGGAGACAAGAGAAGAGCTAATTTAAAAAGGGATGACCACTTTCTAGTGTGGAGTACATTTCTTTATAAACACTGTGAGGCTGAGAGATGTTGCACTGACAAGAGACGGGAGAAAAGGGACTGAGCTAACCCAACCTTTAGCAATCTATTTTGAAAAATCCCTCCCTGGCCCGTCCCACCCCCCCAAGTAGTTCTCAGCTATTGTGTTCAATGAATGCCCTTCATAATACCAACTCTCGAATTATCTCGATTTTGCCACTTATGCTCCCAAAGCACCTTTCAAAATAATACATGTCCTCACAAAGACTTAGATTTTGGAGCCTGAGCTGGACAGGAACGGTGACGCTTGCAGGAGCTTTGCTGGCTCATCAACAGGACACTCAACTGAGGCAGCAAAGCTTCCCAGAGCTGGTGGGGCCTCAGAGTAACGTGCAGTCTGTCAGTGTTCTCCAGACAGCCAGATTCTACTTCAGTTCACTTCAGAGCCCTGAACGTGTGCCAGAGCTCACTGCAGTCGCAGCTGACGTGCCATCCGCACACCCCCGGCTACGTACTCCATCCAAGAGCAAAATGACACTTTTCTTGGGAATATCGCGAGTGACAAATCATCATCTTCACGCTAGACTCCAATTACTCCACAATCTCTTGTCACATGGATTTCTTTTTGTGCATTGTCAATACATTGTGTGGAAATATAGAAAAAAATGTGTTACATTTTCTTGAGGAAAAAAAGTACCAAATGTCTTTGGCAAAAGTTCATAAAAATGTACACACTGGCTCCAACTCTAACCAAGTTTTAAAAAAAAAGTCTTAACAAGCACAGTTGTTCCATTCAAATAAAATAGATAATCAATAAAATCTCAGGCTGGACAAAAAACTTTTTTTAATTTAAAAATTAATAAATAAAATAGGTGAAGACAAAAAATAGGGACAAGCAGGCTAGTAATTTCAGTAGAAAGGCCAACGTTTCCCAATGTGTTATCTTGAACAAGTTGGCTGAAGAGAGGAGAATAAAGGATCATAGAGTCAGGTGGCCAGTCGAAGCACATAGCATGTCCCAAACATCAGTGACTGGACCATTCTCCCTGTCCCTATCCCCTCCATTGCTCTCAGGACACTCTCAGGCTTTTACATACTGGCTGTCTTGCTCTCTTATGAACCCTCTCCTTCTTGTCTTTACATCCTCTGGCTCTCTTGCACTCCCCTGTTATCTAAAGCTCTTGCTCCTTCTTGAAAATATTTCAGGGCTAGGGTTCCCTGGAACACACTTTCAGAAACGCTGACTTGGGCTGGTAGACAAATGTGTCTGCCACCTCTCCATGCAAGTTCCGTCAAACAGCTGTTTCCATCCAGGTGGCTTCAAGCAGCTCTCAGGAAGACTCTCTCAATGCTTATCAAGGAACAATACAGATCCTCCTACTGGTCCACTGGATCAACATAAACCTGGCCCACAGGATAGCACAGACTGAATTTTATCAACGTGATGGTTGATTTACTAGCACAAGATGACAAGCAAGCTAGTAAGTTGTAAAAATCATCTATACATAAGCACAAGGACACACTGACTTGTAGGAAAGGCCTAGGCCCTAGATCACCCAACCGAACTGGGAGGCCTGGTCTTTTTTGGATAAAAACAAAGAACATTTTGGGTTATTATATCTCTACCTACTAATATTCTAATTTTTCCGCAGCATCATTCTTCTTCATTTCTCAAACAATACATTCTTATCCATATATTTATTAAAATAGTCACTGGACTGCTGGGAGATTACAGAGAATCACATGACACCCACTTACAGACCGCTCACCATGCTGCATAACGGTTAACTCCTTTCTCTGGTTCTCGTTCCAAATCTCACACTTGCTTTTTTTTTTTTTTTCCCATCTTTCAGAATTACTACATATTTCAATGCCTCTTTTTGCTTTTCCGTTTTAATTTTATTAATCCAAAAGTCCCCAGAGGGAAACTCCTTGGATGTTTTCCCAGAGTAACCTTTAACCTATTTTCATCACAGTCCACCCCACCCCAAAGTTTACAGTTAACTACACTGCTCCTATCATAGAGCTCTGCAAGTCACCTTCCTTCTGTGCGGATGAAGTAACAGACAGACCTGGAGCCTGGCGTACGGTGTCAGGCAAACTTTCACGTTCCCTTTCCACCTTGTGAGTTCCCAAGTGTCATGAACGGAAGAGAGGATACTTACATCTGCCTCGGATTCTGGGTCAGCTTCGGGGGGCCCTTGTTCTTGAAGCTCATGTCCATTCTCTGGGTCTTCTGCCTCGTCTTGGTGCTGGTTGTCTCTCTCATAGGCTAGCAAATCAAAGGCCTCATATCAGTCCAAATGAACCAGGCAGGATTCTTCCCTTTCAAAGCTAAGGAGAGCCACCAGTAGGCTCTCCTACAGACCAGTTCATCCACTCACCTCTCTAGCTCAGTTAGCTCAATGTAAGGCTTTAGCTTTTTTGGAAAAGTCACGTCCTTTTTCCAGGCTGCGTGTCTACAGAAATCGTGTGAGTAAGTGACACCATTCTAACTCTCTAACTTCCATTTATAAACTTCTGTTTATAACAGAAGCTGCAATTTTTCCCCCATTATGCAAAAAACAACAATCAAAACTTTCTCAATAAAATAAAGCCCAGTCAACTGGACATCACTAAAATGATCAACTAATTCTTTAGTAATGTCAGAGAAAATGGCAAGGCACCAAAAGAAGAAACTGATGCTACTTCAGGAAATGACAGAGAGAACAACCCCATCTGTGGAGCTCAAACACAAATTCAGCCCATCTCGACCTCTCTGCGGTGGCAGCGATGATGACACCACGAACGTCGCACATCTATACTCACACACACGTTTACTTGCTAGTTTTTGAAAAAATATTTCAATAAAGAGAACTTAGATAAAAGCACACAGAAAGAAGAACAAATAACTTTTCCAGTCAGATATAAGAGAAAAGTTTAAATATATGGCGAGTATTTAGTCTGTGGAAAATAAAGATGCAGGTAACTTACCATCAGGTTTCAAGTGCACCAAGGGATCCATTAAATAGAGAACAAATCGTTCTCTAGTCTTACTGATAATGGGACAAAAAAGCTTTAAGTGCTGCATGGGGGGACATAAGGAAAACAATTTCTGACTACAAGGGCTGTAAAATACCAGAACGGCTACAGAGGGAGTTTGGGTAATCACCTTCCTTCAGCTGCTTTAGGAAAGGATACATGTCTAAGTGTCAGCGCTGCCAGAGAGACGGTTCCTGTTTACTTCTATTATCACAGCAAGCAGTATTTGATAAATGACATACTAGATGTGCACCATAAACGAAAGCTACTGTTGACTTAATTTGAAAAACTTTCAAGGCAATAATCTAAACACCTCCAAGGTAAGAAGATGTAGAAATTTCCCAAAGCATAACAGTCCTATGACAATGGGTCAGAAGTAAGTGTTTAGTATTCAAAAAGCTTAATCTACTATTTCCTCTCTACTCTAAAACATTAGAGAGGAAACAGGTTATCTTGTGTGATTTGGGCTACCAACGTGCTGTTTGGGAGGATTAAGAAAAACGTAACAACAACAACAAAAGATACATGGTACTCAAATCTTTGTATGTACAGGTATTCCTCACTTTCTGAAAGTTCGTTTTATGCCACTCTGCTTTTATGAAAGACTTACACTAGTACTTGTTTTGGTGAACCAAAAGAAATCAGAAGAGGATTTGTGATTCTATGAAAAAAAAGTGAAAAGCAAAAATAGTGTTCAGAGTTTGTTCTGCGAGCGAAAGCCTTTACAGAGGCAGCGCACACCCAGAGCAGAGCAGCAAGAGTGGAACCCCCCGCTCCTTCCCTGGGACCCACACTCAGCATCTCAGCTTCGCGCCCCCAGAGCTTTGAACTGTGCCTATGAGCACCCGGGCTCTATCTTGATTTATTCTGCATATCTGTTAGCAAGACGCTTGCTAAGGTAATTACTTCTTCCCTTTACACCATTCCTGCTTATGAAAGGTTTCACAGGAGTGTTTTACTTTCAGGTAGCAGAGGAAACCTGTATGTAGACGTGCATATAACTCTGAGTTGATATTATATATTGCCAAGCAGTTTTATTTAAACATTAATCATCTAAGAAGCCTCACCACCTCCTTCCTCTTCCTGGACGCCCTGGTCCTCTGCTCCCTGAACAATATCATTATCCACAGCATCGTAACGAGCTTGCTGCCTGCAAGGGAAACAAACATCATGCACTCAGCAACACAACTTAAATAGCACAGTTTGACAGTAAGTCATTTATCTTTAAAAACAGTTATCGACAAGTTTTTCAATAATTTTTTAAAAGCCATAAAATATTAAAGATTCCCAATACACTTTTGAAAGACACCTTAAAAACGATAAAATACCTTTCAAACGATAAAGCGAGCACACAACCTGCTAGGTTATTTTGAGACATAAGCTGTCATTTTGTAAGCCAAAAGAAAACGTTGATTACTTTGAAAATTAAGTATTTGGAATTTAACATTCAGGTGGTAGTTCTGCCCCAACGACAGGAGCCGCTCAAGTTCACGGGCAACAAATACACGAAGCTGTTTTTAATCTGCTTATAAGAACCAGAGGAGGGGCCGCCCAGGCCCAGGGGGAGGCTACCGTGGCTGCTCAGGGTGCTGCAGCCGGCCCTCCCCAGGCCCGGCCTGCCTCTGCCGGGCCGCCTCTCCGGCGAGGAGCTGGTGCTGGTGCTGGTGCTGCTGCTGCTGCTGCTGCTGCTGCTGCTGCTGCTGCTGCTGCTGCTGCTGCTGCTGCCAAGCACGTGCCCCTGCAGCCTCTGCTGGTGCAGAGCCGCCTGGTGCTCCCGCAGCCGCCGTGCCTCCTCTGCCCGCCGCGCTGCCAATCTCTGCTGTTCCAGCTGCTCCTCATACGGTGACTGGAACCTGGTAGCCGGCTTGGCAGAAGGATACACCTGGGGGACAGTGAGCCGGCGCTGAGCAAGAGCAGTGAGGCCCCCCGGGCCTCCCTTCACTGCTTCTCAGGACACACACGCAGAAGGCGGGGCTGGTTTATCACTGCCTGTCTATAGGGTGAACTGTCATCATACAGTAGGTCCACCGCCACCCAGCTGCTGGACCTTCTACTTCGCGACTCTCTGATCTCCCTTGGCTTCTTTTAGCAATTGATCCTCCCATTTGCTGGCATTAAGGCAGATTTTCAGTGTGCTCCCTTCTCAAATGGAAGAGGGCACAGCAGAAGAAATCAGTTTCCAACCTTAATTAAATTTATATTCAAAAGGCTCTGCCGTAAGTGGGCACTTACTAACCTCAAGACTAACTGGGGCAATTTATGAGCTGAAGCTGAGGTGAAGGCCTCTCCACAAAGAGCTGAAGACCTAGGAAGGCTGACTAACTCTAGCAATGTGCTCAGGCTAAGCACAGCCAAAAAGGGGGCAAATTTTAGATTAGGCTGGAAAAGCAGAGAACCGAATTCTCTTCAAAGAAACCAAAAATGGTTGAGAAGACAGGGCCTTCTGATTAAAGGAAAACCTGATATAGAAATTCTTAAACTCTGCTTCCATTAAGCAATCTGCATTCTCTCACCTACCCCTGCCAAAGTAACATGAGCATGTACAATTCTCACCAAAGGAAAGAGGGTGCATGGCTGAGGGCAGTTAAAGCCAGTGGGGAATGATCATTCATGAAAGCTATGAAGGACCCAAGACTGGGAGAGGCTTCTCCATGCTAAGTTTGCAATAGTACAAGAGTGCACCTACAGAGGCCTCCATACCAGCTCAGCCAAAGCCTCCAGCAGCCTGAAGTTGTGGAAAGTGTGAAGCCAAACAAAGCTTCAGGGCTATAAATAAAAGGTGCCCAGCATCCATGTAAAGGCCAGGTAGTCTATTGTCATGCATCACCTTAGAGGTTATGTAAGGTACCTCACCGCATTCAGTATTGCTTGCAGTTCTTTTAAGGTATCATTTATAATAATAATGGATGCTTTTCATAAATCGTACTTATGTGAGAGGAGAGTGCTCAGTAGGTGGAGCCTGAGCAGAGACTGGTAAAACACACTCACCCAGTGGCCTATCCTTAAGTGATAAGTTCAGCTTTTTGATGACTTAACCACCCGGAAGGTGAGTGTGCAAAAGCCAACATACGATTTGACAGTAAGTGAACAGGGAGGAAAGTACCTTTGAACACAGACAAGGAGTCACTTCTCAGCCTCAAGATGCCCATGGGACTTGAGCACAGACTGGGAAGGTGCCCAAGCAGGTGCGTGTCTAGTCTCCTGCTCGGTTAAAGGGGTGAGGCCCGGGTCTCCCTTACTCTGCAGCTATTGACAAAGATGATACATACACACATGGATACATACACACACCGTCTGCTCCTTCTCTGTTCCCCTATCATCTTTCTGAGGCCAGGTAGCTATGCTACCAGCACCACAATGGAATATTTAAATATGTGCATACACCACTTAGTGAAATCACCCAAACTTTACTGTAGAGATTGTCATACATGGGAGGGCATTTTCCTTAATAAAGCTGACCCTTGACCAATGTGGGGCTGGAGGAGCTGACCCTCTGTGCAGTGGAGAATCTTCCCAGCACTTTCAGTTAGCCCCTGTATACAGGGCTCCCCCACTGCCTCCCCATTGGGGCTCCCCTGTGTGCGCAGTGCTCCCTCTGCAGATCCAACCAACCAAGGAGCCTGGAGTATTCACCATGGCGAAAAACCGTGTGTAAGCGGAACTGCGAGGTTCAAACCTGCTCGGTTCTAGGGTCAGCTGTACGTAAAAACAAAGCCACGCCTGCATCCTGGCTGACTGGCGGCATGACCTCATACCTCCCGAGCGGGCCCTTCCAGAAGGTTGGCTTCTTTGTGTTCACGCTGTTCCTTCCACTCCCGGTCCTGCTCTTCCGGGGACGGATCGTGCTCCTCCTCGAGATGCTGGGCCTGCCCGACCTGCTCCATGGCCTCCTCTTCCAGGGCCTTCCTGTGCTCCTCTTCCACCTGCCGTGCCTCGGGCTCCCGGGGCCCGGCTTCTTGCCGGCTCAGCTCTGCGGGAGCCCGGGGTTCTGCCTCCTTCTGGGTGGGAGGGTAAGGTTTCGTTTCTTCTGCTCTTCCAGGGACCGCTTCATGGTTCCGCCACACTTCGCTATTCCGAGACACCTAGGCCAAGCACATCACTGGAAATGACACTCTTCTATTTCGAAAGTAGTGATAGAATTTCTTTATTACCATGTCTACGGGGTTACAACATAAGCAAAATCCTGGAGTCTAGAAAGAGAGTCCTGACTGAAAAGCATGGCTGCCATGGAGTCACTTAACTCTTCTCACTGTGTAATCTCACCTACAAAATAGAGATAACAAACAAAATTTCATCGTGGAAGGAATACCATAAATAACCTAAAAGGAAAGCCTGTAAGTGACCACAACTCAGTAGACCCTGCCCTCAAAAGCAGTCTAACTGCTGTTCTCCCTTAAAATAAATAGGGTAAAACCCTCACACTTCAAATCATCAAATATTTACATAATTTTCTTCAGTATAAATTTTGCTTTCAATAATTATTTGGAAAGAGAAGGATAAGATCAAATTGAGGATGTTAGGTTTGTTTTTGTTAGTTAATATTAAAAAAAAGAATGCATTACTAATGGACATCCATGTTAGCTAAACCAGTGCCCATTAAACCAGATACAATTTAACATTTTTAATGTATTAAAATAGTATTTCTTTGTAAACCAGTAGCATTTCTTTTGTAAATATTTTGTATTGTTAATACAAAACAGAAAGCTCTGAACAACAACAACAAAAAATACATGTCTGTTTACAGAGAATTCTTCTAAAAGTGGTTGATTTAAATCATTTTCCCGTCAAGTTTCAGAAATTTCTATATGGTCTTCATTACTTAGAAAAGAGGGGCAAAAGAGAGAGGATATAATATCAATAGAAGAATGTGTCACTACCCCCGACCCCAACCTTCTTTATCAGAAAGAATACCTTCTTTGGTCAGATTGCTCTCCCATAATTGAAATTAATGTGAAGCCTGCTTCTTAAATAAGCAGAAACATAAATAAGAAACTGGATTGTATAAATCAATTAATCAAGGAAAAAAAAGTCCCTTCTCAGACATCCGAGGGCAACATTTAGAGGTGTAATTTTACCAGCCTAGCAAGTTTGAACTGACACTGCCCTGGCCTGATAGGAAATATCTCTCCGAAGAGCCCTAAGTGCTTTCACACGCCTGCCATTGATCTCCAGGGCATCCTTGTGAGAAAGGTTAGAGCAGATAACTATTATCTCCGCCTCACAGACAGAAAAACTCAAAGTCTGAGTCATTAAAAGATTAATCCAGTAAACTGCTAGTGAAACGGGGACAGAGAACAGAACCGGTTCCCAGGCCGGGAAGCTGGCTGTTTCCTTAAGTTAGGAGCGACACACCGATGCAGACAAAGAACACCCACGATGGGACAGAAGCTGTCTGGGGAGGAATGCTCTTCATGGACTGAAGATTCACATGAAGTCCACTCACATCAACTTAATTTTTCCCGTAAGATGATAAGAAGGAGACTTGGAGCAAGTCTTCTCAAACATTCATTGTTAAAAACAACTGTGTTGGGGGGGGGGAAGATAACCATACTTGCCATTTTTACCACACGTGTGATGGCAAAAACAACCTCGTAAGAATTAATGACAAAGGTGACACTACTTTTGATGATCCACTTGTGAGACATTATTAAGCAACAAGGCTTAATTTCTACAAAGAACAGGAATACAAAAAAGCGTATTCAGAGACTAGTACGTGTACTCTTGGCAGTTTTACGAAGGGCTTTTAATATAAACTTCGACATAATTCTGTATGGACCAAGTACTTCATCAAGTTCAAATACATTAGCAACTTTAATACTTGAGTGAGCTGATTATCACATAATATCCTCATGATCACTTAAACTTCTTACTCTACCTCCTGCCCCGGGGGAAAAAAAAAGAAAAACAAAACCTTAAAAAACTCAGACATGACAGCTGTCTTCAAACAAATATACCCACATGAAGAAAGACAAAGCCAGTACAGTCTTTCCCAGAAAACCAGCAGTCCTCAAAGTGCACCTCCCCAGACAAGTTGACTCAGTTAGAAATGCAGATTCTCAGGCCTCACCCAAATTAACTGAACTACCAACTGTGGGCTGGGGCCCGGCTGTGTTTTAACAGCCCTGCTGGGGACTCTGATGTATGCTAAAATTTGAGAACCAGTGTTCTGCAGGAAGAGTTGGCAATTTTTAGAACAGTTCACCTGAGGACAGCTTGACAGTGAAAGCGACCCCAACCACAGACACCAATTCGTGCCTCTTACCTCCCGTGCCTCTCCGCGTGACTGGTCCCTTGCTGTGCTGTCACCTTGTGGAGAACGCACCTGGGTAAAATTTTGCTGCTCTGCTTGCTCTGGTTTTCGAAAGCTTGGAATCCTATTCAGGGTATCTTTCAGTTGTTTATATTCTGCAACTTGAGTCTGCATACAAATTGCACAATTGGATGCAAATTGCACAATTTGAGGAGGGAAAAGGGTATCATTCATAGATGGTTCGCTGCAAGACTAGACAAAAATATTACACCTAAATGCAAAGTAGGAAAAATATGCAGGTTGTTTCCATGCATTAGCTATACTTACTTCGACATGCTTAATCACTTTTCAGCACATGCAAATTAGAATTAGAGTTAAAGGGAATGGAAAAAAAAATCTCTAAGACAGATGTTAGTTTCCTACGCTACATTAAACTAAGCCAGAATTTTTATAACTTTCTAGTATAAATATCATTAAAAGTAAGACAGATATGCAATCGGTTTTATGACATTAAAATCTATTTTAAAATTCCACAGTTATATAAATATAAGTGCAGATATCTTTACCAACATGGTCTGAGTCTTTTCAGTGCAAAAGATGTATAAGTTTAAAATAAGTAATTGAAAATATATGTGTATAATCACTCAGGCCACCTACTTCTCCCAGTCAATTTGTGCTCAAAAAGGGTCCCTTCCTCTCCAGAACACTTAGACGATATTGTGCTCCGCAGTTTTGGAAAGCAGGAGCATAGGCATGAAATGAAGCTGGATTTTTATTTTTCAATTCTGAATACCCTTTTCTTCTAACGCGATAAAGGCACTAATGTAGGCATAGGACTAGAATATACTATATATGTGTATCTTTGTATATATGTGGTAGGGTGTGTGTGTGTGTGTGTAATATTTTTGATACAAGAAGCTAGAAAGACAGGAAAAATCAAGTACTTTAAGAATATCACTAGACTGTTTATACCTCGCTCATCATATGCACCAACATCATTATCCTAAAACAGAAATGCTGTGTGTGTGTAAACACCCACTTACATAAACATATACCAAGAACACAGAAATCGCTTCTGAACGAGCTTCCCCGGACAGGGCCGCCTCCCTCGGTGTGCACAGCAGAGCGAGAGTGGAGGCTGGAACCCAGTCGTGCTCCTGCTGCCCAGCTGTGCACCTGCATGGCACTCTCCCCCTCCAGGAAGACGTGCCTTTCTGTCTTTTTCTAGTTCACACAGAGGCGAAGAGGTCTGCTTGCTAAACTGTCTCAGGGGACTGTTGCTTTATAATTTATACGAAGGTGTGCCATATGGCTAACAGCGGCCCTTAGCCCACAGACCTATCAAAACATTTGCAAACCAACTTTAGAGGTCAAAGAAAAAAAAATGGCATCCACATTGTGATTAAAAAATAAGACACACATTCTACCCCATCTTCTTTTTCCTCCTCCCAGATATAGCATCTTTGAAAGCAGCCATGCCGTGGTTCTCAAATATTAGCATGCATTAAGAATCATGTTAAATCATGGAAGGAGCATATTACAAATGCAGGCTCCTGGACTCCCGCCCTAGGAATTATAAGTCAATAGGTCTGGGGCAAGGCCCAAGTAACTGTAATACAGGGCAGTGTCCACAAATCCCAGCTTAAGAGTTAAGTGTGACTTTGATGTCAGGGGGACCTAAGCTTCAAGCTTGGTTCTGGGCACTGATCTCGGGCCAGGTACGTACTCTGTTTGATCTCACTTTATTTACTTACAAAAATGATACAATATTATTTAACTCAAGAGGTTGTAAATATTAAGCAAAATTCTGTATATAAAATTATGATGATAATCCCTGACAAACTGTAAAGTCTCAAATTCTACTCTGTTCCTGCTTTCTCCATCAATTACATTTAAAAATCAGGTTATCAGGACAGAATCCCATAAGATGATTTATGTGAAAAATGAAGATGCCTGAAACAGCATTTGTTGTCTAAGGAGATTTGGCAAAAGTTTTAAAATGGGGGTAAAAGAGCAGGAGAAACTTGGAGGCCCCAACAAAAGGAGCCAAAAAGAGAAATAGAAAATTCTTAAGTTATCTGTATATATGTAAGTTAAATATGGGTTTTTTTCTATTACAAAACCTTGTCAGTAGTACTCTCAGTGTGCTTACAGCAAAATTTGTTTTGGGTCATCAACTGAACTATTTTACTTATATTTTTCTGAATTTTCAAATTGTTGCTTAGTGTAACATTTATGGCCATTATAGTACATAAAGTATTTAAATTGGTTGGTCACATTTTTCAGTGTCAAAAGTAGTTTCATGTAAAATACTACTACTTGGCAAAAACTTTATAAAGAAGGTTATGAATGTAATAACATCCTCTAAAGTCAGTTTAACTTACACACGTGTGAAGAATCACCACACAGCTACAGTTTTGTAAGGAGACACCCAGTCAATGACAGCTCTGAAAAGGGGTCCCACAGACACAGACACTGCAGCCTCTGAGACGGATCAGCGCGCAGCATATTACACTTTTAATAATTTTATAAAGACAAAAAATAACACATGGTCTCCTGGTAAGCACAGATAGTTGGTTTTTCTTTGCTCTTTCCTTTTAATTCTTCCAAGAGAAGAAAAGTGAAGACCAGTGATTAAGACATCACGGCGACTAAGGTGCCAGCCATTCCTATTCCTTTGCTTCGACTAGAAAGCTGTAAAGCATTCAGTGTGACGTTCCGTTAATAAGCTCTCCAACACTTGTATTTGTTTGTTTGTTCACTCAGAAAATATCTACTGAGGGCCAGCCTTGTGCCAAGGACTGTTCTAGGCTTTGAACAAATGAAGCTTACGACTTTTGTCTTTCCTTCTCTATTGACATGAGTTCTCTTCTGATTTTCTGTAATTTGACCAACAGCATATAAGCCTGTTCCCAAAAGCACTGTGTACAGGCTGGGAGCAAGGGAGGGAGGGGCAGAAGAGAAAGTCTGACAACAATTTATTTAGGTACCTAGCATCGTAAAATCCTACAGATCACATAGCAAGAGTCATCGCAGGTCAGGCAGTGGCAAAAGACCATGTATATGGGACAATCCCTGTGATTTAAGCAAATATTAAACTACTGCCTGTAGGAGCTGGTGGAGGGTAGAAACAGTCATATGCACCACACTGCCAGTGCCAAAAAAAAAAAATCGAAGGTTTATTTCATGTTTCTTGATTGAGTTTTGAAAGCATGCATGATCTTCAGGAAAGCTCTGTCTTAAGGAACTCAGTGAAGATTGGCTTGTAAGAGACTCCATGCAGAGAGGAATTCAGAAATGCTAAGCCGACTTTAAATAAAGAACCCAGAGGCTGCTACCCTTCTAACCTGTGCAGCAGCTAGCGCACTCTTGTGGTCTTCCAAAGTCACTACAAGTTGTTCATGCTCCGAGAGTAAATTCTTATGCTGTTGCTACACAAAAAAGAATTTTACATGTTGAGTTTTAACATTCTGGGACAAACTCCTCCTGGGCAGACAGTGGTACGGCCACCCAAACGTTGGTTGCTTGTTTGTTTGTAGCTGCAGCAGCATTTGTTAAGTTCAAAAATCTTTACAGAGGGAAGACTATGATGAATGCAATATTCCACAATCTGAAACGTGCTACCCAAATATCATAATCACATACAGTGAAATCAAAACAAAAAGGAAAATATCGTTCATTATTAACAAACCTTTGCAAAAATAAAAAGCTTACTAAAATGCAACCATCCAGCAAAAGAGTCATTCCAGTACTAATGGACATGTTGGGATTTCCAGATTATCATTTAGTTTACGATGCAGAAGTGGTACAAGTATTGGGCACGGTTTATGCAAAGCCCAAAATCACTGTGTGGACTGTCAAGCAGGTCAAGTGGGAGCGACTTTTAGAGTCACTCTATCAGTGGAGGTGGGGGCTCCGTGGTGTAAAGCAGGCAAACACTATTAAACCGTCAGGTGCTGGGTTTTCCTTTACCTTGACGTCCTGAAGCTGTGTGTGCATGTCCTGGTGTGCTCTCCTCAGCTGTCTGTTCTCTTCTCTCAGATTGTACACGGTTTCTATTTTAGAAAAAGGAAAATCATGCGTAAAGCCCTGGGACGTTCAGGCTCTTGATTCTATTCTTTTCACATCCAAATCCTCACATCACTTTTTCTAGGATTTGTTTTAAAGTTTGACTGTGCAGTATTTGGAAATTTTGTTCCAAATCAACGAAAACTGTAACGTTTGGGGATTGTGGCATGGATTCAGCTGGACAACCCACTGCAGTCTGGTTCAGTAGTTTAAATACTTTTAAATAAGCTACACGTTGTAGAAGAAGTTAAGGATTTTTTAATTACTCAGGAGTTAAAAGTGAAGTACTTATGTTAATACGCAAGCCTGCAGGAATAAAATGTAATGGGTAGGGTTCATCTAAGAATTTTAGTCTCTTCACAAATTAAAAACAGAGTTATGAAAAGCACAAACCGTATTTCTCAGAGCATGAATAATTTCCACAGTCCCCAAGAGGTATTTCAGTTACAAAGGCAACTCAAGAAATAAGAGACAGAGCAACACCCCATCTGCTGAAAAACTGTCAGTATATTTTCTTTCTCCTACCATTGAGTTCTTCATGAGTCCAAATTCTCCCTCCAAATGCTATAGGACAGATCTCTCCAGGGCTACGCTGTGAGACTGTAGCCATCAGAGTGAAGTCCTAAAATCTCCCCAGCCTCAAGCCCTACTGTTCTGGGAACAGCCTCAGCGACTAAAGATTCTAGACCCACTTCTCTTACCTTCCTGATAATTTTCTCACATGTTCTGTAATCGGACATCAGATGTTATGAACTGGCAGCCTTTGGGCCAAATATAAATTCACAAACTTTTTTTTTTTTTGGCCCCTTCAGTGTTGGCCTATATACAGTGTCTTTTGCATTTGAATAGCTGGCACCATTTAAAAATCAAGAATTTGCGTCTGGTAAGATCTGGCAACACTCAGACAATTCTCACATGACAGCACTCAGCAGAAGTTAAACGGTGGCTGGGGGGCCACAGAATTCATTTTCCAGTGGGAGATCCTTTCGAGAGTGAAAGGGGATGCTGTTGAGAATTGAGCGGGGACAGTAGCAGGAATGAGCCTAGACTGTGCTGGGCAAACCACCCCCAAAGTGGCAGCCACTCACTGCAGACAGGATTTTGAGTCTCCACAGAGGCTCTTGGCACTGAAGGAAAGTGCCAGTCACCATCTCTCCTCACATTTTCTGTCCGCTTTCACTTCATCATACTTCCTGCTTAGCCCCTGGGCAGTGGATTCGTGGCTGGGTTTGGGGAGAGATCAAGAATAAGGTGGGAAGTGTGGCCGGTGGTTGGGCTGCCCACCTCCATGTATTCATGGATTTTCTCAAAAGTCAAAACAGGACACCAGTGGCGATCCAAGAGGACCACTTGTGTGCCGCTGACTGGATGGGGCCCCAGTCTCCACACACGCACACATGCGCTTCAAACACCCAAACCTGGCTGACTTTTAAAGGAATTCAGTTTATAACCTTAATGGCAGTAGCTCCCGTGCCTTTGCTGTGTCACCTTGAGCAAGTTACTTAACTTTAGGAGGCCTCAGTTTCTTCATTTGTTAAATTAGACTCAATATAATGCCTACCTTATAGGCTGCTATGAGAATTAAGTAAGATAACTGTTTGAAGAGTTGCACCTGGTACTGGCACATGGAAAACATCTGCTGTGTCAGCTGTCATTGTAACAGGATTGAGAAGACTCACCATCAAAGCTTATGTGCTGTCAGCTCAGAGCTACGCGTGTCCTAAGTTCTCAATTCCCTCCCGTATCACATTCATCTACCAATGGCTATTCGGACTAAATACTGCATGGCTGACCGCTACAGACCCGTGTCTGTCACAGTGTGCTTTACCTCACTATCTTAAGCTTTTCTTAGGGATCGCAATCAAACAAAAGTGCTGATGTGAAAACTGCTTCCTTATCAAAGTGTCATCAAGGGCGGTGTCAAGTTAACTTGTCCAAAGTCTCTCTGAGAAACTTCTTCCAAAAAGTAATTGGTACCAGAAATACTGTTCTCCATCTCGCTCCTTCTCTTACTCTCTCTCTGATTCCATCTCTGTCTGTCTCTCCCTCACCCTCCCAGGTATTGGGAGATTCTCTCTTCTGATGACAAGAGCCCTCTAACTTACTGTATGTCCCCTTTATCCTGGTCCCAGGAAGCTCAGACCAGGCCACCAGGCTGGAGTTACCTGAGCATGCAGGACTCATATACAAGTGTCCTCCTATTTTCCATGGTTCTGATTTCTTGTTAAAATTTCACTATACATGTAACTTGGTTTCAAAGAAAGGAGTAAATACACAGTGGACATAAGAAAACATGCCCTTTAGGGCGACTGCTAAAATTAAATTAACTAAATTACCACTAAAATTAAATTAAATTATGTGAAGTATACTAAACATAGGTTAGGTACCTAGAAAATTTTATTGCTCACTCCTTAATATAGCTACTTAACATCGGTATAATTAAATGTATTTACTCAGCTTAGCTCAAGTTTATAAACAGTATGTCCAATAAGCCAAACGTCACCTCCCTCACCACACACAGGTGTCGCTGCCCCAGGGTGGCAAGTGCTGCCTGGACTCTGGACCTGGCTCTCTCTTCCCTTCTCCTACCTTTGCGAGGACTTCCGGTGTCCAGTCTTTCTCCCTTTCTCTCTTTCGTTATCTTGACTCATCACCACCTGCCACACCACCAACAAGCCAAGGCCCCGACATGTCTACGTCTCTTGGGGACCATCTGACATCGGGCCCAACTCCATTAAGACTGCCTGAGCCCTCTGTAAACTGCCTCAACGGCTACTTAACGCCCATGCGCCTTTTTGTTGTAACCTATTCTGGCGGGGTATACTTACAGATAAAACACTGCAAAAAAAAAGTACAGAAAGGTCCAAAGGACCCACACAGCTTCTTCCTATGATGACATTTTATATAAAACCAGGGAATCACTTGGCACAGTACAAGCAACTCGATTCCAGAAGACCTTACTTGTATTTCACCCTTGTTTTTGGAAGCACTGTGTAACTTTTTAAACCAAATCTCACACTTCAAACTTATTTAGAATCCGAATAAGTGACTATAGAAGGTGCTACTTCCCTTTTCTAGAACTCACACGTACTCAGAGGTGATATATTTTGTTCCACATGACTGTGAAAATACCTGCTGCCGCTGCCGGTTACCGTGTACTAAAGGTCTACCGTGTATCAGTAACTGTTCTCTACGAGGCCGATACGTTTTATCCCATTGTCACAGATGAGGACAATGAAGCCTGTGGTGACTTACACAACCTACCCAGGGTCACGTAAGTAGCCACTGAAGAGGCCAAGTCCGACCAGGGCAGGCGGATTCCAGAGCCTGAGCTCTTTGAAGCTACTACGAGTGACCCACAGGGAGTCTTTGGGCCGCGTGGTGACCTGCAGATGCATCGCTGTGAGGGGAGCACCGATGGCATTTCGTGGGTGGCATCAGAGATGCTAAATGTCTCGTAACACACGTACAAGGAGAACCGCCTTGCCCTGCATGGCCAACGTGCTCTGCTGAGAAACACTGAGTATTCTATTCTGTTTCCCCAAACAAACCCAAAGAGACAAGTATAAATGTGAAATGTCATAAAGAAGTAAGAAGTAGCTGGAAAGGACCACATGATAATATAAATCAATCACCAAGCAGCAACAACAACAAAAAACCCAAAAGTCTACTGTTCTACTCAAACATTAATAGGCTTATTCATTTCCATACAGACGGGCTAATTAGATTTCCAAACACCTTTTAGCTTAGAAAGCTCTTGTTCTTTCTCCTGCTGCAGCTGCAGGTATCTCTGCTTGTGGTCATTAAACGTCCTGCTGAAGTCCTCTCCTTGTTTGCGGTGTTCCTCCTCCAAGTCGCTGTGCTGCTTCTTCAGCTCCTCGTGTTGACTCTGCAAAGATGAAAACTTGAGCAAAGACGTACATGCTCTCAATGACACAGAATCTATCTCTAGATAGAGTAGCCTTTCTCTTGCAAGAAAGGATGTGCAAATGAAGAAGCAGGCTTCATTTTCCTCAGGTTGCTTCAAATTTGTGCAGCTCCCTTCCATTTCCCTTCCATTTCAAACAAATAGTCTGGGATCGTGGCCAAGGATAATTTTCTCCTTAATTTTTAACATTAATGTGAACAACAAGAAGTTGGAAGTTAGCATGAGAGATGAAAAAGGGTTGGCCCTGGAGAAAGTCCCAGGGACTCAAGTTACTGTGGAAACCAGATAAAGCCAATGGAAAAACTCCCCCTCTACGGGCATGCTAGACTGCCTCTTTCAATCTGATATTTTCCCAGCAACATTTTTTATTTCCCTTCTTTGATTTTCAGCCTTCCTGATAAACCAGTTTAAAGAACAGGGGAAAAAAGACTTTTTTTCCCTTTGGGGGAAATAATAAATCGACTGTTTATAAATGATTCTTACTTTAATTACTCCTGATTATAATACTAAGCTGTAATCACAATATAGATAAAGTCTACAGCCTCCAAATGCTTAATGTGAAAGGGTGGTCTCCTTTAATTCGTGTATTGCTCTCTTGATAATAGGAAAGACTCTGGTTTCAATAAAAAGCATATGCCCTACAGCAGGAAAGACAATATCGAACAAAAAGCTGGGGGCCGGGAGGTAAGCGGTGGAGAGGGTGCGTAGTTTTCCCGTTGTGTGGGGTGCACAAGGCTGCTGCTCATCTCTTCTGGCTGGACAGAGATAATGAATCTCTCTCTCTCTCTCCCCCTCTCCCCACCCCTCTCTCCCCCCCCCCACCCCCCTTGTCTCTCCTGACATAGAATGAGTTTTATCCAAGAACCAAGGAAGGAGAATCTTTAAATATAAACTGTGTTCCTCTGGTAGGTAAAAGGACACCAATTTTAAACATTAGTAACACGATGGAAGCATTTTAATCCTTCTACTGCCTCCAGTGTGTCTAAGATAAAAGACAGTATCTAAGGAAAACCACTCTGAGAAATGAGACAAAAAAACAAACAAAAATCCTTAAAAGATAAAGAACAAAATTAAACATTAGGTGATCAGAGAGCCCTGATTTATAAGAAAATACCATATTACAATACAAATCAACTTTCTGTTAACTTTCCTTACTGAGTTAATCCTTTCCTTCCTTCATGAAGAACAACTTTAAATTACTCACTTTCAACATCTGATGTTGGACATTCAATGCGCTGTATCTACTATTGGAATCTTGCTGTAAATTAAAAAGCAAATAGTTAACACAAAGATAACATATCTGGCTCTTTTGCTAAATAGAACTTAAAGCTCTTAATAGAAGAATTTCACTCATTTCACTTGTGTAAGCTAACATGAATTCTAAGCTTGAACCAGAATATTTCTAAGACCATCTCCTTACTTAACAGCAGAAATGAAGTTTCAACATTCCTGTAAGTCTGCTCGACTTTAGTAATGAAAAAGCTGGACATGGAACTATGAAACAGTGGCTTGACAGGGCCCTTAGAGGTGATTTACTCCCTCTCATACTCAGAAGAAAAACAGGCCCAGATGCACAGACACAGCACCACGTGTGGCTAACACACAGCGCTGGGTGGCCCAAGGGGAGGGGGAGATAACCCAACAATGGCCAGGCCTCACAAGCTGAGTATGGCTCCAGGGAGGGGAGAGAACAGGCGTTTTCCTCCCTTGAGATTCAGTGGGTAAGAAATTCTATGTATGTTACTTTACCCCAATTGGACTCCAGCTCCCAGTGAGAGACAGAAAGAGTAAGCAACAGGCCGAGAGCAGACACTTGCTTTAGTAGTGGAGCCAGGACTGAAACTTGAGCCCATGCCTGCGGCTGAACTCCGTGCCCCGGCAGCACGTCTCCGTGTGTCGGTACAGCATCCTCATGTCTGCACCTCACCGGTGTCCAGTGCAGTCCTGGGCAGCCGTAACCAGTCAGTATACAAACAACACCGGAAAGTGTTCTCTCCCCACACTGCTGTGTTCTCAGTGCCCCAGGCCTTGCTTCACCCCATCGCCAGCACGAGCGCAGCCTCGACTATTGCTTTCTTTCATGATCTTGCAACTTCTAAAGTGAACTGCATTTTTGCTTTATCACTTTATTTTATTGCTTTACTATTTTACTTTAATTTGTGGTAAGTTACGTTATAAAATGCACAACAGAATGCACACAGTTTTGGTTAGGGCTTTTAAAAGCAAGTAAGAGCTGAAAGCTGACAGCCTCCTACCTATTCAAAGAGCGGACTTCTCAGTTTTAATACTGCAAAGCGCCAGTGGTTTATATGCTTACATATTTTTCTTAGAGTAAGAGAAAAACTTGTTTTTCTCCAGTGAATCTGGACTTGAACATTTTTAAAATGCCAATATCATTTATTCACTTATTCATTCCAGAATTGTTTTTGAACATCTGAACATGTGAACTCTAGGCCTGGTAACTGTGCTGGACTTTACACAGTAATGCCTGTGCGAGTGACAGCAATGTCATGCAAAGGCAAGTCAAAATCGGTATCCCATTCTAGAGCAAAGAGAGACCACAAGTGAATAAGTAAGTAAAAACCACCTTCTCTTTATTGTTGAACATTAGGGCTATTTCCAGTTTACCACGATTGCCAAAGTATGATAAGCAAAGAAAGGTAGGTTTTAAAAACACAATTTTTAAGGGCTTTCCTCTCGGAATTTTTTGGCGGAAGGAAGGAAGGAAGAAATGTATTTCAGCCCTGTAATCCTAATCATCAACAGAGTAAAGGATTTTGTGACTATATTTCCCTCTCTTTCAAGTTTCATGAAATAAAAAATTAAGAGAGAAAAAAAACTCACCCTTCCCTTATTTAGTGTTTCTTGTGCTTCTAACTTATAAACCAGAAAATCTAGAAAATACAAAATGGAGAAAAAGAGCATAAGTTATTCCTTGTGGAATTTTTAGACATCGAAAAGAATAAAGGCAAATTTTATTCAGAATTTTAAAAATGTTTTAGGTTTAAGACAATCCACTTGGTGACTTATACACTTAACTTTGTCTTTTAAGGCTTTAGAAAGAATTGAAAAGAACTACTATACAGTCTTCCTCTTTACCTTAAAGCTGTGAATCTTGTATCAACAAAATCCACATCATAACCAACTGACTGAAAGTGCATTTAGAATGTGTACACTGTGACGAGCTCTCCTTGAGATCAAGGACGGAAAAACATCTAAGGACAGAGATAACTTACTGCTGGCCGCTAGGTGGCACATGGAAATCACCCAGGACCTGAAAAGTTTCACTCCGTGGAAACCATCCTTAATGCGCTTAAAGCTTTATTATCCACTAGATGGCTCTATAAAATCACTCTGCGATTGAAGACAAGGAAAAATCCAAATCCTGTCAAAGCATTTCAATGATCTTAAACTTCTCTTCTTCACACAGGCTTAATCCAAGGGTCAGCAAAACATCTTAGCCCATACTGCCCTCCCCTGTTCTCCCTCCTACCCGCACTGAGGTAGTCAGACGGAACACCTCACTTAAACCTCGAGACTTACCACAAAACATGAAGAAAGAAAAATAAGAATGCAGGTTACTTCAAATCACAAGCGATATGAAGTCCATGCTTTATTGAAAACTTCTAATAAAAATCAATAGCATTGCCTAATACTTGTGCTAAATGTTAATTTTTCAAACCAAACCAACTGGTTGGTGCCAATAAAGCCTTTATCACAAGACAGAAAAACAGGTGCACAACCTAAAAGGCATCATCATATGAGATCGATTCATTATGTATAAATGCAGTCATATGTACATGTATATACAATATTTGTCATATTCTGGACAGTGCATGCTGTTACTTTCCTGGGTATCTGTGGACAGAAGTTCTAGGTGTTAGCAACGTATGTAATATTCAAATGGAAAGGTGTGTGTTATTTTTGAAGTAATACATATAACCAATATATGAACAACCTCAAAGCAGCACAAACTGAATGAAAGATTCTAAATCCAATCCTGAGCAGGAATTATTTTGTTGCACAATGTATAGCATATTGCTTGATATCTCCTTCTCTGTCCACGTATGAAACAGACTTTGGGTGAGTTGAAAAATGTGTTAGACAAAAAATAGTAAAGCTAGTACATGTTACTTCAAAGAAGAGTATGATAAAAAAAAAACTTAGAACACCATTTATATTATTTATTTACCTTCCTTTGCTTTTTTATGTTCAAGTCTTTCCTTCTGCAAGGATTTCTCTAATCTTGATCTGTGTTCATACACAACTGGAAAAAAAAAAGTTAAAACTCATCTTCAAAGAATCAGAAATTCTAAAGTAAAATTAACATCAATTTTCAAAACAGGAAGAAGTCAGTTTAGAGTCCTTTCACAGTTAAAATTAAAATGCAGGCATTACTTAAGTTCCACTTCCGAGTAAAAAATAGACAGACTAATAGACATAATTCTGGGCCGACTCCTGTGCAGTCTGCGCCTCTTTATAGAACCAACGCTGTGGAAGAGGCTTCCACCTTCTTGGCAGCTCCTTGTCCTCTTGCTTCTGGAAGGTGAGTCTCTGAGGTTCTGTGTCTCTACTAGACAAGCATGTCCAGTCTCATGACTTCAGTTCCCATCAGCGCAGCATTTACCCCCACATCTGTATGTCTAGTTCCCACCTCTCTCCTAGGCAAGAGGAGAGCATTTCCACCCAGATATTCCATACGTACTACTGAGCCAACATGAGTGGAGTCTGAATTAAAGCTGCTTGAGTCAGTGAGGGAACGCGGGCAGCATACTGACGTTGGCTGAAAGAGGCCACAGAAACAAAGGCAGAAGGGACCGTCCCCATGAAAGAACCTATAGCAGCACCCACAAAAGAACAAGTTAGGCTTACATCGGTCATGGCAAGAAACCAAAGGCAAACTGATGTCAAGCTGTAGGACCTTCCCGAACTTCATCAACCCTACCTACCCAGGCTACTGAAGGAGACAGAGCTGCCCAGCGAGCGGGGGAGGGAGGGCAGATGTGTTCTGGGGAAAACAAGGAGAAGCCTATCCATCCCAACTCCCCCCCCCCCCCCCCGCAGGCCTCACGTCTGCAGCAAACAGGAGCTGCAAGAGAGGGGGAAGCTTTACCTCTAAATGAACAGAATACGTATCAGCACACAGGACTCGACCAGACACGATACTTACTAAACCAAGACTGTGCTTATGGATACACGTTATTGAAAGATTTTTTTTTTTTTTAATCTGAGAGAAGCTAAAAAGCAGTGAAGTCTGTCCTGGATGTCATGCAAGGACAGAAAAACTAGCCCTGGAGAGTGGTTGGAAAGGGAAGAGGAGGAGAGAATAAAGTAAGTTTCTAGTGTGCCCTTTAATCCTGTTTGTTCAGCATTATGGTCACATATGATCTCATTCCCTGGCAGGATAAGCCAAGCCGGTTATTTGGTTCTCTTACCATCCCTTGCTCCCCATGACCACCTACGATGGAATTTACTCGTCAATCACTGACTGACCTTGTACGGTACAGACAACTGCCCAACACTGCTGGCCGCCCAGAGTTGCCATGGTTGCAGCAACTCCCCTCCCTGACGTCTGCTTGCTGCTGAAGGACTCCCCTGTCCCTCCTCCACCCTTTCCCCACTGCCACCCCTGCCAGTTACCAGCCATTGCTGTCCTCCCTCCAACACGGCCATGTCTCCAGGGTAACTCCCCTTCTTCCCAGCACTGCAGCTCTCCTCTGGCCTTCCCACACAAACCCTCCATTCCCAGGTCCGCGTCTAGGACTACCGCAGTGCCCGCCTCTACTCACACCTCTGCTAACATCTCGCCCACAACCCCTGGAACGCCAGCCACCACCCAGACTGGTATGGCGTCGTCCCCTGATTGCTTTTCTGCCCCAACTCATCTTTCCCCTCATCTCAGCTTCCCTTTAATCACTGAAATAACCCTTGCCCCATTCCCTTTCTCCATTTGGGTTCCTATTCTATTCACCAGATGATCCCTCCCGCCACCCCCGTGCTGTTGCTATAAAGGAATTAACTGCACTCCTGTTAAGTACCTGGCTTTGCAGTATGAGTAGAAATGCAAAGTGAAGAGACACGGATCTTGGCCCCAAGACGCTCTAGTCCAACACAGGAGATAGGTAATTTTAAGTAATTAGAACTAAATGCATTTGGCATAATAGAAGTATATTTAAACCCAGGGAGAGAGAGGGGTAACCCTGCGTGGAGGAGGAGTGAGGGAGGATTCTCAGGGTGGCACTCTCTTAGCTGGCTTTGAGAGTGAAGAGCAATTTGGTAGATGGGAGCACTGAGGAGAAAGGCACTCCTGGAAGACATCACAGGGACAGAGGCAAAGAGGTACTGAAATTGGAGTGAAGGTAGTTTTGTTCCAAAAAGCCTGGTTCAAATCCATTATTGAGAAATGAGATTTTTTTTCAAACATATATGTGCACAGTATATGTCTCAGCCAATTTGTAAAAGCCTATTAAAATCAAGAGGCTCCTTGGATTGGTACTAATACTACCATCTTAAATGACATTTGGAAGGGGGGAGGCAAAATAAAGATTAGTGCTACAGAACCTCACTAAGCAAAGCCCTGAACTGTGTGCTCATAGCCTTTCAGAATTTCAGTCAGGTGGGGAAAACTTGCAGGGAAATAGATGAATTACAGAGTTATTATGATTCACAAAGGCAAGAAGAGGATGCCATGGGAACACCTAAGCTCCCCAGCTGGAAGGAGAAACATTCCCTCATCTCCAGACCACTGGCCAAAGTTCCCACGGTCTGGGTAGAGGGTCCCAGGAACATCACCGTGCTGGTTAATAGGAAATCTGGCTGCACTAATTGGACATCTTATGGACAATTTCAGCTAGCACGTGCCTTATTTTCAAAGAAAGGAAAACAGGTAAAGTAGTCAAGATCTTGCTCTAATGGAACCAAAGTGGCAGCAGAGGTCCCAAGTCTAGGGTGCTCCTGGGTGGAGGTCAGGACCATGAGGGGGAAACAGCTCCAGTCCAACAACACCCAAGATAAAAACAGAACAACAACAACAACAAAAACAGCAGCACAGCCTAGAAAACGTATGTGAGGGGCTGCTCACCACCCATCCCCAGCCACCTCTGACCCTAAATAAAACTAATATTGTGGAAGGGTAAGGATGGAGAGAAAACACTGCATTTACAAATTACAACCCTGTGAAATTCTTCTTGACTTATTAAAATACAGCAGCAATCACTGTAAACTCAGGGTCGTAAACTGAACATTATGTGGTACTCGGTCATCGGGTGATTATCTTTGGTTTAGGAAGCAGAGAACTCATCAGCACAACTTCATCTTGGAAAAGGGTGGGGGCTCCACCACCTACACCAGGCGGAGAGGGAGTGTGGGGCTGGGGGAGTGTGGGGGGAGCTGGTGCACGAGCTTTATTCTCTTCCCTGCGATTCAGTTAGGAAGAGAATGTGCCAACAGCTGGTCCAAAGTACACACTGACCAAACTGAATCACACAACTATCTTTGACAGTTTTCTGCACAATAGTTATTTATACGTTCAACATATTAATAGCAGTGTGTCTCAGGAGCCAGAAGATCCTAGAATATGTGGTTAGAAACTTTAATAAGACACCTGAAGAGATGCTATACAATGTCCACAAAGAGGCGATCAGGTTTATCGATTACAATCCACATTCAAAGGCCCTGGGACATCTGAGACGTATTCACCAACACATAAAATGGTATCACTAATAGCACGACCTAAGGCAAGAATAATATGGTTTTTGCAAATGCAGCAGAAAAAAAGATGTGGCAAACAGAAATAGAGGATATATGTAGAAACCATGAGGTAACTGTACAATTAATATGATCTGACTCAGAACTGGTCAAGTCATTATTAGAGTAACAGCTTCCAGTCCTGACGTATAACTTTAGAATTCAGAAATGCTGTGAGGGTTGGAGACCGTCGCCAAGGAGGGAGGTGCGGGAGCGGAGCAGCAGGGACCCATGGCAAGGTGGAGAAGAGCTGTTCTTCGTCAGGCTTAGGAAAAGGAAAACAAGCCGAAAAGGAGTCTTAAACTATAGGCTGAGGAAACCACATTCAGTAAAGTGAAGTGAGAGTAAAAATTAACCCTTAGAAAGGAAGGGAGAAGGAAAGAGGCTGGCGATAATGTCCCGGTTGAGGGTACAGACGTCCCAGATCATTCCTTACGGGGCGAGTGGCTGAACTTCTTTGTACTTCTGTTCCCTTACATGGTGCATGGGAGTAACACTAATGCCCATCTCTTTGGGTGGATGTCAGGGCTAAACGGGTTAATATACACCAAGTGCTTCAAACACTGCAGGGCACAGAGTAGATGCTAGAAAATACTAAAATATCTTTTCAACTATCTGTGATGGCTTAAAAGTGCCAGACAAGGAATCAGGTGATTCCCTGAACCCCTTCAACCCTGAAGTTAAAATCTAATAATAACAAAGTAATTATACACACACACAGATCTCGAGAGACACTTGAAACAGCAATGAAATATTGGTCTCAGTTTCCTTTTACTTAAAACAATTCCCCTAAAAAGAAGGATGTTGTGAATAATCATTCTAACAGCTTAGTAAAACCTATAAGCGTATTTTTAAATAAAAGTTCAAGGACAGTAAAACAGACCAGATAGAATTTTTGTGTTCTTACTATCTCTTCTAGAAAACTTCCCTATCGATGAGCACACACACAGACCTACACTACCCTTAATTTTTTAACATGCATTCTCCAGGTTTTTGAACTGGTGATTTATCTAGAGACGTTTGCTGTTTTGCTGAAAAGGAGGATTGCTAATCAATCCTTGTCCCTACCTCTATTTTTCTATTTCTATTCTGAAGTCAAGGGCATCAGTCAAGAAAAACTAACACTGCTAGAACCTCTGCAACAAAAAAGGTATATAATGAATATTTTCAAAGCACCAAGCAGGTTCAAGGGAAAAAAAGTATAAAAATAATGGTTCAATCTGGCCTTCAAGATCGTTAATGCAGACCAACACTGCAGCAGGGACAGGATGTGAATCACAAGAACTCGTGAGACAAAGATGAAAATCCATAACACTCAACATCTCCCCTGCTTACTGACAAAGAGCTTAATATTTTCCATTCAGTCAAGACTGGAAAGAGTTTTTATTTCCCCCTTAAAGCACTTGAGAGTTTAAAAACATGCCAGCTTCCCCCAGCAATTTTCCATTTTAACTCTTACTTCCATCCCTCTATCTGAAAGAAATTAGCTGTATACATCCACTTAGGAGTAAAATACACATCTATTACATTTCAGGGCAGACTCTTCCAATCCAGAAAGAAAGCAACACTCTAAATTTAGACAGAAAACACTGTAAAATGTTTTAACACCTTAAGCCAATAGAGGACAGCATTTCTTTGGCAGCCTGTGAAATTCTGCTTTCAGTCCTGACAATAACACTTTTATCTTTACTTAAAAACAAAAACAAACAACTGAGTCTTGGTATGAAAGACACCCAATTCAACTTGAGAAAACATTGATTTTTGAGGACCTTTATCATTTTACAGGTGATAAAAATTAAGATGAACAAATCTGTGCCTTTGATCACTGTGGCTGAAGATTTTAAGTAGGATAGCAACAGATGACAAAAAAGGAAAACAAACTGAAATCAATATAGTTCTCAGAACACAATACTTCAGAAGTTTTGTTTTATTTTTGTTTTTAGGCCTAAAATTGTAGACATTTATTACCTGTTTAAGAGCAGTTTTGGGTTGTGGTTCTAACTGGCTAGAAGAGGGGTGGAGGCCCACCACCCTCACCTCCGCTCAACAAAGAGTCAGAAATTAACACCAAGATACCATCACGGATACAGTTTCCCAATTATCCTTCCCTCCTTCTTTCATAATTTCACCTCCTAAGAAGTCTGAGAAAGAATAGCAAAGATCTTAGAAAACAACCCACATAAAGCAAGTAAAAAGACAGAAGAAGGGGGACAGTGATGACCGTTTTGAGGATCACACTGGATCCTCCCTCGGCCCTGGGAGTGAGCAAGGGCCCCCCTCAGGCTCTTCTTCAGTGTCTCGGCCGCCTCTTTCCACGAGGTCTCCCCTCGATCTCCGAGCATCGTATCCTCCTGACTCCAGTGGGACCTCTCACAGGTAACTCGGAAACCTCAGGTCCAGCTTTGGCTTCTCACCTCATCCCAGTTTTGCACCTTCCAGTTCAAGTCAACCTTGCCAGTCCTCTCGACAACTTATGGCTGCATTTCATTATTAATTAAGCCTGTCCTGTGGTTGGTTCCCTCTGCTAAATTATAGATTCACATCCCTGGCCTGGGGGCAAAACCTTCCAGAGGCTTCCCGCCACACCCTGAGTGAAACCCAAAGCCCTTGAGATGCCCTGCCCCACCGCCCACCCTGCTCCAGCCACAGCAGCCTGCGTGTGATCTCCTGAACAGGCCAGGCCAGCTTTCACCTCGGCACCTCCGCTGCTCCTTCTCCAGGTTCCTGCCTGACGAGCCCCCTCACTTCCCTCTGATCTTTACTAAGAAGATACCGTCTCCTCAAGTCCTTTCTTGGACAGTCGATCTAAGATTACAGCCTGCTTCCCACCCACACCACTTCCAGTCTCCTTCCCCACTTTATTTTTCTCCTTAGCACTTAACTTTCTTTACTAGATTTTTTTTCTTTGCTTTATTTATTGCCTTTCTATCCAACTAGAATATAAGCTCAATCAGGGCAAGAATTTCTGGTTTGACTTATTTCACTGCTGTATCCCTGGTATACTGAGTAGTAGGCATTTCGTAGATAATCAGTGAATGAACGAACTATACGTGCCAGGAAGGTGGCGAATGGCTACCTTTTCTTTCCTTCTCTTCTATAAGTACCACTACTTCAGTTCCAATCCCCCAGTTCCTAATATCTAGTATTCAGTAATACTTGTGCAATGAATGAATGCATTTAGGAGATACTTCATTCTCTCCTTCATTTGCCTGCCATCCTTCAAGTCGCAGCATTTTTTAACTGAATTTCTGTATCTGTTGGCTCATTAGTACTCATATTCCCAGAGAAGAGACAGACAACAGAACAGAGATGAAATATAAATTTTTCTGTTGATGTATATAGGCTCATATGATTAGCATTAGTTAAACCATAGCCCTGAAATATAGAAGCTTTCAGAATACTGAGAGAAAAGAAGGACAGTCTGACTAGGCATTTTTCTACTGCATGGCAATTGCAGTTTTTTGGGGGTTTTTTTTGCACAATAAAGTTCCTACAATAGTTCATGCAAGTGTCTATTTTAAGTTTGAGAATTCATACAGCTTATGAAGTCATTTAAATGGAAATTTTAACCATGGTTTGAATTGGTGCTTAACTACCTTTCCTATTTTGGATAAAACTATACCCAGGCTTTCCCTCATGACACTATCTAACTGAGATCTGGCTTTTTCAAACAAGTATTAACATTAGCTGACATAAGATGCATGTCTTCACACAAGTCTCTTTTTGGCATTTTTTCAAGTGGTGGGCTGCTAATAATCATTCTTCTTATTAGATGAAATCTACTCAATCACTTTTCTCTTAGCTGCTTCGAGCCCAGCAGCATTCCAGGCACCTTGGGAGAGCCTTCAGGGTAGGATTTACTCTCATAAAAGGTTCTGATCAATACATTTGGGTTGAGAGAGAAGGTTAGGACAGGTAAAGCGGTAAGAAGACAACTGGAGATCACCAAGGTGAGGGGAACCAGGCTGACGGGGCGCCCTGCTGAGCCCGCAGATTTTCACACACAGTCTCTCAGCAAACCAAGAGGAAATGTACCCCCCGTCCCATGAAAATGCGGGACTCTATAAAGTAGAAGTTACACTTCTCAAAGGAATGAATAAGCACATATGAGAACATATGGGAAACTTATGTGCTCACAGTAATAGAAGTAAACATTATTCTAAAATTGGATGTATAGAAATAGACCCTCTAGAGTAATATTCTTAGCTAGCAATCAGATTTCAGCTGGACAGCATCACAATATTTCAGGAAATAATGCATGAGGGAAGAAAAAGACGGTTAGGTTTCTGGTCATCCAAAATTGACGCAAGTGCTCTTCAGATGGGCTAGAATATGCAAAAGCACACTGGTTTTATAATGGGAGTAAAAATTTCTGCATAAACTTTTCAAAATCGATGTGCTTGAACCAAACATAGAAGACATTTAATTTTCTTAAGTTATCTGATTTTTTCTTGGGAATTCACCTCTATGGACACTTTGAGTAATGCCAGCAAAGAGGAAAAAACCTAAAATCCAGTACTCAAGTATCAACTCCTAAAAAGTTTTTATATGGTATAAACCTGTATCTCAGAGAATACCCACAACACAGGCAGGATGAGCTGGGCTGAACTGGCTTTTCCTTCAAATCATCACAGCAGTACACGAGCAACCCCATCTTCATCCAAACTCTCTGTATCAAGTTTTCACTCCAAAATGTGAAAATATGCAACATATTTTGGAAAAGGTTTCATAAAAATCTGGCTTATAAAGAGATGCTATATAAGGTCTCTTATCTGTTGCATCCTGAATATTTCATTTAACAAATCAAACAAGTATTTACTGAGCATTTAGTATATGCCAGGCATTGTTTTGATACTTGAGAATACATCGTGAGCACATAAAAAATATCTGCCTTTGGGGAGCTCATATTCTGCAGACAGATAGAAATGATAAACATAACTAATAGTATATTAGAAGTTAGTAAATGTCATGGGTGAAAAAAAGAAAAATGTGAAAGAGACTGGAGGTGTGGGAAGGATGGGTCAGGTTTCACTTTTAAACACGGTGGTCAAGTCAGGATTCACTAAGAAGGAGACACTGGAGCCAAGACTTGAAAAAAGTGAAGGAGTTACTCCAGATACCTCAGGTTAAGTGTTCCAGACAGAAGGAACGGGCAATGCAAAGGCCCGTTCTACTGTGCAAGCATACCTGGGATGTTCTAAGAAAAGGAGAGGGACTGGAAGAGTCGAGGTGGAGAGAGCCTAGAAGGTCAAGGGTGAAGGTGGGGACAGGGCAGATAGCGACAGGCCTTGTAAGACCTCATGAAGACTTGGCTTTTATTCTGAGAGAAATGGGGAGTCACTGGTGCATTCTGAGCAGTAACATGGGATACTGACTTTGAGTTTAGAATAATGATCAGTCTGACCACGTGGGTGCAGAATGCAAGCAGGAAAGCTAGTTAGTAGCAGGTGTCTGCAGTCATCCAGGCCCGAGTATGACAACAGAATAGGACCAAGTGCAAGTTGCAGCCAATTCTGTGGTTAAACTTCAGGTAAGCCCAGTGCGTGTAACCAGCTGAGATGGGGAAGGCCACCATGGACTAGGTCTGTGAGGAAGGTCAGGAGTAAGCCTTTACTGACTGCAGAGTAATTTACTCAGCCTGTAGGAGTCAATCTAGATTCCCAAAGGCAACATATGTAGGGATGTTTTCTTCCAATGGAGGCAGGAGAAAGAACAATCCAGAAAGTGGACAGAGAATGTGTAAGAGCACTGGGGCAAAAAACCAAAAACAAGGTATTTGTCATATTCCTCAGACTTCCCTGAAAGTAAGAACCACCTGGAGTGCTTGTTCATTGCATAGATTCCTTGGGCTCAACCTGAATCTACTGAGTCAGAACTTCCAGGGAAGAGGCTTGATTTTCTGAACATTTAACAAGTGTGCCCCGACTCCCCACTCCCCACCCCTCCCCTCAGCCCAACTCCTACTCCCCACGAACTTTCATAGGAGCGTTCTGGAAACAGAATGTTTAGCATAGGTTTGACATAAAAGTGGGTAATCTGGATGGGGAGAGAATGAATGGGATAGGGCTACAATGGACTTAATCAAATCTGCATATAAAAAATAACTTTATGAGTAGTGTAGAAGACATAGTGATCCAAGAGAGTAGAGGTTGACGGATTAGTTAAGAGGTAATTTCAATAACCTAAAATAAACTTCCATATTGCCCAAATGCAAGATGATCTCCAGTTTTGCCAGTAAGACAATCTCATAAAAAAAAGTGGATTTTTTTTCCAACTGGAATATACAAAATTTTAGAGAAGTAAAAATGAGTGGGGAGTGAAAAAGAAAATGAACAGGCACTTAAGGATATCCTAATGGCAACTAAATATTGAAAAAGTGGCCAACTAAATTAGTTATCAGGGAAATCAAATTAAAATCATAATGTAACACCACTGTCCTCTAAGCTGTATACTTATGATTCATGTACTTTTCTGAATGTATAGGTGTTTATATAAGATCTTGAGCCTTGTTATTTTCAGTTACTTAAGTGCAATTAGTAGTGAAATACAAAACATTTAGATAGGTCTCTTTTTTCTCCGTCTGCATCTCCCCCAATTTGATTCAAACTCTCCACAGGCATGTCCGACATGTGTGTCTGCATCACCTTGGGTCAGTTTTTTTTGTCCTCTGATAGTTCTCTGAGGCATACTCATCTTCACTGCCGCTACAGCACTGGTGCAATCTGTCTGACGCTATCATGGGAAATGTCCTAAGTCACAAATATTTTGTAAAAAGTAGGACAGGACATATTCACTTGTCTTGTAGGTGCAGATTCGTGCTTTCTGTAGCCCTAGCTCCTGAATGTATTGGGGGTGTTTTTTGCTTTGTTCTGTTTTTGCGGGGAGAGGGGTAGTGAAAAGGCTTATTTATAAAGATATTTTGCATTTGCAATTGTGAGGACACATTTCTGGGAATGAATATCCACACTATCTTAAATGCTGCCGCACCAAAAATCAAGATTTTGTCAGGTGCCCTCCATAAATATCTAACCTCATTAAACAAGGTCATTTTGGGCCAATGCGTCTTCCTCACACAGTGCTCTGCTGTTTAAAATAAAGCAGTTGGGAAAGCACCCAGAAATAGCAGAGGCTTTGTACTCACTCCAGTACAACGAGACCCCCTCTTTTCTGAGCAGCAATTTTGCAGGGTGAAGGAATCTTGCCTTAGAATAGTCAAGCATATGCAGTAATCACTGACAGAGGGAGAGGAATGCGTGGAAGTAAAATATATTTCAGAAATAAGTGCAAGATGCCTGAGTGACTGGCTCACAGTGCACTATGAAAGTGGATCCAAGGATGGTGTCGAGATTTCTGGTTTGTGCTACTACCGTGTGAAAGGAGATCCAGGACCAAGGAGGGCGGTGGGGGTTTGAGGGGAGAGGAGTCACGCATCCCATGTTGGACATGTTTCATGTTTGACAGGGATATCAAGACAGTACAGGGAGATACGCAGAGTAATGGAAGAGACACTTGAGTTGCTGGTAGCTGAAGGTCACTGCTGGGAAGGTCTATTTCACTGTCACTTACAAGTCTAAGAAGACCCAACACAAGGACCCCTGTGAGGTAAATCCCAGCTTCTCCTCCACAGCCACCTCTTACTCTTCCTGGCTTTTTTTTTTTTTTTTTGGTCCCACAACCAAACTGTTTAACCACGTATACAGGTTACCACTGAAGGAACTTAGAAAGAGACTGTAGGGACAAAGTCAACACCAAATGTCTAAAACCTGCTTCACCAGTTTGATTGGAATTCTTAAGTGATATCCTGCATTCTCTTTCCATTTTTGAACATTTTAAGTTCTCCTTTGAAATAGGAGCATAATTAACTACAATTTCTTTTCTTTTCTTATATTTGCTACAGAAAAAATGAGTATTTTCCTGTGGTTGGTTAAGAAGATCACATGTGGTCCTAAATAAGAGTATCTCCTGCACTGATGTACCAGGCACTGCCTGATTTGGTGAGGGGAACAGGGTGGGGGTTATATTTTAATCACTACTCACTGCACAGCATGTAAGAGCCCTTAAAAGCAGAAGGCAGAGATCAATGGGTGAGACCCTAAAGTTCAAATAAAAACATTATTCTTTCTTCATCCTTAAGAAAGGATGTATGGATTTTATAGGGATAGTGGGAGACTTCCCATGATGATGTGATGTGAGGAGGCTACAGAAAGTTTTGTGAAAGCTTATTCTGGTGAGTAGGCCCTGAGATACTTCCATCATACTGGCCTCTATCATGCAAACACAGTCACCCACGATGTGACACGCAACAGTGAGATAAGGGTCTGCCTTCACCGTGGTCCCTGGAGGAGTTCCCAGGCAGTCTGGACGACCCACGTCTGTTCTCCCATGGGGCCCTAAGCAAATCTCTATCCACAGTCTGATTAAAATACTTCACGTATAGATTTGTCACTCCTACTCCTTTGTGGAGTTACTTATGAGAGTCAGTGTTTTTACAATTTGTGCATATTGTCACTGAGCCTTGAGTCTGGTGCAAGCTGGGGACCCTCTGATTGTTTACTGAATGACTAAACCAAGACAATCAGCACATAATGTTAACAATGTACTCTTCATATCAATTTCATAAAATTTACATACAAAATGTGTAAGTGGTTACATACCAAGATAGATTTCTGAGACCAGCTTTAAGAAACTTTAAATTTGAAACAGCTGACTTATACCAACGTAAGCATAGGCATTCACTGGCAACCTCTAAAAGTTTCTTTATAAAAGGTAGAGACAACATATCTAATATCTATGTTGTTTAAATTAACAAAGTGCATGGGGATTTCTGGAAGCACAGTAAAAGCAATAGACAGCCCAGATCTTTAGAAAGGTGCATGACGGGACGTTAAAAGAAAGCAAACAAAATCTTTGATGTCATCAGCATTCTAATCAGAGTTCAGACTTCCAAGTTTTCTTTTCAGCCCATTCCATACTTAGTATTCATGTTAAATCCATTGAAAATAACTTAAGTAGGACTGAGATGGATTAGCCTAGAAGAAGAAAAAAAAGAGAGAGAAAGAAAAAAGAGACAGACTGACAGAGAAGTAGAAACAGATGGAGCCAAGAGATAATTTAATGAGAATTTTTCAAGTAATTTAGGGAAATAACACTGGCCTGAGCCAAGATTCCTGAGCTCCTTGCAAACCAAACACTAACCAGTTCTGGGCTCACATTTAAGAAACTTTACCTTTTGAATTCTATTTCCTCAGCAATAAAATGAAGCAGTTGGATGTTTGAGTCACCAAGGTTCTTCCAATGCTAAAATTCTAAATATGCATATTTGTTTGTTTATTTAAATGAAGTATAGTCAGCTACAATATCAATTTCTGATGCATAGCACAATGTCCCATCCATACGTATATATACATATATTCGTTTTCATATTCTTCTTCATTAAAGGTTTAAATATGCATATTTAAAGCAAAGGAGAAGAGTGGCATCAGCAATACACTATCATTTCCAATTGGTTTTGCATATTCTTAGTGAAATAAATCTGAATAAGATAGGAAAGACTCAGTTTTGCAGAAAGGCTCTGATTTTTTCAGTAAAGGTTTTTGATAAAAGAATGCTATTTTGGATTTCTTTGTCATCTATGATTTTCAGTAAGTTGAAAACTATTACATATAAACTAAGACCCTGTGTCACACGTAAGGGGTCCCAGAGTGGGGCTCTCTTTTTCTACAGGTATGACTCTAAAAAGTGCAAACACATTATCCTTCTTTGATACTGAATGAATTAAAAAAGCAGTAAAGTGCATACAAATCCAGTCGCTACTCTAATTGCAAACAAGTCTAAGGAGCATGTTTGCTCCTTTGTCTCCCTGCCTGATAAATGTTTCAATTTGCTCTCCCCATAACTGACTCTTCCACATCCTGAGAAATAACCAAGCATATCTGGTGAACAGCCTGAACATAGAGGTGGGAGAATGCAAAGGCCAGGTGTTCCTTGGAGATTTCTGCACGTGTCTACTCGTACATATCTGCAGGCAACATTTAATGGTAGAACAGGACAGATGCTAGAAGTCCAGAGATTTGGATTTAATTTTTAATCTGAAAAATATTTATTTTTATTTTAAATAAAAAGTACTCATTTTATTTTATATACATTTTATTTATATTTATTTTATGTCCTACTTTCCTTACTGGTCAAATAAAGGGGCTTAGCAACTGGTTTCTAAGGCTTCTTCCAGCTCTAAAATTCTCTGACTCTCTGATGTGGTTTAACAGGCAAGGATACAGAATCAGAACTGTGGAATGACCTGGATCTTGCAGCATAATAGTGATGTTCAGAAAGAATGCTGGCCTGACTGAAACAGGGGGACCCAGCAGGGCTATAAAAGAAGACAAGAGGTGGGGCAACATCTTTATTTGGCTAAAGGGCTTAAGTCCCTTTGCTTCTGCAAAGTATCTGAAAATGATTAAAATTATTTTGACAGCTGCAAGTAATTGGGAGGTGGGTAAAACAGGAAGTGCAGGCACACAATAACCTCACTGGTTCCAGATTCAACCAACTCAGTATTTATAGTAATTTGGACATGGGTATCTGATGTTTATTATTAGTCTACATTTTGACTTTCAAGCATTATAGAGTAAAACTAACTATAACTATAGCTCAAAACAAGACTCATTAGCATACTAGACACTTCATCTCTGATGTTGTGTTATTTCTCCATTGACTAAGTGTAAATCAGAATTTCTCAGGAAGAGCAAACAGTTATTCCACTAAAGATCTTGGTTCTATTCTTTACCACCTTGTAGATAAACCTACCACCAAGAGGTTAAATATATTTGCAGATAAGTGTTCATATATTCAGGGAAAAAATGTCCTTCAAAACTCACTTCGGTAGCAACCATCATAAACTCTGCTTTTATAGTTCTTTACAATTTATATACAAAGAGCTTTTACACCCAATTCACATGTAATTTATGGGAGAACAAGGTGCTGTTTGGAAATTACTCCTATCTACTCATTAGAAGATCTAGTGACCTTTCTTTAGCCATTAGCTCACCTTACATGTACAGTATTAAAAACTGCATTTACTTAAGAAGCATTAAACTTTTTGGTGATTTAGTGTGGGTCTCAATCCATTATTCCAAATTTCTGAGGAGCTACTTCATAAGAAAAGGAATCCATTTATTATGGTAATTTTGTGACTGTCATTCAAGAGACTGTGAGAAGTAAAGGAAATTATCATCTTTAAATTTACCTTTAAATCGTTGATACAGCATACCTGCCACCCCATTATAAAGCTGTGCAAACCTAAGTATTTAGATAAAAGAAAGGATTTTTTTGTACCTACTGCTAAATATGAATTATCATAGGAGACTTGGGACAATTTTTAGTTAATATTCATGCTTGGTTTGTTCATCTTTGCTTTAGAATTTTGAGAACTCACTGGGTAAGTTTTTTTTTTTTAACATTTTAAAGAACTCATTTTTGAGTTCTACTTTTAATGAAGATAATTTTGTGCTACTTTGTTACTTACTCAGTGACTCAATAAAAAGTACAGTACTTATAAGTAGCCTATCCCTTGAACACCATAAATTTATGAATTAGGAATTGTAACCCTGGATCCAAAACAATAAACCTAGAAATACACATTAGGCAGTTACTTAAATAAATACATAATTAGCAGTATATGTAGGCAAACAAAAAAAAATAGCACTAAATAGTTATTACAGCTTTTTTCTGAGGCTACCAAACACATACACACAAACACACACACACAATATATAAAACCAAAAACCAACAAAAAAAACTCCCTCTAATCTAAACATGGTTGCCCACGTACTGACAGAACTCAGTAAGTCATCCCCATACTAAATACATCAGAGTAAACGATACAGCCATTTCAGAGGGAAAAAATAAGCCAGGACTCATTAAAAAAAAAAAAAAAATTTCTCATAAGGCAGAAATGACAATTCTACATTATCAATATGCAAAATATACATATTTATCTGAGGTGCAGAAAGTATTTCCATCACCTTGTCTTTCAGTTTCATGAATTTGAAAAGAACATAGATGAAACCTACCAAGAGCATATTAATATTTTCTGGCCTGCTGTTTCACTAGAAATACACAAAAATACTTTTGTAATTCCATAAAGAAGTAGTAAAAGATGTTATGAGCTTAATTTCTCATTCTAAATTTAAATAAGTTTATAAAATATCACTATATATGATATATATCTGATGAAAATATATATCTAACAATATTGCATTATAGAATTGAAATAACTTTCACAAGATTTTCCTTACAAAGTCGATGATCAGAAATTAACCTACATAATAAGATAAAGCAAATATTGATAATTCACTGGTGTTTTTTTCTGGTAGGCTTACATTCCTTATTGCAATGGAAAAACCTGAAAGCAAACAAAAAAAAAATTACTGTGGTTACAAATTTTCTTTCAATACTCCAAGTAAGAATATAAAGTGGGGAAAAAATCTCTTTAAATTTGGCTTCTGAATGGTTCTGTTTTTCAGAGAAACTTTTTTCCTGAATTCTGAAACCAGAAACATGATTACCACTTTACATATCCATTTCTTGCAGTAAAAAAAAAAAATCTGTTACTTTTTTCTGTTTCCCCAATAAGATACTGCAATGTTGATCAAATAAAGGACAGATATTTTTTAAGTCATAAAGGGAAGCTTCATTTCTTTTCTTTCATCCATTTTTTCTTATGATTTCTCTAAAACTTAAAATGGAAACACGTATACATGAAGCAAAACATCAACTTAAGTTTAAAAAAACTTAACCAGGTTAAACTGAAGAACTGCACATCCACTTGGCTTTGATTCTGTAAATAAACACTAAAATATTACAGGGATTGCTGTGGTTGTTGAGAATTATGAATGCCTTTTCTTCTTTTGTTACAAAATTTTTCTGCACTTTTCAAATTTCTACACAAAAATAACCTACTCAAATTTGTCATAGTAATTAATTATGCTGATGCTCATTTTACCATAACTTAACTGAGGGGAACTTTTTTTTTATTGTACATATGCTCTAAAAGAAAGGGAAAGATCAAAATCTATTGATGAGCTCATTGTCATGTCCAAGGGACAGCATACATTTAGTTGAACTGTCTTCATAACTGATGTATGTTTCCAGTACTAGAAGAAAATTGTTGTTTCCACCGATGACTATTCTAACAGTGAAGTAAAGCAATTAATACAGTTTGGAATGCTTTTCAATAAAATAACTCAAAGCAAAAAGTTATTTTTCTTTAATGATTTCTCTTCCTTTTACCAGAAAAACAGAACCAACAACAACCAACTCGGCACAGAGCTTTCAATACAACTTCAGATTCAACAGAATGATTTAAATACAGAGACCAGAAACCACATGGGTGGAGAAGGAAATAAGTTTTCTATTTAACACTGACAACTAAATTCAGCAGAATATTCCATTTCCTGTATTCCACTTAATCGAATTTTACTACTTTGATATTCATAGTCTCCGAGTAAAATGAATTAAGAATTGAAACAGCAGCCTTTCAAAGATCATTCCAAAATACAATTCACGAGATAAATAAAAATGCCCGTTAAAAACATCAAGTCTTTTAATATGTTAAAATTACTTTCCCCAATGGAGATCTTAAAAGGATGTCATTAGAGCTTTATGTCCTATTTGTATTTTCTAAGTTAGTGTTATATACAAACGCTGATGTAATGTACCTTGTTTTCAACTATGAAGCCTTCGTATAGAAAGGTGAAGTTACTAACTCACAAGTAGTAAGACAAGTAATTTGCTTTTCTGGAAGTTGTACTTTATCAACTAATTAAAATATGGGTGAGGTTGGCTGCCTTTTTCAAAATGTCTATCATGCACCAGGCACAGAATAGATGTTTTCACCAGAGTCGTAACTGCAGAAAGCAAGCATAACCCTTATTTGAATACGCAATGAAACAGGCGCAGTGGCTAGGTAACCTGTCAAACATCATCCACGTATTTAATTATGGAGTCCACATTTGAACTCAGGTCTACATTCAATCCAAATTTTGGGAAAGTGCATAGTTTATCTTCCTGAGTTGGGTGTTCACACTGTGGCGTCATTAAAGTCTCTAATGTAATCTACTTCATCAAATACAGATTCAAACAGGTTATAAAATCCCAAATGAATTATTTTTAATGTTCTCTTCCAATGATATAATTGATCAATAATTGCCTGCTTTTCAACTCATGGAAACCACCTTTGTTTTTATTAGGGTTATTACAGAAGTAATGAAAAAAAGAAAAACCAATTTCTGAGGCCTGCCTAAACAGAGGCATATGGATTTGTAACTTGAAAGGGAAAGCTTATTCATTCAAGGTAACACCTTTCTGATTAAAGGTTAAATCCATAGTCTGAAAAAAACTGAAGTCAGGGAGTTCCCCCCCAACTTCTTTACATTTAATAAGTTCACTCTTCTTTGTGAGTGGAGGTTTTCTACATTAAATTGTTAAATCTACTTTTATGACCAGTCCTTAAAAAAAAAATTGATAGTGAAAACAGCAGCTTTCTTTCCATCCTACAGGCCAGGAGCTGGCACTACAGACTCAAAGAGTGGTACTCAGAGAGTGGTACCTGGCGCACACCTGCCGCACACTGCTTACAGCAGTCTCCAGTGCCAGGGTAGGGATGATGGCCAGTGGCACAGACAAGCATGGCCTAATGAAGCCTTCCAGCTTACATCGTCAGAGTTTCTGAATGTCCTGGCACACCCAAAGGAAAGGGAAGGGATGCTAAATTGGAAAGAAAACTGAATTGAGGGTCGGCAGATTTTCATTCCAGTTCCTTCTCTCATTTACTACTTCTGTCATTCTGAACATACGACCTTTCTGAACCTCCTTCTTCTAATCCATAATGTAAATACTAGGGCCTAAAATTCCCCTGTACGGCACAAAATAGGTACTCAATGAATTTCAGCTGAATTTAAAACAAGAAAAAGGCAGGATCTTGTTCAGGACTCTCAAGGCATGAACAATGAATAAATACAAGAAATGCCACATTCAGGAGAGAGCCACCTGGAGTGACGACCGTCACTGGCCACGGTGAGACGGTCCCCCCGACGGTGGGTGGAAACCAGCCCAAGAGGAAAACAAGGAAACGCAGCAGCAGGAAGAGGCCCCAACTGTGAGATTCTCTGGGGCACACCAGACAATCCAGCAGGCCAGGGAGATGGCCCATTTTCCTTGATGACTACAAGAGAATGCTGATTTCACTCAGTTTGCTATTGAATGAGTCACACGGGTGGTCAGACTGAGAAAATATGTGAGGGAGTGGAAAAATGTAAGTAATTACACAGATGTTGTAGAACTTACTTTAAGTTAAAAAATTCCTTGCTCTGAGTGTTTTGCTAACTTTGAGTATGCACAGGGACTGATATGTCCCCCCGCCCCAGGAAACAAGCCCCCACGGCCTTATTCTTCTCGAGGGCTGAGATGCCACTGACTGAGTTCCACTGTTGTAAACCCCAGGCAGGGAGTGAAACACCACGTAGCAGTCAAACATGCTTTAGGGGATCACAACTCTAAAGGATACTTAGAGAGTGAGTTTCATTTTATGACCAGTCTGGGACTCTGGGTTTTCCCCAGGGCCAAGTTACTGTACCGATATGCAGGGTAACTCAGCCCTGGACTGTTTCTGAGTTGTGCTGAGTGTCTCAGGAAAGATAGGTGTCTGCAGGACGGGTCTTTCCAGTCCAGCCTGACACTGCTTAGGATAAGCCTGGACATCGTGTCAACATGGCATGCGCTGTGGGTGCTGCTTCCCAAGGCGTCTGTCACCAAGTGGCAGAGTGTGAAGCCCGTCCAACCCGGGGGATGACTGGGGAAGGAGGATGGGACGGGAGGAAACTGATGCCAGGTAACATTCGAGGCCTTCAATGTATTTACTCTTTACACCAACACGGCAAGAGACGATTTTATTTTTTTTAAATTGGGCTCAGAAAGATTCAAAACCTTGTTTGAGGACGTAAAACTAAAATTGGGCAAACCTATGAGTCAGCTGGACTTCAGAGCCAACTACGTATGATATATGGAACAGGGACAAAAAGTTCAGTAGAAAACCTAAGTAAAATAACATCTTCCCCATGAAGACAAGTGGTTAAAGTACAGGTGAGTGCCAGAAAGACAAAAAAGTGAACCAGGAAGAGCTAAACTGAAAATAAAACCGCCTCCAAAACTTGATTATTTGAAAAGTTTTTTCAGAGTCTCACTTATTCTTATTATAAATAACTCTTATCAAGTTTGCTTACTGGGCTTTCAAGTCCACAGCAAAATTAGATGAAGCAGCTTTAAGGCGAGGGAGACAGAATGACTACACCAAGAAGCAGATAACAGCCAGTATTATGGAGATAATCGTTACTCAGGGCACTAAGTCCATAGATACAGATTGAAGACTATTTAAAGGACAGGCAACTGCTCTATACATGATGACAACCAAATAAATGAAACACAATTCCCTATATTTTTAGTCATTTCAGCAAGGTGATCTTTAAAAATATGTAACTAAATAATTTACCATCTCTACTTCTGTAAACCAGGCTTCCTGACTTTTTGTTGTTTTGAAAATATGGTTTCTTTCCTTCTTACATTCTGAGCATGCTAAAAGAAACACAGTATTACAGCATAAAATAACTGCACTGACCCTAAGGTATCAGAAGGCCTTCACCCTGCCTCTCGCCCTGTAATTTTCCCCTCTTCTTTGTTTTACTTGCTTTCATATGGCTCGCACCATAGTCTGCCCATCCTTGCTAAAAGAACTCCTCGGGGGTGAGGACTATGTCTTACTTACATCTGTAACTTCAGAGTATCTAGCACAGTGCCTTCTACATAAGGTAAACTACTTCATTACTTAAACTAATGAAATTTATGTTCAGTATACTCAATTTTAGAATACAGGGATGCACGTAGAAACAGCTTCCATATGACATCGTTAAAATAAAATTCTAGGGCTTTTTGAAAAGGCAAACCTATGTATTCATTTGTCAAATAACTATCTCCTATATTTCAGGCATTGTTGTAGGCCTAAGGATTAAAATGGTGGACATGAAACACCAGTTTTCTGAATTTAAGTTCTTATAATCTCACAGAGGAAGACAAACAAGATATAATGAACAAGGAGATACAATATGAGATTGCAGAGAGTCATCAGTGCAAATAAGGTAATAATTTAGGATAATGGGAGAGAGGGTACTTGGGCTATCATCATTTTCAGCTTATTTCCTTCTATAAAGGAAGAGATGTAGCTATCACTTCTAAAGATTGCTCAGAGGCTAAAAAACATGAAAGATGCAGGCTTCTCAAAAGCAGCCGTCCACCTGCTGTAGGAGCCAGCCTTCCAGATGGTTCCCTGTGATCCCCACACCTCCCGGTACTCATACGCTGTGTCCTGCTCTTCTACATTGGACCAGCGTTGGTCTCTGTGACGGACAGCACCCAGCACAAGTGCTGTTATCTCACTTCCTCACATTCAACATCCCAAAGACCGGTTTCTGTGTTGGGCTCTTCCTCTCAGGTCGTCACTCCGTGGGAAGCCAGCTGCCATGTCATGAGACACTCAGGCAGCCTATGGAGGGGCATTCCACAGTGAAAAACGGAGGTATCTGACCAACAGTGAGAACTGACGCCTGCCAGCAACCACGTGAACGAGCTGGGAAGTGGATCCTCCCCCAGCGCATCCTGGGATGACTGCAGCCCAGTCAACGGCGTGGGTACAGCCTCAGGAGAGACCCTGCGCCAGCTCTATTCAGCTAAGCTGCTCCTGGATTCCTGACCCTTTGGAAACTGCGTGAAATAGTTAATGTTTGCATATGTCTGTTGCTTAAAGGTGCTAAGTTGGGGGGTAATTTGTTATGAAGCAATAGTTAGCTAGTACAGCTGCCTTTGCAGTTGACATCTGAGCTGAGGCTAGAATAAAAAAAGAGTCTGTCAATGATGAAGAGACCTCAGGGAAGAAGGTTCCAGGCAGAGAGGATATCAAGTACAAAGACTCTGAGAAGGGTCTTGGGGTGTCACTGCAACAGCTAAAAGGCCCACGTGGTTGGAATCCTGTTGGTAAAGCACAACCAAGTGGTAAGAAAAAGTGAAATTTTCCTCTAAAGAGAGATGGGAAATAGCATCACCTAACTTATATTTTACAAAGAATAATCTTTATGAACTACTGAGCTACTATGTGGGAGGTAAGGGTGGAAGCAGGAAACCAGGTAGAAGCCTGCTGCAAATCAGCCCAGTCAAGAGATGACAGTGAGTCAGACAAGGATGTTAGAAATAGAAATATCACAGATTGGTAAGATTCAGGATATGTATTTTGAAAGTAGAGTCAGCACAACTACATGAAAAGCATCCTTTAGTCTACACCATGCCAGTAGGTTTTTGAGTGACTGTGATAACACCAGAACAGACCTACAAAGAGGAGAAATGAGATATGATTCAATGACTCTTCCCTTTACAAGATAATTAAGCAGTCAGTAGAAATGTTCTTTTTGGTGTCTGTTCTGATTGGTGCCAAACAGACTGATTGAAAAAAAAAAAAGTATTTAAGCAATCAACTAGTGAAGTGAAAAAAAAAACAGTTAAGTAATAAAACAGAGATGAAGAAAATCAAAAATACCGCCAGATTTTCTTTCCACATCAACATATTTCCAAAGGAGCAAAGTTAATGACAAGGAGTATTTCTTTAAGTTAAAGAACAAATACATGGTAACTGGCCAATTATTCACTGGTTTCACAGAGTGTCAGAGTTTCACTTACAGGGCTTAACAAGAATCTACATGTTCCTACTCTGAAATTTTTCTGAGCAGACATTGTTCTCAAATAGCACAGAAATGAACTTGTTGAAAAAACCTGTGTCTTCTTACTGCTTCTTCCTATTGTATGCACAAAAAGCATGGCAGGACAACTCACAGGAAAAACCCATTTCCAAATCAAGGTCATATTTGTGTATCTAGGAAACAGCCTTCAGCTTCCCTTTTTCAGTAAAAAATCCTGATATTCTCAAGCTGAGACATGAAGAATCAAGCTTTGAAAAGTAGAAACTGCTATCAGGATTACCCTCTAAAGACGACCAGCACAATTATTAACTGACCAGTCACACACACACACACATATATACAATCATACACATACAATCTCATATTATATGAAAGGAATTAATAAATATGCAACTTAAAAAATAAAAGTGTTTTAAAGAAATGCTTAGAATTACACAAGTCCTTAAAAAGACAGAAAGACCGACAAACAGATAGACAGGGCATCTGTCTCCATAAATTTTCCTTAATTTTTTCCTAAGGCCTTGTGTATAAAAATATATAGCTGCCAAAGAACCTTCAAGTAATTACTAATGGCATAATTTTTTCATTTAATTTTTTAAAGAAAAGAATCCCAGTGAATATATAATGTTTTTTTAAAAAGCCAAGCATTACATATATCCATGAGAAGTCTACAAAAAATTTTAAATATAAAAGCCTATCCACGGATCCATGTTCTAAGTTGTTCTAGTTTTTTTAACCCACATAAATTAGTGTATAATATTAAATCCTATATTTTATCGCATCAGCTTTTGCTGCTAAAAGCAGAATATTAAATGTTGAAGTACTCTGGTAAAGAAATTTCACTCATTCTATGTCACTGAAAGAGTGGTCATAAAATCCAATAGAAAACCCTTTAGCTTTAAAGGATACTTCATTTACATTCTATCTTTCAATGCCAACACCTGTAAAATTATTATATCCCACAAGAAAGCCTGTGGACAGCAGGTGCTTCAGAAAAAATTTGTTGAATAAAAGAACATATTTACCTATTATCTTTTGTTTATAATTTATGCTATGTGCCTTTCCATTATGAACTCATTCTTTCCTAGAGAAAACCCAAATATGACTAAAATTACATTATTTAATGTTATTCTTTTTAAAAAGTCTATGTCACATCACTGTAAAATGATTCTGCGAATGAAAGCTTTCTTATCTCCCACTCTACCAGTTTTGAAACTGACTATGGTAGATGGGATCATCGTTCTGAATTCTTCACCCCTCACTACTGTAATTATACATCCACACCCTGCCATCCACACAGTAGTGCCTACCACTGTGGGAAGAGTATTATTCCATGCCCCAACCCATCAATGCTGGGACCATGTGTCTTGCTTGTCCAACAGGACGACAAAAATGGCAATAAGCCAGCTCCAAGCTTGTCTGCACCTAGGTCCCGGCAGGTCAGGCCCGGCCAAGCCCAGTACACAATGGTCAAACCACAGGCAAATTACAGACCCATGACCATGAATATGCTTGTTCTTATAAGTTGCTGAGATTCTGAAATTCATACAAAACAAAAACTACTGTGCTGATGCTCAGCATCTTTATATGGCTACTCATGTAACATTAGCTGCATCAAACCATGCTTCTCTGATTAACCTATCCTAAATCAATACTAGTGATTTTCTTTGGCTATCTTCTATTTCAGAAAACAGAGTAAGAAATCCTTCCAATAAAGGAATATTTAAAGAAAAAACTGTCACAGAAAGACATTCATTCTATGAAGTCCAATTTTTAGAAATAAACTATATTATATTCAATAAAATATATTTGAAGAAATCCAAGTTATAATTTTGTAACCTTAGATGTTTCTACAATTTACCAAGCAGTTGTCTAAGTGAACTGAAAGTAAGACATGTCCCCAGCTGTCTGATGTACTCCAGAACCACTTATTTGGTTTTTTGAGCAGTTCCTGAATAGCTTCCCTTCAAAAACTCACAGGTGTAAACTAAGCAGTGTTGGGATGGGGAGCCTGGATAAATTAGTAAAAATCTTGAAGTAAAGAAGAGTTCAGTAAGTACAACTTTATTACTTTTGAGTATCAGTACTTTCAGTGCTGGCCTAAATCACACAGTAGGAATCATCTGTTAATTTTTTGTCTAGGATGGTATCTTTCCTTTTAATGCTCCTAAGTGATTTAGAAATCTGTTCTTTTAAAAAGTAGGGTAGGCTTTTGTTTACTCAAATGTATTATTAATTTTTCTATCATAATTTGTATGAAGACAAACTGTAGTCTTATACAAGTTCAATTATCAAGTTATACATGTAATCTTAATTGAGAAGTTCATGAATCAGTTCCAGGAAAATCACTGCCTCTTTAGCCATTTGTATATAATAAAGCAAAACTATACGGTGAAAACTGTCTATTAATAAATTGCTGAGAATGAGTCACTACCTGTAATTCTTATTTTCATTATTGTTCACTGTAAGCTAGCATCTCAGAATTTTAAAATGACAAAATTTTAGCTCAGAAAGAATCTTAAGGCTAGTTCAACCACCTACCAGACATCTGAGTGAACTCCACAACATTGCTCCCAAATGCTTAGTCATCCTCTGGACTCCTCTGGTGAGGGGCAGTGTTCCCAAATCAGGGGGATTGTGAACATGTTTCAGGAAATTAACTCAGCAAAAGGCAGTAATCTGGCCTGTTGTAATTTCCATTTTTAAAATAAATTAATTGATTACTTTAAAAATGACCCTTTTACACAATACAGATGGAAAAAGAATGTATCAAAGGAGCGGGAATGATGGTGAACAGAGAACAGATAAGCCAGTTCACATCTGGGCAGATCCTTGGGCAGCTTATCCTCTGCTGAATGACATCAATACTTGCATTTTGAACGTTAAGTTTTAGTTGTTTTTATTTTTGGTCATATTACAAAATATGGACTGATGATGGTCCGGTGCATACAGACAGGATGCATGAGGATACAAATTAGCACTAGTAGAGGAGAAATAATGAGATAATGATTTTGCAAATGCACTCAGAATAGTCCGTAAGTAGCACTGTCTTACTCAAAATAGTCATCAAGCACATCAAGAAGCAGCCAACCCTCTGAAAAAAAAAAAGTCAGAAGAACTAGAGTGCTCATAGCATCAGGACCTATTACCCAAACGTCCATCAAAAGTAGAATGGATAAATTGTGATAGACTGACAGGACGGCACACTAAAAGAAACAAACAATCTATAACTGCATGTAACAGCTTGGAGGAATCTCACAAGCGATGCTAAGCAAAAGTAGTCAGAAACAAAAGTCTATGTTGTTTGATCTCGCTTATGTAAAGCACAAAACCAGACAAAATCAACCGATGGCAATTATCCTTAGTGGGTGGGGGACAGTTAATGACTAAAAGGAGTGACTAAAAGGAAACTCCTGGGGTGCAGACATTGTTATGTGCTTTGATCGGGCTGCTGGTTATACAAATATGTTTGAGAAAATTCATCACACTGTCTTGCTTACAATTTGTACACTTTAATGTGTGTGTGTTACAATTCATAATTCAATAACTAAAATGTCCCCCAAAAGGGTAAAACATTAGACCTGACTGGGCTATTCACACACCCAATGTTCTATTTGTGAAGTGTTTGATTTCCTTCTTACTGAGTCAAATAAAGGAACTCAATATATTAAGTCTAAAAGTAATTTTGTCTAGTTTTAGAGCTACAATATGTAACTAATTTTGGACTACATTTTAATTACATCTGTGTTGAAATCAAATACAGTATTAATTTGAATGTGTTAAAAATTGTCTTCTTACACAAATAATTCAGAGACAATTAAATGGTCAGTGTCAAAATGAGAAAAATAATTTTAGTCTTTATATATCATGAATATTAATATTATCTGAAAAATTACCTTTAAAATTATATAATCACTGACAATACACAGAACTAAATTTCCATTTACCTACTATCACTTCTGTATCATGTGCCAAGCAAAAAATGAGGAAAAATAAGTTCCTACAGGAGTTTGTGAGATTATATGTTACAAAGAAAAGGTTCTGAGAATTAACAGTAAAGTTGGGCAACACGTTAGTAATGGAGAAAAAATACTGTTAGAACTGTGGATACTGGCTGACAAATTTCAGACTTCACACCACCAAACTGTGTGAGCTCTGTTCGTCACACTGTCTGGTCAGCCCTGTTCAGTAGAAGTACACCATGAATCACATTTGTAGTTTTAAAATTTCTAGCAGCTGCATCAAAAAAAGTAGAAAGCATATGTGCATTGCAATACACTGATATCTAACGCCACCCAAGAGTTAATCAAAATGTAGTTCCACCAAAACAGTAAAGTTGTGTTTAACAGAAAAATATTTCACAATTTTAAATTTAAATTAGCTAAAATTTGAAATTCTGTTCCTAGTCACACACTCACTGCACTTTAAGTGCTTCTGCCTCACAGGACCAGTAGCCACCACATTGGGAAGCATAGCTGTCAAGTCAGTCTGTCTCCCTGAGGCTCACTTTCTTCACTGATAAATGAAGAAGTTCTTGGAGAGGAAGAATTCCTAGTGGAAATTTTTGCTAACTGAAGCCTTAAAAGCTCCATTCAAAACACAAGCCATTCAGCACACAGGAATGCAGCCCTGTGTCGAGGGATCCTACGACTTTTCAAAGTCAGAAATCCGGATGTTTACATAAAATGTCTTTCTTTTTCCATGAAGACAACTACCGTGAAATTTTTCCAAGCACTGTGTGGGCCAAACCAAAACATATCCATATGCTGCTCTTTGCAACCTGGGTTCTACAAACATTCCTTCCTGGTTTACCAATCTGTGATTTATTTAGGAGTGATTTGGCTGCTACATCTGGAAGCTAAAAAACACAGCTGGAAAATCAGTTGAGAGGTGAGCTTCAAAGCCCCCCTGTGAAGTCAAGGTGAAGTTACAGAGCCTGTGGTGAAAGTTAGCAGGACCCCAGTGTGTGCTTAAGCTCTGTCTACACCTTGGGAGGCAGAGGGGTCTGAAGAAAAAATTACCCTAAGGTAAAGGACAGAGCCCATGCCCCTAATTTTGGACCAAGGACAATGTGCCAGGGAGAGATGGAAAGGGTGGTGAAGCCAAGTTCCCCACAGTGATCATCGCTCTCAGTAGCCTGGGGCTCAATCCCATGGAGCTGCCTCCACCCTCCAGGGCACGTGAGACCAAGAAAGGAACAAGGTAAACAGGAGGCTGACAGTGGAAAGCTACAGAGGTGAAGCAGGAAGTGGCAGCATGAGCAGCCATCGGCACCTTCCATGGACACAGAGATGGGAGGAGGCACGGGGTGGCAAGAGGACTCCAAGGAGACCAGTTCTCAAGTCCAGGTGAGTCTCTCTGGGAATATTCTCCACTCCAAGGAGGCAAAGTCAGAAACTCTGTTTTGTGAATACATACTGTCAAAACTTCATTTTAGTTCCAGGGTGAAGGAGCCTTGGAAACTGACTGATTAGTAAGAGTCCTGAGTTAGGATTCAAGCAATTAGAGTATTAATCCCAAGTGTGTCACTGTCTTGCTTTGTAACTTCTGTTTCCCCAATTTAAAAATGATAATATAGTATATGGCTTTACTCAACATCATAGGGTCTTCAGGACCAAATGATACCATGAATATAAAGCAATTTGAAAAGTAGAAATTTCTCACGTGATACGAAGACGATTTTTTTTTTATTATTTACTAGGCAATTACTAATGGATTGTTGCAAAGCAATTTATTAAATGTCACTTAAGTTTCTAATCAAGATTCTTACATTGGAGAGGGATGGAGTGGCTTAGGGCTTTAGATGAATAGCAGTGAGCACTGACCACCTCATTACAAACTTGGCCACCTTCTGGAGGGCTCATGGGGTGAAACGAGGGGAGGTCAAATTCCAAGATGGTCTTGGAAAAAAACCTCAGAAGGAGGAATTTGCCCTAAAGCAGTGGTTCTTAACCTTTTTTCAGGTCACTGATGCTTTAAGGATCTGATAAAGGCTATGGCTTCTGTCTTGGAAAAAGACACACAAAACTGACATACATACATCAGAAAGTTCATAGATCCCCACAGATTACAAATTGAAAATACCACCCTTAAGGAAGAGAGGGTCACAGACACAACACAATGTGGTCTGAGGACTGAGTGGTCACTGGGCAGGAGGCAGTTTTGAGAACAGCTGGAGGCCTACAATAAAAACAAAGCAGGCTTTCTTTAAAGGCTTAGGCTCTGCTCAAAGTACTACTACCATGGGACTCCCAGATGAAGACTTCTTGGGGGCTAAATAAGGCAACTTGCAAGCACTCACAGAAACCATCATTCTAGCCAACTGGGGTAGCAGCTTCTGCCTCCGTAGACAGTGTGAACATGAGAGAGCATCTTCAAGCTTAACCCACCTGGCCCCTAACCAACCCAGGGAGCAAAGAATAACTGAGAGAAAAACGTGCAGCCTGTAAGTCTCCCTAAGAACCGCACTGCACAGGTTAGCACCACGCTGTGGAACATGCAGAGAATTCTCCCATTTTGGTGGTTGGAACGGAGAACAGAGACCACATGTCACAAGGTGCTTACAATCCATGTATCACCAAGAGAGGAAGTCCACAGCAACCGAGCCTAACCGGGAGGATCATGGCTGTAAGCTGGGGCCACACAGACAGCAGGGGCCAGGAAGGGGGCCACTGAGTCCCTAGAAATTCAACAGCAACTCTGCACTGACAAGAACAGAACTCTCCTTGATTTCTGAATGGAACAGGGCCTCAAACATTTTGACAAAATATTCTCTGTCACCTCCTGATCTGATCTCTTATAGAAAGATGTCTAGGACAGTACAATGGAAGTCAAATGGAAAATAGAAATACTGATCTCACATTTAGAAGTCTGTTTAGAAGAGAGAGGCCATTACTATGAATCTAAAATCACAACTGTTCAGAAAACATTGATGACTTTTTCATAACATGCTCTTATGCTCTTTTTTATCAGTATTACAAAAGAATACCTCACATGTTGCAGTATGTAAAACTTGACCCTCAAAAGAGGGATGAATGAGTAAGTTGAAATTACCAGTCATGCAAATAATGCTCTTTCTTTAAATCAAAGATATTTATCTTTCCAAGACCAGTTAAACTCCGTTAAAAAATAAATCTCCTGACTATCAAATAATGAGGTCTTCACCAAGGACTGCAGTCTACATACAGTAAGAAGGCACATTCAGAAGCAAATGAAAATACTGCATAGACACGCACTGCGCTGCGTTCCTGTCTGCTTGCCAAAGAAATACAGTCAGTGTAGAAATGGGAAATTTTCACATATTGTCAATGGATTTTGAAACTCCCCAAGGACAGGATGGCTTCCACTTTGGGACTTCCCCTAACAGTTAGGTTTGTACTTCAGAGAGTTACCTGAAAATCTCTGTTAATTTTAATTCTTTCAGGTCAGATGGTTTAAACACCAGATAATCTCCCTCTGAAGTGCCATGGTTGCAAATGCCACTTCTTGCTAATACGTCAAATTAAAAGCTAAGTCACATTTTAATATGTAGTGAAACATTTTTATGGAAGCCTTATGTTGGATTTTCCAAGAATATCATTTAGAACAGGACCTGGTACTTAGCAAGTACTCAAAGAATGTTAGTTTATGATGACTTTGGTAATGATACTGCCAGCAATGACAATGACCCTCTCACCTGTGGCAGGCAGCTGCTACGATGGCCCCCGATGAGCTCCACTCTCTATTATTCACGCCCTCACAAACCCCTTCCCTTGGGCAGGCGCTGACCTTAATGATTCGATTCTAATGAGCAGAACATGGCGGAAGTGATGAGTTATCACCTTCAAGATTCAGTTATCAAAATACTTTGCCTTTCATCTTGGGTTTTCCCACTCTATGTCTCTCGGGGCTCTCCTGCCCTGAGGCAGGCCAGTTAGCATGTGCTAAGCTGCAGGTGGGAACTGTGGAAATTCCTGTGGGAAGGCCCAGATGAGTGAGATTGGAAGCGGATCTTCTGAGGCCTGCCAACAACCACATTAGTGAATTCTGTAGAAGATCCTTCAGTCCCAGCCGAATTTTGAGATGACGGTGACCCTGGTCAGCAGCTTGGCCGCAACATCATTGAGAGAATCACCCAGCTAAGCCCAGATTCGCTTCCTGCAGAAACCGTGATGTGGTGTTTCACTAACTAAGCCAGTTTACCTTGGGGATATTTGCTATGCAACTGGATGACTAACCCAGATTTTGGAACTGGGGTACTGCCATTGTGAAAAGCTAAAAGGTGGCAGTGGCTTTGGAACCATGTAGTGGGCCTACCAAGAGTGGGAGTGAAAGGGTAGAGTGCCTTGAACACCCTGTTCAGAATTTTGGACTTTGAAGAGATTTTTAATAAGGGCATGAATCAAAGTGAGGAAAATTATACTGGAAACCAGAAATTATGGAGTGGCAGAAGGTTTCATAATACCCATCTCTGTGTAGTTACCTGACCTGCAGTCCCTTGCAGTTGTATGAGAAGTCGGAAAAAAAAAAGTGCTCGATGAACTGGGTGATTCAGCTAAAGATTTCCCAGCAAAGTACTGAAGCACCTGGTTTCTCCTTGCTGTTTATAGCAAACTGAGAGAAGATAAATTGAGGGAGGGACTACTAAATAAAAAGGAGGCAGGACTTAAAGGTTTTGAAAATTGTCAGCCTCTCCAGATGGCAACCAATGCTAAAATTAAGAAGCAGTTTCCAAGCAAAGATCATTTCCAGGGAACTGTTTGAAAACACACGGTCTTAAGATGAGACCAAGGGTATAGCTTCTGAAATCCTTTTGGTAAGCCCTGGGAAATGTGACATCTCAAATATTATTCAGTCAGACCACAGACTCTCCTACAAGTTTAAGGGTGTGACTCACAGATCCTCCCAACAGGCTGCTGGTAAATTAAAGGGCATTGTCTCCTCAGGAGCCCAAAGTGGAGAAGGAATTATCTCTAAGAAACACGTGGGTGTGTTTTTTGTCTAATAAAGTAGACCTCGACAAGTTTCAGAGGAGAAACACAAAAGTTATGAGAGGATTTTATATGCAGAAACATTCCAGTTTGGACTAAAAGGGACTGAGATGGTCCCAAGTGAAAAACATCCATAGATCCCCAACATTCCACTGGCAGGAGGCAGGCTGAGAAAGCTCACCTGCACACACGTGCCGTCTCGCATGAAAAAGGAAGGATGACTCAGGCAGTAGAACTAGTAGTCCAAAGGGCGAAATCAAGAACCATGGAGAATTATTCCCAGGGTTGGGCCTTGCTGAGAAACTTCTGTCTAACTGGATTTCAGAATTTCCATGGACCGGTGACTCCTACACACCTCGTATTTTCCACGTTTTTGAACACAAGTATGTAGGTATCTTAGGCCTGGCGCATCGCCATAGGGTGGTTGTGCTGAGGTCTGATATCTGGACTCTCTAGTTTCACAGATCTATGAATGAAGAGGGGCTGGCTGCTCTTGAGAAGCTGTGCCTTAGGAACTGCAGCCACGGAGGCTCCCTCATGCCCGGAGCAAACTGAGACAACTTCTGGACTTTGAGCTGATACCTACGCGGTAAAGAGGATTTATTTTTCATCCTCTAATAAAAGTGATGTTTCACATCAGTACCATATAACATGTTTTACAGCATCAAACCTTTAAAAGGTTATGAAGTCCTTTTAAAAATTCCCCCTAAATTTTGTTTGTTAATAGGTTGAAAGATTGATGCAACAGGAAGAATAGATTTTTAATAATAAATCTCACTAATGTAAAACTTGATAAACTAGTCTACACTCACCAAACTAATCAAGCAATTTATCAGCTGCTCAATTTTAATCTGTTTAGAATATTTATTTTATAGTATCATTGCTGTTGTCGAGAACATACAAGCAATATCAAAGCTCTCTTAAATATCTTGATTTGTAGATTTCTTTGTTGTTTTTTTTAAACAAAAATTCCACTTAAAGAAGGGGTTTCAATGAGATGTGAAATGAGAAATGGAATGTTTGACTCTCCTAAAATGATTATATATTGTTCTTAAACTCACTTACTCTCCAAGGAAAGAAAAGGTGTCATTCAAATGTTCTGAATGCCTCATCCTTCAGAGTGACAGCACATCTTTTACTTTTCTATTCACTACCTATCATATTGTGACATTTTATGTATGAAAAATAGTTAAAGTAATATTTTTTTAATGTCATACTATTGTAACAAGCAGTTTATTTCATGCCCATGTTCCTCCAGGCTGTGGGCCTATTTAGTGAGGCTTGTTAGTGCAGGGCGATGGCTGGCATGTCCTCTGGAAAAGCACCCACAGGCCAATAAAAACAAAGAACACAAGTGGGCCATTCAGAAATACACAGCATTGTTTAAAAATAGCAACACCCATTTCTGCTGGAACTGAGAAGAGGGTGCTGCTGGTCTGCAGAGGCAGAGCGGGGTGAGGAATGCGATGTTGTCCTGCAAGTCAGGATACGTGGGCTCCTGCTTAGCTCGAGACACATGCTAAGTGATTCATCCACTTCAGGACTGTTTTCTTAACTGTAAAATTCAGAGTCTGGATCATTAAGTGACTTGATCACGTAACGTGTTTCTAAACCTCAGACATGCAGGCACTCCTAACGTGAGTTCTTACTTTATGCTCGCAAACCCTATACAGGTACTGCGGGTTGCCAAATGTTCACTGTTTCCCCTAAAATAAACTTCTAAAAAGGAAACTTTACACTACCACTTTGTAAATGAAAAACCTGACTTATGTGGCATTAATGGGTGGTAACTGTAAAATTTAAACGCCATAAAACAACAAAACAATTATTAAATTCCAGCTATCAGGCTGTTGGCTGCCTGAGCTCTGCTCTCTTTGAGAAAAACAAATGAGCAACCATATCTAGGAAGAGGTTCTAGTATCAAACTGAGAGTTTCTCCTTGACTTGTCAAGAAAACACTCGAAAGAGAATTCAAAAGGGCATAAGTTTCCTATGCGATCGATGTTATTTTATGCATCTGCATACCACCTAAAATTACCCCCAGTATCCACTAAAATCACCTTTCATAACAACCAAATGTCCTACACTCTGGATATGCTGCATCATACAATCACACCTATTACTTCTGATTCTAAATTTTATCTTGAATCCTCATACAGCCCGCCTAACCCACCTTCTCAAAACCGTTAATATTGTCATGAGAGACACTAAAATAATTTTGAGGGCAATGGAGTACTGTGGAAGAACGCAGGCTAGAAAGTCACATTAGTGTTCCAAGTTCAGCTTCATTAGATTTGACCTTGACACTGGAAGGTTAATTAACCTCTCTCAGCCTCAGATTGCTCCTTCACAATAAAGAGCTTGTGTCATTGTTAAGTGAGAAAATGCACGTAACGTGCTCAGCACAGCGCCTAAATGTGGTAGACATTTAATAAATGGTACGTTTCTAAAATAATTTAATTTCTTCAAGGACATTTTCAAAATTTTATCAAAATGAATTCGCTTCAAATAACAGTGGTTTGAAAGAAAAAATACAGTTGACTATTTTTCTTTTATAGTAAAGTTATACATAAAGTTATACATGTAGCTTCCAAACAAAGCTACAAACCCACAAACCACTGACTGGTAAGAGCAGCAAAAATATTTTGTCCTCAGTGATAAAATAAGAATACTTAGTTGTCAAAATGAAAAACAGCAACTCTTAGCTGCTACCATGCACAGTGTTCTCAGGTCCTTCCTTACCAAAAAAGGGTCAATACGGCAGAAAAGACCGAGTAAGAGTGTCTCAAATCAAACAAAAGTTTCAGCCAAGTTGGGCACATGCCTCTGAAATGAGCCACATTTAGGCCACAACTAATAACTCTATTACCTGCTAGATGTAATAAGCAGTGAGGAAAACAAAAAGCAGCCCAACACTAACCCTGCAGTAGCAGTTCTGGGTACCTAGTAAATGTCGTAGCGATGCTCTCTGAGATTCGTGCCAGTCTCATTAAATGTACTGTTTCTAGTCCATGCAAGTGTGCAGGATAGACATTGTTATTCCCAGCAAAGTATGAAGAATCCAAGTTCAGAGAGGTTACACCACTGGTAAACACCAGAGTTGCATTCAAACAGTACCTGATGCCAAACCCACTCCCCCTTCACTATTCCTTGTGTCTTTTTTTTTTTTCAGGACATGAAAGTATGCAAGAATCTTTCTCAATGCTTTGAAATGTTATAAACTGTTATCAGTCCCCTTTTTTGTCTCTTCTGTCTTCTAGTTTCTCCCAAATCCTCTGCATTTTGGTCAATCCAACTTCAGTCTTCATACCCCAACTCCAATTCACTCATTCCTTTAGTCTCTAAAACCTGGTCTTGTGCCCCAGCCCTTGGTAAGGCAGGAGAGAACTTTAAAAAGCCAAGGTAAGGCTTCCAATCTACCGGGGACTTAACCTAAAGGCTCACAGACAGTGAGCAATTCTCTTCCATGGTCAACCAATCTCAGTGAGCTCCAATTTACAGGGATGACTAAGACAGGCACAATGTGCAGAATTATACATAGTTTTGAAAGTCATATATATTTAACAGAATGCTTAATTGAGTCATATTTTCAAAAGGTATCTAGAAGCTTTTATCTTTTATTTAGGGAATGAATTTTAAGGCAGGGTTTTACATACAAATAAAACTGACTGAACTTAAATAGTTTTTACTTTAAATAAAAACAGCTTGATAAATTTCTCCTATTAACTGCAAGGTGTAGGTACATCAGCGAAAATATCCACTGAATAGACAATATCTAATTGATGTTTATAAGTCCTAACTTTGCACTTGAAAACCGGTATCCCTACCGTGCATTGCCTATACTTGTGGGGCTAAATTACTGAGGTCTGCGAACCATTCTGTTGTACATGAGGTCCTCAATAGCCCAAAATGCAAGCTCCACCCTTCTAAGTGCCGTACACCTGGCTAACGCTATTGATCCTCATGACAACCTATTATAAGCACCATGATCCTGATTATTACATGTAATGAAAGCAAGTCACAGAGGTGTGAAGTAACTCAAGATCACCCAGCTGGTAAAACAAAGATAAGACCTCAAATTTAAGTGCTCTGGCTCCTCGGCCCACATCCACTACATTTCACTGCCCACCATATATAAGCACATTCACAGGCAGAAAGAAAACATCACATAACTATAGACCCACAGTTTATTGAGCACCTACGACATGCCAGGCCCCTGTCACTGGAGATGAAAGAATTAAAAAAAGCCTGGTCCTGAGATGCAGGAGACTATTTTTTACAGCAGATTCACAGAAGGTTGAAAACAAAGAAATAACCAGATACAATATGATGTGTTCATGTTCAGGGGAATGAGTCATCCTACCTGTTAGGGGAACATGATGCAAAGGACAACTAACTTAAACAACAATGTCACCCTTAGAAGCACCAAACTTACTTATTAATAACTGTAATACACTTACCTGGAATAGGCACATTCAAAATACTATATGAACCTTTCCTTGATGATTTCTGGTCATCACAGGGAAGACCAAGCCACTGCAATTATGTAACACATGTTTTAGGAATGAGGGACTGTTTGCCCCACTTTTAAAACAAATTAAATAGTTACGTCCCTCTCCAAGGTCTTATTGCACAAGGTCATTGCCTACCTCTGGCAATCACACCCCCTCCTAACCTGACATGATGTATAGAGAGTTAATTAGTAACCAGACTCTTAATTCTAAATTTAAATTGTCAGGGAGGGTTCCTTCTCCAGAGTATAATGCTTGGATTTATGCCAGTCTACCTATTTTTTTTTTTTTTTGATATTCATTTAGCTACAATAAAAAAAAATAAAGGAGCTAATTATAAAAACAAATTCTGCCAATTTCAAAATTTTACCCATGGCAAACCTGGGAAGAGAAAGATCAAATATCTTATCTCAGATAGCGACCCTGATGATAACAACAGCTAATCTTGCGTGAGTGGTACCTACTATGTGCTAGGTATATGCTAGGAGCTTTACTGGTGTTAATTATTTTATCCTCACAGTATTTTATGAAATAGGTCATTCTAATCTCCATTATATAAATAAGAAAAATGAGGCCTAAGATCACACAAAAAGTTGCAGAGCTCGAAGTTGAATTACATGCTTGGGGTAAAAGGAAAAACCCTCAGAAATCCTTGCAGCCAAGCAAGTAAAGTAAATGTGTGACTTGGCTCAGTCTTAAGATCACAGAGCGGCGGTTCTCAACTTTGGCTGCACATTGCAATCACCTGGGGAGACTGCCAGGTGGGTTCCGCCCCCACAGACTGTGACTTAATTGGTCTGGGAGCCGCCCAGGTGATCCCAAAGAGTAGCCAAAGCTAGAACCACTGTTTATAGACATAGAGTACTGCATGGCCCCAAAAGCAGAGTTTTTTGGTGGGTTTGTTTTTTTTTTTTTTAATTTTAAGTTAGTTAAACACTGAGCTGATCAAAGGTTGTTATTCCAGCCTCTGTTACCAGAGGTAACTACTTCTGCCCCACTCCTTAGTATAATTAAAGCAGAATATGGGAGGAAGATAGATAGATAGGCTGGCAGACATAGATATTAGTTTTTCATGGAAGGAGGGCTGCCTAGTCTTGAACTTTCCCCATGTCACCCCCACCATATATTTATGGAACTGTTCTATTTCAAAAGGCACTTGGAGTTAGACGTAACCTACTTTCAAAATAGTCTCTGGTATACAACCCTTTCTTAAACAGAAGATGACCTAAAGATGCTCATTTAACAAATGTATACCTTCAGATTACAGGGGTCAAACTGACTTAAGGTTTTTCAAGAGGTTTTTTTATTTTTATTTTTTACAGAAGCTACTCATAATTAACAATGATTTTAATCCAAGCCAGGTCAAGAGATCTCAAGTAACTAAACAAGTCTTAAGAAGGGAGAGTCTAATGTCCAAAAAAAAAATCTATGCAAGTGGTATATAGCGCCGCCAACCAAAATGTCATTTATCATTGGAAAAGGGAAGCAAAAGCTGCATACCATCAGAAAACCTTCATTAAATGGCCTGCAGATGTGAAATCCAACGTAAATGCTATAGAGTAGAAGTCAGTTGTGAATCCATTAGAAAAAGAAGAAACTGTAGCCTGCTCAGGAAATAATTCTTCATGCATAATCATACTGTAATTGTTGCAGCACCACAATTCAAGAGGAAATGGCAAAAGGGTAAATTAAGAAATGGACTGCAAGGCCACTCATTGAAACTAGCCGCAGTGTTTTTCCATCTCCTGCAGCAAAGCAAATGTTTTGTATTTTAATAGTCTGGTATTACCACTTACCACCCCTCTTCCTCACTACTACCACCAAAAGGCACATGAGAGGAGAAGATGCCGAGATTGATTTTCTAAATGGAATATTGCAAATACAGACCATGACCCAGAAATCAGGACCTCAGTTCTAGCGCTCGGAGTTGAAGCAAATGTGCTGCTTAGGTAAAACATTCTGTTGTTGCAACCTTATTTTTGTTTTTTTCAAAAAGCAGAGACAGGGAAGTGAAGTCTGAGAAAGCAGACAAAAGTGCTTAGGATTCATTTTCTCAACACAGTTATATTTTGTTGATTGAATAAATATATACATTGATCCCATCATGAGTGTCAGGCACTGTGCAGTGCTGGGATGTATTGGTGAATTTGACAGGACCTGCTCCCATGAGTCTCCTAAGCTAAGTGAACAAGGCACCAACCTTGTATAATCCACAATACACGCCCTTCCAGCCACATGTGTGAAAATCCAGTCCTGCCATTGTACTACCAGATGACAATTTTTCCCTTGGTCTAACTGCACTGAACTTCACAGGGAAGCTGCCAGTGGCTTCTAAGTAAATAAGTAAATAAATATCCACACTTCGCGTATCAACAGTAACTCACGGGTAAACTTCAACAAGTTTTCAAGAAAAATTTTTTTAACCTAAGACTGAATAAAAACCGGTTTTCTGTTTAAACCAACCCCAGTTTATATATTTTCACTGCCTGGGGCTAAACAGCTTCAGTAAGCTAAAAATACTTCCCTTACTGGGAAGAGCAAACAAGACCAAGAATCAGCTGTGTATCATTTTCTCTCATGTTAATTTTTTTTTTTACTACAAAACATTCAAAATATCTAAAACAGAAATGGAATCTGTTTCATATTTGTACAAATATACACTGACAGAAACATCCACCCAGCTTGTATCTTCCTAGTAGTATGAAATAAGCTATATTTGCATTATTAGCAAAGACTGTCAACATCTCACTACTCACAGTCCTTTTTTATTATTATTATTATTATTATTATATTATTATTATTATTAGTTGGGGAGAGGGCTGCATAAATGTTGAAAACTAAGCACAAGTACAAAAAAAAGCTTTCAAAAATATGTATAGGATGACTCTGCTTTTAAGAAGACCACATGGCACTTACTTTGCAGTCATGCATCATTTATGTTCCTGAAATTTACATTAAATGCGATTCTAAAGTAGAAGGACAGTCTTTCTGCAGGTCTTGCTCATGTTGTGTTTGCTGTGTGTCCTGGTCATGTTCCTCCTCTTGTACTTCTCAAGGCTAACACACACACACACACACAAACACACACACACTCCTAGCTCTCTGGGACAAACTAAAAGGTCCTCAGGAAGACAAATAACCCCCTCCCCAAATATAACTGCAGGACAGGAGTAGTAATGTGGACTTTTCCAACATATCCAACATCTCCAAAGTCACATTAATGAGTTAACAGAAATAAGAAACTAGCAGGTCTAGGCTGGATTCGACTGGGCCATTAGTTTGGGCTGCCTGGTCATGGCTTAATTTCCTTTGAAACAAAACAGCCCAGTTTGAGGAATCTCTGCCAGACTCCCCATTTCTTAGGCTACCGACAATGTCAACTGGAAAGCAAATACCTAGAAACCAGGAAACTATGCCACACCAGGATGGGCTGGCAGGAGCGGAGGGAGGGCTCATGGTTTGACTGCCCGGATTGCAGCTGGACTTTTGCCAAGTGTTGGGGTAAAAGACTGTGTGCTCCCGCCCATCCAACGCCCAGTGGGACTGGGATGGTGCTGGCGATTTCAAATGTAACTGCCGGAGGAGGCCGGAGGATGGGGATGTGTCATCTCCTCTGACACTCCGGGATCCGGCGGCCTGACTGGGCTCGCCTCTGATGTCCCTGAAGGTCAGAGGTGGTACCCACAGTGTCAACGGCTCACCAAAGCCACTTTTCCAGCCCGGGAGGGAGGCGCGGGGCAAAGTTGGCCACTGGCCGCGCGAGTCCCGTTAATCGTACCTTGTAACTGGGCGGAAAGGGACTCCTGGTGCTGCTGGTACTTGAGCGCCACCGCCTCGGCTTTCCGCAGCTGCGTTTGCAGCTCGTAGTACAGCATCGCTCCATAGAGAAAGCCGAACACCACGGTCAGCAGCAGCAGCGTCTGGAAGATCCGCTTCTGCTTTCGGGAGCACATCCCGTTTCCCATAGTCCTGCCGGGACCCCGCGCCGCGGCCGTCCCCGCCGCCGCCGTCCTTTCGTCCCCGCGGCCCGAACGAGCGCCTCAGCAGCGGCCGCCGCAGGAGGTGGTCAGACGCTGCATGAGGAGGAGACGCGAGACACAAAAGCGGGACCGGAGGGGAAGTGGCGCCCGCTCAGCCCCCGCGCGCCGCGGGGCGCGCAGCCATCGACGCCGCCAGGACAGCCGCCGCCGCCGCCGCCGCCGCCAAACTTTTGCGACGCTGGTTCTGCGCGAGTGCCCGGGCCCGGGAGGGGGCCCTCCGCATACTTCTGAGCGGGCTGTCCCCGCGCCGGTCTCCAGACGCCGCCTTGTCCTTTTCCCTCTTCCCCACTTTTCGGCCCGGCTGCCTTCGGCGGCGCTCAGAGTCCTGCCCCGGCAGCTCCCCGCCCCCTCGCGGCGGCTCCCACTGCGCGACTTCGCTGCCACCAAAAGGAGGGGGTGCACGCCCAACAAAGGGAGCCAGGCTCCGGGCGGCGACTCCGCGCTCGGCCCGTGGGGGTGAGTAGAGGGATGGGGACCAGCTGCCCCGGCAGGGTTTGGGGGCCGGCGGGCCGGTGTCACTGATGGGGTTGCGGAGCCTTGGCCGCCGCCGCCTCCCACCCAACTTACGTGTCACCCACGGCCCCGCTATTCTGGCCAACGGGATTCCGGGAGGAAGTCCCACTCGGGCTCCCCGCTCATTGGGCCCGTCAGAGCCGCCGCTCCCTCCCTACGGGGAGGCAGTGCCGGGCTCGATTGGACGCCGGCTTTGTCCGTCCGACCTCAGGGCCGCGCCTTCCCTCCAGCGCGGGGGCCGGCGAGGGGCCCCGTGGGCGGCGCGGCCGCCCGGCGCGGGGGTGCACCCACGTGAAGTGCGAGCGGTGGCGAGAGGCGGCGGAGCCGGCGGCAGGGAGGTCGGAGTGTGCCCCGGACGAGTCCGGACTTGCGGCTGGGCGAGATACGGTGCGCACGTGCGTGTGTACTTGGGAGTGTGTGCGTTTGTGATGCAGCCCCTGGCACGCACATGAGGAGAGGACTAGTGTATGAAGTGGGAGAGAGTGAGTGGGAACAACTGTGTACACTCTACCGAGCACTCATTCTTCCTTTCCCTACCGGGTGGGCAGATGCGGCAGGCACGCGCCTCGTCAGCACAATCTTCGTAGTGAGCCCGAGATGCCTCGCCTGCTGGGTCTCGCCGCATCCGGTGTACTCGCGCGGATGCGTGTATGCCCACAGATGGCAGCACACGAGCCGGGAGACTCAAGCACGCTAGACTTAGCGCCCAACTCTCCACGTGGGTTGTGGAAATCAGCTTGCCTTTGGCAGAGAGGAAAAAGAAAGATCTCGTATTTTCCCCCGACTGAAAAGAGAATAATTTAAAAACAAATCTTACAGTGAAATGAGTATGCATTTATTTTGTCATATGTATTTGTTTTACTGGTGGCAAAAATACATCAGTTACGTTGCTAAATTACACTTTAAAGGCCAACAAAAGTTCCCTGTATAAAAACAAGTAAAGCAAACATAACAACTACAAACCTCTTCAAAGAAAATCCATAATGCACTAGTTCTTTCTACGTACTTGAGGGGAAAAAAATTGAGATTATTTATAAATGATAATTTTGTTTCTGCTCGTGACCTAATTCTAAAAAAGTAAATCATTTCTCAAATGCCTCAGTAGTGTCATGGAATTTATCATATACTGCATAATTTTATGGTATTCTAACCAGATTTTAGTCATCACTATCAATAATGGCCAGTGACTTCTCAAAATAAAGGTAGATCTGTTTAGCCCCAAATACCACAGAAAGGCAGACCCTGATGTAGAAATTTTTTAGGTGGACTCTGAAGTTAGAGGATACTAAAAGCCATAAAATAAATCGAATTTATCGCTTCACTAGCCTGTGACATTTATACTACCGTGAAAACTTAAGTGTGCCTGGCATGTGCTTTTCCCTAATAAATGATAATTTGTATTATATGGTTTTAAATGCTTTCATTTACAAATATACTCACTTATCACAGCCAGGTTAAGTATTAGGCTCATACACTGGTTAATAAAGAAAGCAAAGTTTATCAAGTTACTGGGATAGCTCTAGGACCTTCTAGAAAGACAGGAGCTCAACAGGATTATTATCCAGGACAGAATCCTGCTCTTTCCGTCTCTATCTGCTGTTGAAGCCAGAGTCTCATTCTTTTTAAAGTTATATTAACAAATTACATCTTATCCATAAGAATGAGAACCTAATTTAAAAAGAAAAAGATCTAAAGATTCCGTGTTTTGTTCTGTCATATATAGCCTTATTGAATTATTGAATCTACCACTTTTTAAATTTCACTTTTTCAGAAAGGTGTGTCTCTTAGAAATTGAGACTGGATAATTCCTGCAACCTCGTCAGAATTCCTCATAACTAAAAATTCCTTACTGTTGTCTGTGTACAATTCGCAAAACAAACTCTTCCTCCAGAAAACACTACCAAAAACTGCTCTGGAAGGAATTAAGTTTTATAGCAAAAATCCTGGCTCCTACGTGAATAGATAACTATCCTAGCCACAAAAGAAAAAGAAATTGTATAGAAGACTGGAAAATTATTGCTCATGTATTACACAGTATGCAGCATTTGGTTGTTTTTCAGAATCTTGGAAAATTCCTCTGCTTCTGGCATACATGATTACTCATTTGAAACCTCTGATTCTTTCCCTACTGATTTCAGACTCCAAAGGTATTCTTTGCCTAAAGCTGCTGGCTGACGCTACAGAATATAATAAATGTAGGTGATAAAACACAACTCAATATTTTAGTCATAAAATTTGAAAGAGAACAAAAATTATTACCTGGACTTACCCATTATTTCAAATTCAAGAAGGGTATGTAGAAGTACATAAAATCGCTAATGGCAGTGTCTTTATAGTATTACTTTTCCAAGGTGAAGTATGCTGCTAGTTTCTTGAAAATACCAGTATAGAGCTTTTCAGAGGCCGACATTGCAGGAGCTCTCCAAGGCCTATGAGCTGAATTTACGTAACATTTCCTTTGGGTATGAGCTGTTGGTACTGGTCTTGCTAAATTTGTTGTTAGTTCTGTTTCACTTTTGTTTCTTTAGCATGTAAAAAAATAGTATTATATAATTATATTTTTATTGCCATATATTTAACAATATGTATAATTTAAAAATTGTACATCTTGAGAAATTTCACCAATTTAGTATTTTATTTCTCAGGCAGGAAGAAATTGGAGAGATTGAAGACCTAACATTTGAGAAGGGCTAAGGTAACACTTGGGAACCTTATGATTCTCTCCAGTTTTAGTAAATTTGTCATTTTAATAAAATTTATTAATTTTCAAAATAGGGGAAGGCAAGAAAAATATAGTTGAGCTAATTTATAAAAATAAATGAATTTAAATTAATAATGTTCAGGATCCTAGAGTAAATTTTTCATTTAAATCTCTTTACTTCCAATTGAATTCAGTATTTTTTTTAATTTGCAAGTGAAATCAACACTAAAAAAAAGGTGATGGACGTTAAATAATATTTTAAAAATATGTATCTAAGTGTGGTGATGGATGTTAATTAGACTTATTGTAGTGATCATTTCACAATAAAAAGATATCAAATCATTATGTAGTGCATCTGAAACTAATATAATGCTATGTGTCAATTATATCTCAATGAAAAATGAGTAAATAAAATTTTAAATGACATTTCAGTGTCAATAAACCAGTTTTAACCTTCTCATGTGAAAATTGCTGAAATCAACTATTTTTTTTCTCTGTAGGAAACATCACTATTTATCTTTCCCTTTTGGCTCTCACCTACTTAGCACACAGGCTTCCTGCATGCCACCTATACCTGACCTGTTGAGAGGTAAAGGAAGCTACATTCAAGGTATTCTGTCTTTTTGAGGATTCTGTGAGAGATGTTTCATAACTCTTTTTTATTAGATTTTACTAATGACCTAGTGGTCATTGTTAGCAGATCAACAAGCTAAGTCTGTGGCTAAGTGTATAACAAAGCAATCGAAACCCCCCTCAGTGTGTTAGTGGTGCCTTGCTTAGATCTGTCTCTAAGCCGCCATCTTGGTCACTTTGAACTATTTAAGGAGTTAGAGGAGAGTAAAGGGGAAAGTAGATGATTACGTGAAAACTAAAATGCTTTTCAATAAGAGAAACCACACCATCAACACCGCCAGTAAATACTCTGTGAACAGACTACTTTGATAATGGAGGAAATGATTTAGAAGGCCCTATTGCAGCAAGATGTGTAGCTAGGCTAAAGAAAGAGAAATTATCGTTTCAGACATCTTTAACCTTCTAAAGTGGGCCCACCCAGCATACCCTCAACTTCCAAGTTCTAAGGTGGCACAAGAAATTATTTTGAATTTGCTGCTTTATGTTTATTATAGCTAGCATATTAATTTTAGAAAATAGTTTAGTTGCACAGAATGTTAGAATGAATGGAAAAGGGACCATATGTGGGACTGAGAAGTAAAGAGAACTTCCCAAATCTTCTGTCACCTGGTTCAGGCACCTTTTCACTAGCTCGCTGCCTTCAGTAATGCAGAGATTTCAGATAAGCAGGTGGGCCATGGAACGGATCAGTGGCCAATGAAACATCCATTTTTAATGTTCCCCTCTAAATGAACAGTTGGATTCTTTAGTATAAAGGAGGTGCTTGGTTTATCCATGACATTTTATATAGTTGGTATTATAATTTTAATAGGCTATATGATAGGTATTTATAATAATAGTAATTTCTTAATTGTCATGAGACATGGCTGGTCATACTTATGATGTATCCAGTGCTGAGCCCTGGGTCAGATATTCAACATTCAGTTTCAGAACTATTCCTAAAGGAAATCATAATCAGCTTCGTAAACATGCTTTATGCTTTAGTTTCCGGGAAAATTTTGAGTCAAAACAAAGGGAATGCCAGTGTTTTCACTTAGAAATAAAGTAGAACAAACTTTCAAATAAATATAAAGAAGAATCGAGTTACCTCAGGATAAAGTTCTGCTCAAATTAAGACTATGAAATAGAATCATTTGTCTTGTGTTGCTCTGCTCCTTCTAGTCTATTCTCTAGTTCAACTGTTCAACTCCTGGCATCCAGCATCCTCATAACTACCTTTGGCTTCCCAGAATCCTCGCCAATGACTGTGCCCTGTGCCAATGACATTCCCCACTTCCCACCCACACTGTATACATTGGACTTTCCTGCTTGAAGACCAAGTATACTGACCTAAAATAATCCTTCCACAGTCTTGAGAGGGAGTTCAAGATGGCCTGAATTCACTTCTCGTGGACACACATATGGAACAATTCCTTCTGAAAAAGACCTGAAAAGCTAGTTGAACAGCTTCTCCACAACAAAGGAAGAAAGAGCCACATGCAGACAGGTAGGAGAGGCAGAGATACAATCTCACCAAAAACCCACCCTCTGCACGGTGACCCACAATCAGGAGGGAATGTCACAAATACGGAGCTTTTCCCTGAGGAGTAAAGGGTTCATGCACCACATCAGACACCCCTAACCCCTGGGACCTGCACTGGAGAGAAGAGCCCCCAGAACTCCTGGCTTTGCAAAACCAATGGGGCTTACACCTGGGGGACCCATAGGGCTGTGCGGAACTGAGATTCTGCCCTTAGTGGGCTTGTGTGCAGATTCACTTTCCGCAGGACCCAGCATAAAAGGAGACTGAAAAGTGCCTAGCCTGTTTGTGATGAAGATTCATTGGCTAATCTCAAAGCATCTGCTGGAGGGCCAGGGGCCTACTGGGACTCTCCATGAGGACAGAGGCACTGGTGGGCACCATTTTTGCATTACTCTCCCTCTGCTTTGCTAGTACCTCAGGCTCATGTAGTCACAGACCTCCCCAGCTTCCCCACTGAAGCCTGAGGCATGCCCCATGCCTGTGCTCTTCCACTCCCTTACAAAAAGCAGTGGGTGCTCCCCAGCCCTGAGCTCTCTCCCAGCCTTGATAAGGCTGAGGCATGCCCTGACCCTGCACTCTCCTGCTGCCTCGCGAAAGCCGCAGGCAAACGTGATCCACACAGGAAACGTTCTGTGATTGCCTGGCTCTGGTCGCTGGGGCTTGCATTTCTGGCCCCACAGGACTAAAACAACTAGAGAGACAGTTCTTGGCTGGCTGCCACCCCCAGGGCACTGCACAGACGTTAGACTGAAACACCCCCCCCCCCCCCCCCCGCCAGTCTGCCTGTAAAAAGGCCTATTTACTTATCCTAAAGCATCAGCCTCTGGGCAGACATGGGTTTACCACATATCTAGAGGCTTCAGAGGTGCTCTCGGGCATGTAATCTGGAGGAACCATCTTTGTGTTCTTCCTTGGCCTCACTACAGTTCACTGGTACTTCCCAGAGAGGAGCTTATACACTTGCATGAAGCCCCAGTTTTTGCACCTGTCACCCATGGGAGACTTCCAGATCAACTGGTCTAAAGACCAGCAGAGTTTATGAATGAAGTCCCATAGGACCATATATATCTGCTATACTTTAAAAAATGCTGCCTGAGGGGCTGGCTTCCAATCAGCCTGACTGAAGTTCCTCCCTTTGGAACACTGACAGGTCTTCGCACACCATCAACAAATGGAATCTATTAAGAATAAATCAGGCTGCTCAGACAATCAAAAAAATGTTTGAGAGATTGCCAAGAGGTAGGACAAGGTTGAACTATAAGGTTCATCACCTACACGAGGCCAGCCCTTAAGACTGGGAGAGGGAGTTGTTGCATCTGATGTGTAAAAATAAACACAGATAGTCAAGCAAAATGAGGAAACAGAGGAATATGTTCCAAATGAAAGAACAAGACAAAACTTCAGAAAAAAGACTGAAATGAAGATAAGTAACCTGCCAGATAAAGAGTTCGAAGTATTGGTCATAAAAATGCTCACCAAACTGGGAGGAAGAATGGATAAACACAGTGAAAACTTCAACAAACAGATAGAAAATGTAAGAAAGTGCCAAACAGAAGTCACAGAACTGAAGAATACAGTAAGTGAACTGAAAAATACACTGCAGGGTTTCAACAGCAGACTAGATGAAGCAAAGAACAGGACAGCAACCTGGAAGACAGAGCAGTGGGGCTCAGCCTAATTAAACTTCAGTTTTAAAAAATACAAAAAAAAAAAAAAAAAGAAAAAAGAAAAGAATTCTTTCTCAAAATGCCCATTACTGTCTTTTCCTTTTCCTCAAGTAATTACTTAATCAAAGGAAAGCAAATTGAGTCTATTAATTAATAGAAGGATATTAAAGAATGAATTATTAACTTCTTATTCCTCCCAAGAATTTTGTGGGAAGATGTGTTAAATTAAAGGGCTGAACTCTAATGGCAGAATCCTAGACAGCCTGATGAGAGGAGGCGTGATAATTGTGGACGAAATAGTTTGACTTTTTACTATTTAGTTCCTGATTCTCCTGCCCAGTTGTAAAGGGGCTTGGGAACGTTTAAAGGGTGACTCAAGATGCCCAGTGCCTGGGTCCAAATCCCATTTAAGTCACAAACTATAAGGTCAAGAGTAAGTCAAGCACCATTAATTCTCTCATCTGTAAAGTGGAAGAGATAATCATATCTGTCCCACCTAGTTCAGAGGAATTTGCTTCAGAAAGAATAAGCCCACAGGATTCAAGAGGTTTGCAAACCTTCAGACTTCATTTAGGTAAAATTGAAAGCTGTAGAGGTACTCGTCATTGTCCACCTAAATTTGTTGGTACGTTTATGGGAAACTGCAGATTTGTTAAAAAAGTTAGCTTCAGCTGCCAGTTAAAAATGATAATTTTCCAATGATAATTATCCATGGAGCTTCTTTTCTTTAATTGTCAAGAAGGGGTAAAATTATGAATTCAAAACAAAGGACATTTCTTGTAGCACCCCTATTTCAGCCAGATTTCTAATTCTCAGCTTATGATATATGGACTTGCATTTTCATTACGCTTTAAATCTCAACAAGTTTTGAAGCAGTTACTGTGCACAAGGCACAATGCAGGGAGGGCAGCAGAAGGTGGGGATCTGATGATCAATGAACCATGGACCCCTCTGTGAAGAGCCTGCAGATGTGGTGCTTATTTGTTTAAAGGCTAAACTGAAGTTCTGGTTGGAAATTAAATTTCTCAAGGGGACTGCAGAGCAAGGAAAGAAGAGGCCTCATGATATAATCAGGCTATTTCTAAAGAAGGCCTTTTAGACAAGGCAGTTGGAACAGGTTAATCAGTAGAGTCACTTACAGCTGGGAAACATGAGTGATGCATAAACATCCTAAAACATAAATACCTACTTTCCTTTAATCCTCTCTTGATGTGGGGCCAAGGTCTTTGCTTTGTGTGTGGATCTGCTGTTGGTTGGAGCTCAGCTTCATCTTTTAAGCCTCAGAGCATCTTTCAGATTCCAGTTGCAGCTTCACTGAGTGGTGCAGGAACTTAAAGACACGTGCATGGTAAAGCCACTCAATGTAACATATGTCTAGAGCTGAAAAACTTTTTCCTTGGCCTTGTGTTTCACCTAATTTGACTACAATTTTTCTGTAAGCTACCAGCCATTATGGAGCTTTTCCAAACCACATATATTCATTTTCATAGAAACAACTTTTTTTCCACTCTCATATCTCATTAGTTTACATAATATTTGGTTAAATTACATAATAAAAATAGCAAGTGTGATTGCATAAACGGTTTTTAGAACAAACTATTTGCCTCTACTGAGCATCCAGCCCAGTCGGCGTGCTCAGGCCAGCTGGAGGTTAGTTGTTGTGCTGGGGGTCTTCAGCCCTGAAGGGTGGTGGGGGCGGAACTGATTTGCAGGGAGAGGGAGAGCCTCCCCTAATCCAGTGAGTTCGTTTCCTGGAGTTAAGGGCTCCTACTGTCGTCTCAAATGCTAGTGAGATAAAAGGAGGAACTGGTGATTCAACCAAAGGTATATGAGAGAAGGAACAGTGAAAGCAAAAGTCTTAGGAAGAGAGGGGGGGTGTAATAGAGTTACAGAGAGGACAAGTTAAGATAAAACCTAAACAAGGCCATAAAGTTAACCGACTGGGGTGGAAGCTTGCCATATGTTGGGGAGTAAATGAGTAGCAGACAAGTAAGGGAAAAGGAGTAGTAAGGGTGGGCTCCTCTTTCAATATGTTTGGCTGAGAAGGAAGATAGATTGGGGGGATTTCGAGGAAGAAACTAAGTTGAGGAAAAGTTTGGTTTTGGAGTCTGTTTTTGGATTAGCATACACTTAAACATTTTGAAAAGGAGCTAGTAGAAAAGAATGCTACTTACTACTTTTAAGTAATTAAATGAAGAGGGAAAAAGGCAGATATTTTTAATTGCTCTTGAAAATCTATTTATTCTCTATAGGATAATGATGCTTTCTACTCATTCACAACTTTTAACATTATTGAGCATATACCCTGATCTTAAGATTTGCTTTTCTCTAAGGATCGAGTGGATAGCACACTATACAAAAAGAGGGCCAAGTTCCCAGCACTAGGCTGCTAGTCCATGCATTTCCCCTCCCTCCTCTCCCCCACCATTGGCAGTTAAGTGCACACGCCCACTGAATAACTTCATTTGAGACTCTAGTATCCCTCTCAACATTTGCCTCTAACAATCACGTCTAGCACTGTGCCTGGTACCTAGTAAACACTGAATATATCTTTATTGAATGAGTGAGTAAACTTGGCACGCAAGATGGAGTCTATTTTTGGTATCCACCATATGTCAAAGTAAATAACAGAGGGGTTCACAAGAGAAATGTTAAAGAGAGGCACAGAAAAGAGAGAAAAAAGTTCTAGGAGAAAATGTTAAGTCAAATTCATTTGATTTTAAATGTGCTACAACTTTCTAGGCAGGGAAGCTTTAGAAGAAATCACAAAGGAAAACAAATGAAAACAACACTAACAATCTCATAACTAATAAAATTAGCAAGTCTTTAAAAAAAGTTTACATTGAGATTAGCTTAATGTGGTAAAAATATTTTTAAAAGATATGCTACAGGGATAACTATGAATTGCTTACACATTTTCTGGAAAGCAGATTGACGATACAGATCAAGCACTGTAAAATATTCATGCCTTTTGATTTAGTAATTTCCCTTTCCAGGAACCTATCCATGGAAAGTAATCTAGAACACAAGAAAACATTTTTGCATGCAAAGATAATCATTTCGAAGCTAGTTATAGAGAAAAACAGGAACAATCTAAATGCTGAACTATTGGGAAATAGTTAAATAAATTATGGTATAAATGGTATATTAAAATATTAATCAGCCATTAAAACTGGTTTTTCTACCTTAGAATCCTCAGAAAGGGTCCCTGGAAAAAGGAATTATGTGAAATAACCATTAGGAAGCATTTCTCTGAAAAATCAATATAGTAGCAGAAAGGATGGCAACAAGCAGTCCCATAGAAAGTAACTTTTGCTCAGTCTCTCAGAAGAGCTCTGGAGGAAGTATAGCTCATACCCCAGAGTTGTTCCCATCAGGAGCCTGGGAGCTGGCATATTTATATTTCTGCTCCATGGGGTTATTAATTAAGGGTGAGATGGAGGGGAGTAAATTCCCAGGAATTTCCCTGCCCTTTATGTGCAGACATCAAAGTGGCCTCCACAGCCTGAGTTACAGGTGCTGGCTGTGGGCATGAAAGCACACTGGAAGCCACTGTGCAGGACGTGGTAAAGGTCTCCAAGCAAATATGAATGGAGCACTGATGGATCTGCTTTACAGGTGTTTTCAAAGTATACTCCATGAGAAAAGGGAAGCCTCCTACACTGTTGGTGGGAAGGCAGGTTGGTGTAGCCACTATGGGAAACAGTATGGAAGTTCCCTAGAAAACCAAAAATAGAGCATTCATATAATCCAGCAATCCTGCTCCTGGGCATATATCCAGAAAAGATGAAAACTCTAATTCGAAGAGATGCACGCACCCCACTGTTCATAACAGCACTACTTGCAATGGCCAAGACATGGAAACAACCTAAGTGTCCGTCAACAGATAAACGGACAAAGAAGATGCGGTATATATATACAAAGGAATGTTACTCAGCCGTAAGAATTAAATAATGCCATTTGCAACTACGTGGATGGACCTAGGGATTATCATACTAAGTGAAGTATACATACAGGGAAAGACAAATCTTGTATCACTTAAATATGGAATCTAAAACACAATACAAATGAATCTATATACAAAACAAACAGACTCACAGATGTGGAAAACAAACATGTGGCTGGGGAAAAGGGAGGAATAAATTAGGAGTATGGCATTAACAGATACAAGCTACTATATGTAAAATAGACAAGCAATGAGGATTTACTGTATCTTGCAGGGAACTATATTCAATATCTGATAATAACCTATAATGAAAAATGATCTGAAAAGTATATGTGTAACTGAATCACTTTGCTATACACCTGAAACTAACACAATATTGTAAATCAATTCTACTTTGATTAAACAACAACGATAGAAAAGAACATTCCATGATATGATGGAGGCTAAGTGAAAAAAAAAAACTACTGAAAGTTAGTTTCAAAATACTTTATAAGGGGTCAGATTTATACTACAGCCTGAAATAACTAGAAACCTGTACAAAATATATGAAACAATGGTTTAGGTGTAAGGCATCAGGCAGAAGTAATCCCACAGAGTGAGGAAACGGAAGAGGTGAACCTAATGATTGCTCTAACTACTGCCTGGAGAGAAGGCAGCAGGTCGGAGCAGGAGGAGTCAGGTGGCACGCGGTCATCTCCCTAACAGAGGAGACAAAACCGGGAGACTGCAGAGGTATTTTGCATTAGGGAAAGCTGGGTGAAGGGTACACAAGAACGATTTTTGCAACTTTTCTCTAAATCTAGAATTACTTCAAAATAGAAAGGTTTAAAAATAAAGAAATAAAAAAAAAAAAAAAAGAGAGAAATACACCATGACAACACTAATCAAAAGGAAGACAGAGTGGCTATGTTGTCAAAGTAGATTTTAGAGAAAAGAATATTATCAAGAATAAACGTGGTCATTTCATGATGATAAAGGGGTCAGTTTATCAAGAGGACATCATAATCCCAAATGTTTATGCACCTAATAGCAGGTCTTCTAAATACACGAAGCAAAAACTATAGAACAAGGAGAAATAGACAAATCTGCAATTCTAGTCAGAGCCTTCAACAGTCTTTTCTCAGTACTGGATACAATAAATAGCTAGAAAATCTGTAAGGATGTAAAAGACCCGAGGAATACTATCAACCTACATGACCTAATTGACGTTTATAGAACATTCCACCCAAACAACAACAGAATCATGTTTGTTTTTTTAAGTGCACAGGAACTATTTACCAAGATGGACCATGTTCTGAGATGTAAGCGTCTTACTAAATTTAGGCCATCCACGTAAACACCACTTCTGTTCAATGGTGGAGTGCTGCTGTGCATGCCTTTGTGGCCTGGTGGGTCAGATAACATGCTCAGGTCTCATGGTAACTTGGTCATCCATGGTTAAGCATTCAGTCTCTAAGGCCTAGTAACAGGCCAAAAGCTGTTCCTCAAAAGTAGAGTAGTTATTTTCAGAGGGATGATGGGGTTTTGCTCCAAAATCCTAAGGATCTGCACTGTGATCCACCTCTAGGGACTGCTGAAGGCTCCAATCAGCATCCCTCTCTGCCTCTGACGATTCGGGTACCATTGGATCTGCTGGGTCATGGGGCCCAAGGGGCAGCCTTGACCTGTTGCGGAGCCTTCTTGTTTGGGGTCCCAATCAAAACGAAGTTTTAGGGACACTCAGTTAATGGGCCAGAGTAACACCCTCAAATGAGGACTAAATTGCTCCCAAATTCATGGACTCACTTGGCATTGTGCCTCTTTTCTGTTTGTACGAGGGGCCAGATGCAACAACTTATCCTTCACCTTAGAAGGGTTATCTTTCCATGCCCTGCACAGCTGAACCTTTAGAAATTTCACTGAGGTAGAAGGCTTCTGCATTTTTCTCAGATTTATTTCCCACCCTCTGACATGCAAGTGTCTTACCAATAGATCTAGAGTAGTTGGTACTTTTTGCTCCAATCAGCATAATGTCATCAATGTAATGGACCAGTGAGATATGCTGTGGAAGGGAAAGTGATCAAGATCCCTATGAACTAAATTGTGACTTAGGGCTATAGAGTTGATGCACCCCTGAGGTAGGACAGTGAAGGTGGATTGCTGGCCTTGCCAGCTGAAAGCAAACTTCTTCTGGTGGTCTTTACAACAGGTATCAAGAAAAAGCATTTGCCAGATCAACAGCTGCATAACAGGTAGCAGATGTGTTAATTTTCTCAAGCAGTGAAACCGTATCTGGTACAGTAGCTGCAATTAGAATCACTCCTTGGTTAAGCTTCCAGTAATCCACTGTCATTCTTTAAGATTCATCTGTCTTCTGCACAGACCAAATAAGCAAGTTGAATGGGGATGTTTTGGCTACTATTTTCCTAGTTAGAGGCAGTTCCAATGGCTTCCACTTGACCTTTCCCACCATAATAGCCCTCACTCCTGGACAAGGAGCCAATGTTGGGGTTCTGCCAGCTTCTGATTATATCTATTCCAATTATGCATTCCAGAACTGGGGAAATAACCACAGGATGGGTTCAAGGACCCACTGGACCCACTGTGAGAGGGATCTGAGCTAAAATTCTTAGACCACCTACCCTCTGTAAGCCCCTCCTCTGACTGGTGGACCACAGTGATGTTTCAGGTCTCCTGGAATTAGTGTCAGTTCAGAGCCAGTGTCTAGTAGTTTCCAAGAGGTCTAATTATTTCCTTTTCCCCAAAGTACAGTTACCCTGGTAAAAGGCTAAAGGTCCTTTTGGCAAAAGCTTGGAGAAAGACTAACAGTATAAATTTTTGGCAGTATACCAGGGTCCTTCCTTAAGGGGACCCAGCCTCGTCTGTATTCAGAGGGCTCTGAGTCTGAAAACTAATTCAAGTCTGGGAATTAGTTGAGAGGTTATGACTCTTTTATAATTCAGGTTAGACTTTTGTCCACTTTCCCTAGAATTTGCTGCTGCTACAGATCAAGTAAGATGTAGTAAGCTTCCTGTCTGCCTCACTTCTTGGAGCACTATGATCAACCAACCAGTGCCACAGGCCTGTGGAGTCAGGCTATTCAGACTGCTGCTTGACTCTGCCATCCATCATGGCAACCATGCCCATCTTGCTTTTGTTGGTTGAGTGCCACCACTTGGCCTTTGCCATCCCAGGATCTAATTACTCCCATCGCATTCAGGTTTCTCAAGTCAATGGCTGTAGTCCTCACTACAAGGTCTGGCCTATAGAGACCAGTGATTACAGAGCTCTTCAAGGATGCTGGGGCTTTGTGCACAAATTTATTTCTCAGAATGGTGAAAAGTATGTCTTCTGGACTCCCTGGTATGTCTCCTGGTATGTCACCTGGACTCTCAGTTGTGAGTGAGTAGGTCTTAAATGACAAATCCACTGATTTAACAAATCTACATTCCAAACTCCTTAAGTCTTTGAATCCTTTCCTCTACATTAAACCAAGGCGGGCCTGGCATTTCTAATTTGCTCACAGTGGGCTACCCTGTGGTCCATGTTTCATCCAATCAGCCAAGCAGACAGTTAGAACTCTAGCCAACTCCCCAAGCTGTAACATTAAATCCAGAGTCTCTGCTTAGTAAGCCCATATTGATAATTTCAGCCTGATCTATGTTTGTTTCTTCCACCACTATCCCACACCCTCAGTGTCCATTCCCATGCATGTCCCCTAGATTTCTGTCTGTGTAAATTTGAAAACTTACGTAGTTCTTTTGGAGTGCAGCCCCCTCCTCACAGTCAAACTTTGTACCTTTGAACCTTAGGAGCCTGCTGGGACCTGAGTCTAGTTAAGAGGTCTAGAAGCAAAGAGGGGTAGTGGAGACGGGTGCTGAAAAGAATCAGCTTTGTGTTGCACAGCAGCCCTGTACAGGAGAGCGTTAATTTCCTCAGGCAGTGCGGAGTTTATCTTCTCCGATGGAGGGGTGGGGACAAGTGGAGAGGCTGATACCCTGGGCGTAGGGAGGCTGCTTCCACTGAGAAAGAAGACTCATCAGAATTGAGGGGCTCAGATTCCCCAGCTTCCTCAGGGTCTTCCCACACACTCCTCATTACAATTAAAAGATTCCCTTTCCCAGTCAGTGCCCTCACTTTTAATAGTAGACACCCTGTGAAGCTGGGAGTTCAACTTGTAGTTCAGTCAATTGCAGGATGAAATTTAGTGTTTGATTTTCACCAGTCTCAGCCCTGCAGCTACAGGAGATAAAGATCACCTTCAGGACACACATATAAGTGTTTGGCTCATTTATGTGATGCTTGAACTGGGAATTAGTATCCCTGAACTCATCCTTTTCTTTTACCACTTTGTCCAGCCACGTTAGGGGAAACCAGCCAACCTCACTATATTCATTAGATTTCCCAAAATGTTTGACAGCATTGTATATGCAGCCACTAATCTCCTTGCTTCTTATAAGTGGTTGGTTGCTTTGAAGTATAATGAAGATATTCTGCATATCTGTATTGCCAGATCATGCCATAGGCCGTCAGTGCTCTTGTTACTACTAGAAATAGAGTCATTAGCATCTTTCAATTTAATCTGATTAGAGAGCCAATTAAAAAAAACAAAACAGAACCAGTTCAGAAAGCATCCTTAAAATTCTGTTCCTCTAGAACCACTCTTAGCACCAAAATCTGTATTAGCCAGTGTTCTCCAGAGAAACAAAACCAATAGAACATATACAAATATTTTTTTCTATAGAAAGAAAGGAATTTCTCATACAATTAAGGAGGCTGAGAAGTCCAGGATGTGCAGTCGGCCAGCTGGAGACCCAGGAGAGGAGACGGTCAAGTTCTAGTCTGCACCCAAAGGCCTGAGAACCAGGAGAGCAGGAGAGCAGGTTTATTGTATTCAGGCCTTCCAGGGATTGGATGAGGCCCACCACACTGGGGAGGGAAATCTGCTGTATTCAGTCTATGAATTTAAATGCTAATCTCATCCATAAACATCCTCACAAACACAGCCAGAAATAATGTTTAATCAAATGTCTGTGCCTGCTGTTGTCCAATTGTGTTGACGCATAAAATTAATCATCACATGGAGGATGATCAAGAAAGGAATCAAAGACAATTCTATGTTTTCTACTTTAGATCCTTGCCTGAACAATGGGTCCATACTTGCTGAAGAGAATATGGAAAGATGAACAGACTTGAGGTACCGGTAAGAAATTCAGTGCTGAACATGTGGAGCATCTATGGCACATCCAGTTGTAAATATATGGCTTTGCATTTGGATTGGAGGTAAAATGTCGACAGCTACTAGTATATAAGCTTTAGAACGAGTGGATGAAATTTGCCAGAGGAAATCTGGATTGAAAGAAAGAGTCCAGGGTGAAGAATGGAACCCTGGAAAATTACAAACATGAAAGGACAGGAGAAAGCCAAGGGCTCAAAGGCAAAATAACAGAATGAGGCCAGGAACCCAAGGCAGGGGCTTCAAAAGTAAAGGAAAGGAAGGGCACCATCCACTGCTGAGGTCCAGTCTGGTAGATACTGAAGGGGGTCCAACAGAAATAGCAAATAGGAGGTCTGTGCTGTCTGCAGGTAGAAAAACCTGCAGACGTGGGATGGATTGAAAAGTGACCCTGCAAAGGACATAGAGACATGAAACATACACTTACCCTGTCAGCAGCTTCGATTGATGGGAAGTGAAGAGATGACCCAGGATGCAAACAGGTTAAAGATTTTTTTCCCCAAAATGCTGAAGGAAGATCAGGGGCGGGAAGAGGATCGATAGGGAGCAAGCTCCCTGGAGAAGAATGGGCTCCAGAGAAAAAATAGGCCCAGAGCATATGAAAAGTTTGGTTTTAGACATGCTGGTATTACTGCCCATTCTTCAATATTAAATTGCATTCTATCATAGGTGATAAATAAACATTTCTATGTTTTAGATGTTACCTTTGTATATGTGCTGAGGAAATTGCTTAATTTCATGATTTCAAAAAGTATCTAGGTCCAAATGGAATAATATATTTGAAATTACTGTGTAAACTCTGAAGAACTATATAACTGCCAGGAGTAAAGTCACTGGGAGCAGTTTGAGAGAAATGTAATTTCTGTCCTTTATTCTCTACCTAAGTAATAATAATTTGTCCCAGGGCACATGTTTCTTTTGTAAGAGGTTCACAAAATCGTAGTTTCTTGCCTTTCTTTTTTTCTCTCTCTCTCTCTTTTCCAAATACCTTCCAAATATCTCCTCTGCTTCCTATCTTATAGACCAGTGTTTTTCTGCCCTGCTCTAATGATCTTTTCAGAGTTCTCTATTTTGCTCATTTCTGCCCCGTGAATCTATCCTAAGCCTAAATTTAATTTTTCTCATACACTGATTGAAACTTCACTATTCTAGTCAAAATCTTGCAAATGGCTTCTCCAACTTCTCCTCTGCATTAAATACAGAATAAAGTCCACATTTCTTAGCCTGGGATTCAAGGCACTCCCTAATCTGGTCTCCACTTTTCTCTGCAGCCTTCTCGCTAACTTCTGTCTAGTACCTACTTATATTCCACTCCCATCAAGTTGATATGTTTTGCTTCTTGAAGTCATCTAGATGGACCATATCTTTTTATACAGCTTGTGCCTTTCACAACTTTCAGAGGCACTGTTCACACTGCGTTGTGGCTGGTGCCCCCTGGCTTTGTACAGCATACAACCTGCAGAAGTGGTAGCGGCGGCCCCTGTTTCACAGCAAAAATACTGCTCCAACTTCTGAACTTCAGTTACATCATGATCTGGATTTCCAGATCCAGCTGAATTTCCCTCTCTATTCTTCTTCAAACCTACATATAGAGAAATTGTAACTAGATCAAATTCAAACTCATAAGCCCAGTATTCAAAATCTTCTTAAGCTAACTTCTCTGTGAGCATCTCACTTTATCCTCAGCATGAATGCTCTATTATGAGTGAGCTGTTGTCTATAATCATTTCTCTAGATTGAGTGCCCACCATCGAGCAATTTCGTTCTCTTTCCTTTCACCCTCACTCCTTCCCACCCTCTTCCAACAATTCAAAAACAATCCATCCTTCATTAAGTTAGACAGTTTCACCATCTCCATAAATCTTCCGGTGCTTATTCTGCCCCATAATCATCCTTTCTTTCCTGACTTAGTATTGAGGTTATAATCTGTGCTGCAATATTTAACACTTGGTTAATATCACATCTTATGCTCATTTGTCATGCATCTAATTTTGTCAGCGATCAGTCAGACCATGATTTTTCAGTGGTTGAAACTTTGGCTTTTATGACATTTGTATCTCTTGAGCATAATACACAGTCTTATAGTATATACTTGTTGATTTGATATTTTCACTAAAATTTTAAAAAGATAAAACTCTTATATCAGTCTGTAGGGTTCTTAAAAAGTTAATTTGTAATTTGTAGTGTAATTTGCAGAGTTTTGGGGGGTTTTTTGGTCTGTTTTTTGTTTTTTACTGTCCAGAAGCTTCTTTAGTCTTTGAGTTCCATTAGGAAACTATGCGTTTATTCTATATCTGGATGTGACTTGATGAAACTCAAGCGAGCCAGTGATTGTCTTCCCTGGAGTATGTGACTCAAGGCCACTGGTGTCTTTCTTGACCACCCGGTGGAAAATATCTCCTTAAAAAATGAAGACAAAGAAATGTGGAAAGAGCAGAGAGATAAAGGGGAACTGTAAGGACCTTCTGTGAATGCCTGGATCCTTTTATACTTGACGGTCAGCTGCATCCCTGGATTGGCCATTTATATGAGTCAATAAATGCCCCCTTTTAGGAACTCAGGCACTTTGAATTGGGTTTCTGTTGTATTGCAACTGACTCATACATATGTAATACCATTCTACTATCTTGCATTTTGTATATGCAAGCACTGTGTTAGGTTTTGTTAGTGATATCCACTTGGGCAACTAACTCATTCTGTCCTTTAGTCACTTTACAATCTAGTAAGAGAAAAAAGGTATACAGATAATAATACATCACAATACAATGATAGGTGCCACATTAGAAACACAAAGGACTACAGAAGTCAGATAAAGGACTCATCTCTTTTGTTTAAAGGGATCACAGAGGCTTCATGGAGAAGGCAACATTAGAAATGGTCCAAGGATAGTGCAGGGCTTTCTCAAGGAATGATAAAATATCTAATAATACGGGAGTATAGGTTTTGAATAGTGAGGATTAGAAACTAAATTGGAAAGACAAATTGAGGCCAAAGAGTGGATAAACTTAAGAATGCTAAAATATGGGCTTCATTAGAAAAAAGGGAGCCATGCCAGGATTTTGAAAGGGATCAAAGGATTGTGAAATACACCTACTATTAACAAAAAGAACATTGAAGCTAGTCTATAATGCGGGAGCTTGGGAAGGGAAGTGTAGGAATTATACTTGAATTATAATTTTTGTAAATCTCTTTCTTTTCATAATGTTTTCTTAAATATCTCTATTAACATCTGTCAACAAAACATTTCTAGCAAAGTGTATTCAAGTATGTGAAGGGATTTGAATCGGTATCTTACAGGTATGTTAATCATTTACACTATCTGTATTCTTCAGAGATTAACCCTTTGCCCAAATCATAGAAAAATCATTACTATGACTGAGTTTGAATTATTTTTTGACATTTTTACAACATGTTTAAACCTTTAATTATCCATTCAATTCAAGGCTGACGATGATTACATTTACTTGAACTAGCCATAGGCTTGAAAGTAGAGTGCATTCTTTGGGTTGTGTTATGCAAGGTATTTTTAGAGAATAGATAATCTTATTCTTTTGTCCTTTGTTCGGCTATACTTGGCACTCAGAAGCCGTGCTTTTGCATTGCATGCACACGCTTAGAGAGGAGCTTAGAAAAGTTCTCTTTCACCAAATTGTGGGCAGAAAATGACATACTGTGTAGCACAAGCCAAGTAAAGAAGCGAACTTCTCACAGAATCACGAGACGGCCCCATCTGTAATTCTGGGTGTAGCTATGGTCTCATGCCAAGTCTTTGCTCTAGGGGAGCTAAATCGGACTCTTTCCCAGAACTTCCGAGAATAGTTGTATCCGTTGAAGGTCCTGATGCCAAGTGTCTGATGACCACTGGCCCAGACTCACAGGAGTCCTTTCTACCTGGCAGCTGCCTAGCTCGCCACAGGTTGCTTAGGAGAGGCCATACTGCTCTTTGACAAAGCAGTGTCTTAATCTGAAAGACCAGGACCCACTCTGATAATCTTGAGATTAGTAGCAAATTATGTTGTGGTTACTATTGGTAGAGTCACAAAAACTTCTTAAGCATTTTAGAAAGATTTCCACTTGAAATGTGTTGAAATAGAAAATTTTGTGTGGAAAGGTAGTTGTCTGATATCTGAGAAAAGATAGCTGGGCTGGTTTTCTCTCCTTGGTGACCGACCCAGTACAAATCACCAGGTAGGCATTTCTGTGTTGAATTTGTATTGCAAGCTGAAAAGCTAAACCAGGTTCATGTTTGACCATCTTCAGGGAGCAACTATATCTGATTTGAGTTCAGGAGATAACCGATCTTACACGCTTCTGATTCTGATCTGCCGTTGTGACTGGCCAGACAGAGAAGGGCTAGATCACCTAGGAATAAAGTGGGGCACTGAGAAAAAGCAGTAGAAGGTGTGAAATTTTAGAGACAAGGGCCTGAGAGAGGCGGCTGTTTCTTACCGTGGCCCTTGAGGGAATAGTAGCTTTACCGTTGTGAGCATGCCTAGGGGGCTTCTGCCTTTTGTTTATTTCTTCTGGCTCCTATGCACTCACCTGTGTTAATATTAATAAATTACTCTTTGCTTAAACACTTCATGTAAGGGCCGATTTTCCCCACAGCCTGGAACAGCGCCACCACTACCACAAGATGAAGCAAGCATGAAAGAGTGACAAGTGCGCTGGTGAAGCAACACTCTCCTTTATTTTCTTTACGCTTCAGATAATAATGACTCTAGGGGAGGAAGAGAAACTCCAGAACGACTTTGTTCTCTTCAAAGCCTGAGCCTCAGGAGGAAACATAAGACAAGACACCTTTCAGGCTGAGGGGCCACAGAACACACGAGCCCTGTGCCTTTATTTTATTATATTGATGATACTGAGTTCAAAAATTACTTCATAAAAAACAGCTATGGATAGTGGATAGAAAAAAACCCTCAGTGGTGGCACTTAAATCAAAACTTTAGTTTGTTCATAGGCATTTTCAGTTGCATTGCCTCTTGAAGCGTGCAGAATTTTAATGCATGAGAGGGGAAAACAAGTAAATGAAAAACCTCTGGATTTTCATCATAAAATCAAATAAATAAAGGGAATGTCTTCATAACTGTTAGACATACACGGATGAGTAAAGAGTTGCTGAGATTTCCTATTAGTTGACGTGCTGGTTTCCAGTAAAGAAACCAACGTGTACCCTTGGACTGTTGGTCAGAGCACCATGGAATGAAACCGAGTGGCCAGTGATGTAGTTTTAGACGAGCACCTGGACCAAGGAAGGGAAGAAAGGAGAGGGAGGGGGAGGGTTTTCTCCAGGAGCATAATCTTTCCAGGTCGGGCCCCTCTTTTCCAGGCTCACCCACAGCCAGGCTCCCATCCTAACCACGGGCTCCTCGGGTTTTGGCTTGCCCACCTCCAACCAACTGCACACTTAAATAAGCAATTTCACCTCTTCTCCCCTTGATTACATACCAAGAACTGAGTGTTATGTTCTGAATATATCCCCCCGAGTTTATATATTGCAGCCCTAACCCATGTCATGACTGTGTTTGGACATAGGGCCTGCGACAAGGTTAAATATGGTCATAAGGGTGACGCCCTATGAAAGGAAGGAATCTTTCTAGTGGCTGGCTGGTTCCAAAAGAAATCAATTGATCACCCCTGACATGTTTATTGTGGTGATTTTTTTTTGTACCTTCGTCGTGTAGGTACCAGTGACTTCAACTTTCAAATATTCAGCTGCGTGACTTCAGAGATGTTTGATACAAGGCAACCGATTCTCTTCTATTCTAGCACACATTTGGCCAGTGTAACACCAGTAGCCCTTTACCTTCCTGTTATTGATGCGCTGATATTTCCTGTAGGTACCAAGTCATGTGTCAACACGAACGTCCATTTTATCTCCTTTTGGAAGTAAAAAGGAACAATTATCCAGCATCTCAGCTAATTATAATATGTGATAGGCGGGCTTTGGCTTAACTCTGTGAAGAGCATGACCAGGTCTGTTTTTTTGAATTTCTGATTAATAAATTCACAAATCCCTCATATGCTTCTAGCCCCTCTTAGGATCTCTAACAGTTTCTCCTGCCAGTCTTCTGAAACCTCACCAATACATTTTTTTTTTTAGCTAATATTTACCAGTTTGACCATAAGAAACAGGGACACCCATTCTCTTTAATCCATCTGATCCTGTTTATAGTAATATCTTTGTTTATATTTTGAGGTCCATGTTATAAAGCACATTCACATACTTCTCATTGAATCATCACGACCACCTCCAAGGGTAGCTTATATGGTCAGGTCATGCCCTCCCTTAGCACCTGCTTTACCTTTGCAGGATTTTCTAATTGCCTGTTTAATTTTTTTTAATTTTAGTAAAGTACAGTCAGTTACAATGTGTCAGTTCTGGTGTACAGCACAATGTTCCAGGCATGCATATACATACATATATTCGTTTTCATATTCTTTTTCATTAAAGGTTATTACAAGATACTGAACACAGTTCCCTGTGCTATACAGAAGAAACTTTTTTAAAATCTATTTTTATATATAGTCAGCCTGTTTAATATTGATCTATGTGCCTTGCGCAGTACTTGGCATACAGTTGGTGTTCAAAGGAATGGATGACTTGATGAATGAATGAACATTTCTGTCCCTATTTCACCCCTGAGAAAACTTGAGACTCAGAACATCTGAGTCTCTTGCCTAAATTCAGAGTTAATAAATAGGCTGAGTCAGGGCTCATACTCTTCTGGACTTCAAGCCCTTCCTTTTTCCAACCCAGCTGCTAGACTGCAGAGAAAGCACCGAGACAAATTTCTCAAACAAATAGAATTGGTAGAAGCCAAATAGGAAGCGTGATTGTGTTTTAGTTTCCTAGGGCTGAGGAAATGAAATACCACAAACTAGGTGGCTTAAAACAATCAAAATGTGTTCTCTCTCACCGTTCTGGAGGTCATGAGTCCACATCAGGGTGTCAGCAGGGTTGGTTCTTTCTTGGGGGCTCAGAGGGAGAATCTGCAGTCTGGCTGTCTTCTGGATTCTGGTGGTTGTCAGCAATCCTAGGCATTCCCTGGCTTGCGGCAATACCCACCCCCCCACCCAGTCTCTGCCTCTGTCTTTCCATGGCTTTCTACTCTATGAGTCTGTGTATCCTTTGTTCTTCATAAGGGCAAAGGTGGTTGGATTTAGAGCCCACTCTAATCCAGTATGACCTCATCTTAACTCATACCTTAATTACATCTCCAAAGACCCTGTTTCCAAGTTGGATCATATATACAGGTACCAGGGTTTAGGACTTCAGCATACCTTCTGGGGGAACACAGTTCAAACCACAACGGAAGATTTTTTTTAAGGGACTACTGTGTGAATAATTTAAACATAGTTGAATTATTTCCACAGTAACACTTGCCATAGGACTAAGGTTGTAACTTTATTAAATCACTCAGTACACCATTTCCTCAAGTGTGTTTTATAACACTTGTCTGCAGGATATTAAGAGGTACTGCTTCGAGGGAAAGGGGTTTTATTATTAAACAGTTTTAAGAAACAGTAGGTCAAAGAAAGTTAAATAGCCTTCTTGCTACGGGACTCCTCGGAGCCATTAATATGCCAGTGTGCATCACAAAGATGGAGTATGTTTCCCAAACTGATACAATGACAGATCATTTTTTTAACTTGAGTGCTGTCCCAAGGAACACCATTTATGAAACCCTACTTTCACAGTTAACATTATGTTGCAGCTATCTGTTTACAAATTTGTCTCAGTAGATTGTAAGCTTCTGAAAGGCAGAATCCAGATTTCACTAATTTTTGAATCCTCAGAGCACGCTTAGCATCTGGCAGCGACGGAGCCCTGTGGTTGTACAGGATGCAAACAAATGATGCTTCCTGGACTCATGCAACCCAACCACACTGGACATGTATATTATAAGTTGAGATTTTTTTCAGCCATGTCACAAATCTGCCCTCTCTTCCTTGACCGTAAAGAGGTTACCTTTTCTCAGATAGTAAGAAATTTGAGAGGGGGCAGTCCAGAACCATGCACAGCTGCTCAGAATAAATCATTGAGGACACAGATCATCTTGTTTGCAACTTCTGTAATAGGAGGGTTTCATCTCTGTTGCAGAATGGCTGCTTCACAGCCAGCCATCACTTCTGGGCTCCAGGCAGGAAAGGGAAAGTCCATTCTTTCTTATTCTCTTCCTTCCTTCTTTCCTTCTTGCTCTTGCTCTCTCTCCCTCCTTCCCCACTTTCTCCCTCCACCACCCCCTCTTACACCCCCCTCCTTTTAACATTTAAGAAAATAATAGCTTTCCTAGAAACCACACCAAGAATTTCAGCCTATATTTTGTTGTCCAGAAGTAGGTCACACAGTCCCCCCAATGCAAGGGAGTCTAAGAAGGTGTTCTTTTAGGCTCATTGTCAAGCCAAAAAATGGGATCCCATTGGCAAAGAAGAATGAGAGAAAGGCTTTTGAGTATCAGAGTCTTAAATCCTGTGCAATAGGTTTTTTTTGTCACTATTGTTATTGTTAACTGTAGTAGAGTTGTGGCTATTTCTGACCTATTTATAGAAAAAAAGTTTTTCTTTAATTTAAATATTTTTCTATTTTTAAATTCCATAAATAAGACATTTGTTTCAGTAATTACTTAAGCTGTTAGGTTATATAACCAACTAGTAATAAACTATCTTGATGAGGGAAAAAATGTGTTGGAGAGTGTCCCAGGAATTCTGGACCCAGAATAGTAGGCTAATTGAGTGCTTATGCAATCATTGGATAAACTCACAATACAACTGAACAAGGAATTAAATATATAACCCCAAAATATCCCATTGATTCACTGCATTGGGAAACCAGTATTAACTTACTGCATCCTATTGATCCAACATGATAAACAGATCATTTTAATGGGGACTTTGATTCCATCATGGTTCAGTTTCCAACATATGTAGGAATTTTATATCAGCCAGAAAACAGCTAGCAGTCCTTGGGCCATGCTGGTCTGATGTTTGCTTTACCAAGTTGGTGCTGTTTCCCTCTGAGAGACAGCTATCCTCAATTAAAATCCTGCACTGTTGGCTAAGTAACAGGCCAGCAACCAAGATTTAAATTGTGGAGAAAAAATTCCGAAGTGTTGTCTGAATAATAGGAAGGAGGAACTCAAAAATAGAAACTGCTTTCTGCTGTGATCACCCTTGCAGCCGTTAGAGATTTTCCCATTGATTCTGGGAGTGTAGGACACGCAGATTAAAGATAAAGTAACTGTAGCAGCATTGGCGTGACTTTTTCTGTCAATTTAATTAATTGGAAGTTTGTGAAACTTAGGACTTTGATATAGCTGCTTTATTTGTCTTTCATTCTATTCTTAGGCTTTCTGTTCCTATTTAGAAGGTAGTTCTTTTTTTTTCCCATTCTTTTTTTAATTGAGCTGGTTTACAATGTTTTGTCAATTTCTGGTTACAGCCTAATGTTTCAGTCATACATGTACGTACATATGTTCATTTTCATATTCTTTTCCATTATAGGTTACTGAATGGAATATTGAATAAAGTTCCCTGGGCTATACAGTAGAAACTTGTTGTTTATCTATTTTATATATAGTAGTTGATATCTGCAAATCTCGAACTCCTATCAAGACAATTAATCGAGGAACCGCTCATGATTAAACATGATGCGATAGCACCTGTGGCTTCTGAGACGTGAATGCAGTGAGACTGACCTCACTCTCCCTCAGATGTCAGCTCAGGAAATCCTATTTCTAGGGAGAGAATGAGGGTGCTTTTGGCATTGTCACATCTCCCAAGAATTATGGGATTGGAAAGAGTATAACACCCTCCCCAAACTGGTTAAGATCAGACCCAGAAGCTTTGTCCAATCTCAGCCCCTAACTCTGGGCCAGATTCCCTGATAGACACATGGTACATTTTCACTGTGTTTCACTTCCTTAAGATTCTACAGGTAGCCCTGTGGATTGTGCTGGGGACACGCCAGGGCTTAGGCTCCTAGACAGCTTCTCGGGGCCCTTTCTTCATGTCTATGCCTGAGGGCCTTTGCACAGGCTGTTCTTTTTGCCTAGAACATTCTTCTCTCCCCTACTTCCTTTTGTCTACATTCCCTTCAGGTTTCATTTTAAATTTCCTCTGCATACTAGGTGAGTTTTTCCCAGTTATGAGCTCCTGAATACACTTCTAGCTTACTTATCATATTTATAATTGTTAATAATTTCTAAATTATTTGACTAGTACCTTATATTCTTCCTTGGGTGCAACTAAATAGGAGGAGGTCTGAGAGGATACAGGAGAGGAATGGAGAGCTGTGCAGCTACCCCAGCATTGGGCTTCATTTTCTGTTTTAACTCTTATAACGATGCATTATAATAACCTCTGTACATGGTGCTGGCTTCTGTCAGACTGCCAGTGTCCCAGTCCTGAATACTTGTTCTCCTGCTCCAGCCCTCCTGGCATTGGCTACTCCAATACCCCAGGGGCTGACAATTTAGACTCTAGTCATCTATTCATGAAAAGTAGTTAACTTTTCAAGCCATCACGTGCCAAATGCCAAACAAATCAGCCAGTGTGACAGATCGGTACTGTCCATTCTGGTGGCCTCTAGCCACGTGCTGCTGTCAAGCATCTGAAATGTGGCTATTCTGCCTTGAGATGTGCTGTAACTATGAAATACACCCTGGATTTTGAAGACTTCAAATGAAAAAAAAAGAATGTAAAACATCTCATTAATAATTCTAATATTAATTTCATGTTTAAATAATATTTTGGTTATATTCAATAAAATAAGATCTAAAACCCATTTCATCTATCTCTTTTTATGGTTTTTTTACCCCTTAACAAAGGCACTGGGATCGAACCCAGGACCTTGTGTATGCCAAGCACTAGAGCTACACTCTTTTTTCTTTTATAATACGGCTACTGAAGTTTTAAAATTTGATATGTGGCTCACACTGGTGGCATACACTATATTTCTATTTGACAACTGCTGTAGAATTTCAGAGAAGTATTCTTTCTGGGTAATGCTCAGTAATTCTGATGAGCTCAAAGTGAGGAAAATGCGATCAATGGAAAGAGTTGGGGAAGGCTAGATCCAAAGTCATAAGTGCTTGAGCCTTCATAGGAGACATTGCATCGCCTATATGTCCAGGAGTGAGGGCTCTCATCCAGAAGTAGCTTTCTGTAAAGTTTTTGAGTAAACACAGCAAACCCTAGAGTACGTAGGAAAGGAAGAATGTGAAAGACTTGTGGCATGGCTTAATGTTCCAGAATAAAGAAGAATGTTTATCTTGAGTGGCTACAAGTGGCAGTCAAGGTGAGAGGCTTGAAGAGAGGTGACTGAAGCGTTGAAAGACAGAGGAATGACAAAGAGTAGCAAGACTAGAGAAGTTGAATTGCAAGGGCAAATGCTGCAAGGACCACAAGTTGGTCAGAGTGACTCTACTTAGATGGGTCAGAGAAAGTGGCTTAGGACTAAGTGTCTTGTAGCTTCCCTTCTATCTGGCATTAGATGTGTGGCATGGACCAGACCTTAAAGCTCAAAGGTTGCATGGAAGATGTGACAGTAGTGGACTGTGTATGGCCTTCAATGCTAGACTACATGCATTTGATATAACACGAGGGAATTTGAAGGGTTTGACTAGGAGAATGTCAAGTGATGTAAAGAACCTTTCACAAAGACTCATCTGGAGGTAACATGAATGGATCTATCAAGGAGGGGCTGGAGAGTGGGAGACAAACTAAAGATTTCAAAGTTTTATGTAATAGTCAAGCAGGGCAATTGGGGTAGGAGAGAGGAGGACTATGAGGTCAATTACAGAGAAGGTTACAAAGGGTAGGGAGAGGATATGTGTTGGAAACAGAATTAAAGAACCAAAGAAGGTTCCAAGGTCTTGCACCTGATTTATTAGAAGAACACAGAAACATGGAAGTCAGGAGATTTTTTAAATGGAAAAGCATTATTAAACAAGTCGATTTTGAGGTACTTGCAGGACATTCAAGTGGAGATACGCCATGGACAGTTGGAAATACAGCCCAGGGTGAAGAGCAGGAGCTGAACATTTGGAAAGCATCTACACAGAAAAATACAGTGCGAATGGGTGGGTCACAGTGAAAGAGAAGTAGCAGAGGGCCTGAAGGAAGAGCTATAATTATGGAGGCAGAGAGTGAGAGAGGCCAAGAAGGGACTCAAAAAAGGGATTGGCAGATGCACATGCTATATATAAAACAGAGAGACAACAGGGCCCTACTGCATAATGCAGGGAACTATATTCAGTACCTTGTAGTAACCTATAATGAAAAATAATCTATATATAAATATATGTGTGTGTGTTGTGTGTATAACTGAATCACAGTGCTGTACACCAGAGACTAACACAACATTGTAAATCGACTATACTTCAATTAAAAAAAAAAAAAGATGGCCAAGACAAGGTAGTGTCACAGAAAGCAGAGGCTGGAGCTGGTCAGACTTGAAGGACAATCAGCCCTGAGATGGCCGCTGACGTGTGCCCATCATTGTGGGGAGTTCAGTTTCAATTGAGTGCAGGGGGCATATCTGGCAGAAAATTTTAATGGTAGCCTGCAGACATCTCTAATTCTCTTTCTCAAATTATTGTAAATACATCCATGAATTTATCCAATTCCTTCATAGACCGACTTAATTATTTCTTCCCACAAAGATCTGAGGGAACTCCCTCTCCATGACTTGAATATATACCATCTTTGCAGGACATTCGAAGACAATATGCATTAAAGGAAATAAGTTTGACAACCAAATGAGATCAGGATCGGAGCTCTGGAGACTAGGTTCTCGTCTCAGATTTGTCATTAATTAGCTCTGTGATCTTGGGTAAACTGCTTAATTTCTCTGGGCCTAAATCTCCTCATTTATAACAGGGTGAGTTTGAGCTATGTGCTGTATTTAGCATTTTCTAGATTTGTCTTTAATTTGTCTCTTCATAGATTAGTTTTTGATTATAAAATTTTAAAGGCAAACATTCTCTGTTAGAAGAATTTTTAAATTGGGCATGTTTCTCAATATTATCAGAGCTTTCTCAATAAACCACTAGCTAACTATGTGTATTACACTCCTTATCTCTGTTCTTCATGTGAGGTGGAGAAGCAGCTTATTTTGATAATCATTTTAGTGCCCAGAAGGGGTGACACATTAGAATAAAGAAATAGCATAAAGTCTAGAAAAATAAATTTAAATGCTACACAGTTTACAAAGCATGTCATAAGGAAATTCTTCATATTGGTTGTAGCAGTACCTGAAAATACTGAAGATACAGAGTTAAAACTAGAGGGCTGAAATGTTGTAACAGGATGTGGAAGAGAAGCAAGACATGATATTAATGGAAGTTTACTATTTTTAGCACTTGCTTGGGGCACAGTCATGTCTCTCAACAATATAAAGAAGTTGGTAAAATATTATTAACTTCTCAATCTAGTACTATGTGAATGAATTGCCTATTCAAAAATGAAACTAAGAACAAGGAAAAAAATGGTAAAATTAGTATGGTTTATTTTTAACTTTTGATTAACCGATACATCTTTTCCAGTTGGTTATGTAAACACTGTTCTTAGAAGATTTTTTTGAAATTATAAATCTACTTTTTAAAATACATATTTTGAAGATTGGCTTCAAGAAATCAAAATAAAAATTAGTAGCTTATATGACAGTGGGGATGATGGAACCATAGCTCATCCACATTTGTGTGAGTCGTGAAGACCTTGCTGAGCACACAATTATATAACTACTTCCCAGGTGACTGGCTTCATGAAGTTCTTCCAAGATTCTGTGGCAATTCTGGGTTTCTGTCATCATTGTTCCACAGTTAAGAAGGTGTGGTTTTTCAAGAGTTTTTCTCTTTGATCCATTTGATGTGCAGAATGTTCTTAATATTCTCCACCCTCAAAACAGCTTCCCACCCAATTATTTTTTTATTACAAAAAAAGTAACATTTGAGAAATCTCTCCATGATTGAAATGTTAAAACTATGTCTGTGTTCAGTATGAACATGATGGCTGTGCATGTTCCAGTCAATATTTCTGTTTTAAAATTTGGTGGATGCTTAATGCATTCAGTGGATGCTATTGACTGCATTAATGTAGTCCATTTACAGAATTCCTGCACATTATAGTAAATGTATCAATATTAGTTAACAGATAAATCCTCCAATCCTCCAAATGAGAAAGTTGAGGTCCCCTTTGTAACATTGCAAAAGAACATTTCTCTCAAGAGTCATAATGACTTCAAATAATTTTAAAAGTATATCTGTTTTTTGTTTCCAGTTTATATAGAAAAATTGGTTGATTCCTTATAACTTGTAAGTTGAATGGGAAGTTTCCTCTACTTAGGTTGAGAATTGATTTCTGAGAAAACATTAAATCTGTTAGATTTGCTTTTGTGTATTTGAAACATGGCTCTTAATGTTACATGGGATTTTAGTAAGGAATAGAGTTGTCATGCCAAATCCCACTTCTGTAATGACAACATGCAGGGGCACGAAGTCATATGCAGTTATATTTGATTAGCTCTAGAGTGTGGAGGTTCATGACCACAAATAGTTATTTCTTAATACTATAAATGGAAATACAGAGTGGGCATACCTTCTAAAATACTACATGTTACAGTAAAGTATGGTTTATTAGTCACTCTGTGAATCTGGCATTTCTTTTAATAATGGCATTTGTGTTTTGGCAGTAACAAGTTAAATTTTATTAAATGATGTTTATTATTGTGACCCTGAAAATATATAAGATTTTAAAATACCCCTGACTTATCAAAGAAAGATTAAATTATATTTTCCAAGTCGCTTCAGTATTCAGAAAATTTTAATTCTTTGAAAATATTTACTCTATGTATAATATAGACAATAATCCTCTATTTATTAGAATATCTAATTCCTAGACTATGTTGAAAAAAAAAACCCTTGGAATTGCAGTCATTTTCCATTTTAAGTACTTCTTTAGAGCATGTTGAAATTCCTGACATACTAATTGTTACAAAATGTGACTAACTTATTTTCCTTTTATTCATATATTCTGTGGAAAACATAAAGTAAAGAGATTTGAATAGTTTTCTATTCAAAACCCAAAATGGTGAAACACTGTCAAGTTATTTGATTTCGTTAAGAGTATCATTATTAGGAACCTTCTTTCTCCTACCACAGGAGTTTATAATTGAGTAAGAAATAATTGGACTTTTCTACGTGTGAAAAATAGACTCTCTGAAAATCTTGACTAGGGCCGAGGGTATTTTTTTTTTTCTATATAGTTAAAAGCAAGAGGAACATGTAAGGTCCAGCATTAACAGTAAGTAATGTGATCAGTGAATGTATATAAATCAGAATATGAGAAGGATCTTGTCCCATAATGAGAGAGAGATTAAACCAATAAACCAGGTGCTCTATTCTGTTTTGCTTAGAAATTAGTAAGTAAATAGGTTCAACTGTAGGTTAACTAAACTCTGGGTGTTAAATCAACCACTTTCAAGCCCCTGAATTCATTTTTCCCACGGGGTTAACCTCCTTCACTTAACCCGGGCTCAGAGGCCCAATGGAATTTACACTAATCGAAACAGCGCTGGCAACCTACCCCCTCAAAAAATAAAAAAATTAAAAATAAATAAAACCAGCCTGTTTCAATACAGGAAGAAGTCAGGCGCAGACTTCAAGTTACCAGTGAGTTACCATTTGCACCGCCCAGCAGGGCAGACCTTCTCCAAATATACCTTAAAACAAAAGAAGGGACGTCGCATACCATATTGCACCCGGCTGGAATCCAGGGGAGATGCCAGCCAAGCTGACAGGACTGGTAACAAGCCTGACTAACTTGTTTGGGTCCCAGGATTTACTCTTTCAGTGAAAAAAAAAAAACTATTAAAAGGTGGAATGTATCTGTGGCACAATTTCAGCTGTCTTATGTGTTCCTTCCTACTTTTATTTTGTCCTGGTTTGTGATGTATTATATGACCCTAGACGTTGAGAAAGCTCAGATCTGGAGATCCTTTCAAAGTTTGTTTCAGGAGATGAGAGTACCTAGAGTCATAGCCATTCACTAGTAGTAGGTTCAGATCCCAGATCTGCCAAGTGTACGTGTGGCAAGTGTAACCGTCCCATTCCATGTTTCTCATCTGTAAAGTGAGATTCGTAACACCTTCCCTGCAGAATGCTACTGGATGTTTAAAACCCAAATGTACTTGAAGCACTTGGCACATAGTAGGGACTCAATAATGGTTGTTGTGAATCTCTTTTTTCCTTTTCTTTCTTCTTCTTAAGGTAGCACAAGGCTACTAATAATGTCAGATTTTCTGCTTTGGTGCTGTTTAATTTCATCTCTTTGATTCTTTTTTTCCTCATTCTCTGAAACTGAGCCCTTTGCTTGCTATTAAATTATATTTTAGTATCAGGAAATGAGCTTTCATTTTATTATTAAAAGAAAAGTGTTTTTGTGTGTGTGTGTGCTGATACTTAAATGCTGTACTGAGCATCAATTCATATATTCTGGCCAGAGTTTCTTTTTATCATGGATCTTAATTCCTGCATTTTACCTTTTCTGAAATGGTAAAATGTTGCAATGTTTTCAGTGTTGCAATGGGGCTGTGGTGAGGTAATACGGTAGAGAATGATGGTACTGGAAATTGACAAGTTAAGTTTTCTTCTCTCTTCTGATCTTTTCTTAATGTGTGGATTTATTTGCTTTCTTAACTGAATTTAAGGGAAAATATTTTCTCTCTAATGTTTCTAAGAAGAAAAAAATCAGGATTTTAGATCTCAAAGGGATTAAGATTTAAGTACAATGCATTTCAATCTCTTCCTTTTATAAATGTTGAAAATGAGTTACATGGTGGTTAAATATGTATTTAATGATAAATAAATTCTTAAGAATTCAACAAATATTTATTGAGTCTGTCACCTGCCAGACTCTGCAAAGTGGGATGGCAATGCAAAGACACATAAAGCACGCTCTCTGGGAGCCCAATGGAGGAGACAGACAAGTGCACAGAATTTATAGGTGCCATGATACAGCCAAAAATATACTGTGTATGATAGAGCACAGAGGGAAAAAAGAGACTGGGATGGGAATCAGGAAAGACATTATCACAGACATAGTATTGAAGCTGAAAGATCAATAGTATTGACCAAAGGTACTGGAATTTGAGCCTTTTTATTTGCAGCTGGGTCAATGAATGTCATCAGTCAGGGACACAAATTATTCAGAGAAAGGCGATATTCAGAGGAGTGGGTCTCAAAGTTGACTTCGCATGCAATCACCTGGAGAACTTTTAGAGTGCCTATTTGGCGTCCACCTCCAGAGTTTTGTTTTTAATCTTAAATAGTTTTACTGGAACAACAATTGCACTATAAGCACCAAAGCAAGAGCTGATTTGGTTCATCTGAGAGGAGATCTGGACGTTAGTATTTCTGTTTGTTTGTTTGTGTTCTGCCAGTGGTTCCAGTGTCCACACAAGGCTATTACAGCTCTTCTGTGCCTGGTTTTCCTCTTTACTGTTTGTATCTTCTGACCACTTCATCTGGTCCCTGACCCAGCTTTCTGCCCTGGACTTCAGACCCAGTCTTGTGAGGAATCACAGCTTGTACTTCTTGGATCCTAAACTAAATCTGGCAGTAAAGGCCCTATTCATGTAATCCCCGTGAGTATGGAGTGCTCTGTCCGTAAATCCCTGCATTTTGGGGCCAGAGCCAGCTTACAGTTAGAGAAGTTAGCATTAGAGCTGCTTGAGAGAAAAGCCTCTCGATCTCTAGCTAGTCTATAGCCCTACCGAAGGATAAGAGGTCATCATTTTCTCCCTCAAAGTAAATAAAATGTCAAAGGATTTTCTTTTACAGATTTTTAAATTGAGGTAGCATTGGTTTAAACATTATGTAAGTTTCATGTGTACAGCATTATTTTTATTTTAATTTTGGGGAGGTAATTAGGTTCATTTATTTATTTTTAAAGGAGGTACTCAGGATTGAACCCAGGACCTCCTGCATGCTAAACATGTGCTCTACCACTGAGCTGTACCCTCCTCCAACATTATGTTTAGACTTCTGTATGCACTACATTGTGCTTACCACCAAAAGCTTTGTTTCCATCTGTCACAATATAGTAGATCCCTTTACCCATTTCACCCTCCCCTACCATGCTCCTTCCCCTCTGGTAACCACTGTCTGTTCTCCATATCTATGTGTTTGCTTTTTGTTTTGTTTTGCTGCTTCATTTAGTTATTTTTATGTTCCACGAATGAATGAAATCATTCTGTATTTGTCTTTCTCCATCTGACTTACTTCATTTAACATAATACCCTCAAGGTCCAACCATGTTGCTGCAAATGGCAAGATTTTATCTTTTTTAATGGCTGAGTAGCATTCCATTGTGTGTGTATACACCAACACACACACACACACACACACACACACACACACACACACACACACACATCTTCTTTATCCATTTGACCACTGATAGGCACTTTGGTTGTTTCCATATCTTGGCCATTGTAAACAGTGCTGCAATGAACATAGAGATGCATACATCTTTTCAAACTAGTGTTTTCATATTCTTTGAAATAAATACCCCAAAGTGGACTAACTGGATCGTATGGTAGTTGTATTCTTAATTTTTTGAGAAATCTCCACACTATTTTCCATAGGGGCTGGACCAATTTGCATTCCCACCAACAGTGTATGAGGGCTCCTTTTAGATTACTCTTTCAATCTCCTTACTAATTATTGAACTATTCAGATTTTCTGTTTCTTCAGGAGTCAGTCTTCAGAGGTTGGTTGATTGTAAGAATTCATCCATTTCTTCTAGGTTGTCCAGTTGGTTGGCGTATAGCTGTTCATAGTATTTCTCTTATACCCTTTTGTATTTCTGTGGAATCTTTTGTAATTTTTCCTCTTCCACTCTGATTTTGTTTGCCTAAGCTTTGCCTCTTTTTTTACTTACTGAGTCTAGCTAAAGCTTTGACAATTTTTTTTTTCAGAGAACCAGCTTTGAGTTTCATTGATGTTTTCTATTGTCTTTTTAGACTCTATTTCATTTATTTCCATTTGATTTTTATTATTTCCTTTCTTCTACTGGCACTGAGCTTCACTTGTTCTTCTTTTTCTGGTTCCTCTAGTTGTAAGGTTAGATTATTTATGTGAGATTTTTCTTTTTTTTTGAGTTTGGCCTGTTGCTATAAACTTCCCTTTTAGTACAACTTTTGCTGCATCCCATAGATTTTGGTATATTGTGTTTTCATTTTTATTTGTCTTCAGATATTTTTTCTTTATTTCTCTTTTGATTTCTTCATTGACCCAGTAACTGTTCAGTAGCATGTTGTTTAGTCTCCACGTATTTTCCAGCTTTCTTCTTGCAGTTGATTTCTAGTTTCACACCATTGCGATCAGAAACAATGCTTGATATGATTTCAATCTCATTTAATTTCAGACTTGTTTTGTGTCCCAACATATGGTTTATTCTTGAGAAAGTTCCATGAGAGGTATGCGTATTTTGCTGCATTTGGGTGGGATGTTCTGTATAAATCTATTAAGGCCATCTGTTATAATGTTTCACATAAGGCTACTGTTTTCTTGTTGACTTTCTGTCTGGATGATCTATCCATTGATGTAGGTGAGGAGTTAAAGTCCTCTGTTATTACTGTGTTGCTGTCAATTTCTCCATTTATCTGTTAATAATTGCTTTATATATTTTTGGTGCTCTCATGTTAGGTATATATGTATTAATAAATTTAATGTTTTCTTGGTGGATTGTCCCCTCTGTCATTGTATAATGTCCACATTTGTCTCTTGTTACCTGTTTTGGCTTGACATTTATTTTGTCTGGTGTGAGTATGACTATACGTGTTCTTTTGGCTGCCATTTGCTTGGAGTATTGTCCTCACATCTTAGGCTATGTTTGTGTTTAAAGCTGAGATGCCTCTCCTGGAGCCAACATATATTGGGTCTCGTGTTTAATCCATCCAGTCACTCTGTGTCTTTTGATGGTGAATTCAATCCATTTACATGTAGGGTGATTATTGATAAATGAGGACTTAGTGTCATTTTATCTTTTGTTTTCTGGTTGTTCTACATGTCCGTTGTCTCTTTTTCCTTGTGTTTCTGCCATTTTAGTTTGGTGGTTTTCTATGATCTTTGTCTCACTTTACTCTTTTTATATTTTGTTCCTCTGCTCTAGATTCATGTTTTGTGGTTACTGTAAGGTTTGTATAAAACATCTCATAGATAAAATAGTCCTTTTTCTGCAGATAACGTCTTATTGTCATTTGGCAAATAGGCTCTATCTTTTAACTTTCCCCCTTTTCAGCTTTTGTTGTCTCAAATGATCCCTTTTTATATTGCAAGCTCATTACCAAATTAAAGTAGCTATGTTATTTTTACTGTCTCTCTCCTTTTAACTTTTATGCTATCATTATGTGTTTAATGATCTTTTCTGATATAGAGTTACAATTTCCTGATTCTATCTATTTATTACCTTACTCATAGTTTTGTGTACTTTTTGCCTTTTCATTTCAGGCAGAAGAGCTCCTTTCAACCTTTCTTGTAAGGCAGGTCTAGTGGTGATGAGCTCCCTCAGCTTTTGTTTGTCTGAGAAAGGCTTTATTTCTCCTTTATATCTGAAGGACAACTTTGCTGGAATAGAGTATTCTTGGCTGATAGTTTTTATCTTTTAATATTTGAATATGTCATTCCACTCTTTTCTGGCATGTAGACTTTCTGCTGAGAAATATGCTAATAGCCTAATGCAGGTTCCTTTTGTAGCTTAGTGCCTTTTCCCCCCTGGCTGGAAAGTCTGTATCGATGACTTTTGACAGCTTAAATAGAATATGTCTTGGAGAAGGTATTTTTGCATTCAGAAAATTAGGTGGTCTCTTAGCTTCATGGACTTGTCTATGTAGTTCATCCCCCAGGTTTGGGAAGTTGGTAACTGTTATTTCTTTAAATAAACTCTGCTCCTTTCCCCTTCTCTTCCCCTTCTGGGATTCCTGTTATCTTTAAGCTGCCTTTCCTAATGGAGTCAGATAGTTCTCATAGAATTTCATTTTTAAAAAATCTTAGTTCTCTCTCCTCTTCTATGTGAGTCATTTCTGTATTTCTATCTTCAAGCTCACTAATTCTCTTCCATATGATTGCTCTATTTCCAGTGCTTTCTGATGCATTCTTCATCTCATTTATTGGGTTCGTCAGTTCCAGAAATTCTGCTTATTTTTTAAGAATTCACTCTGGTAAAATGTTCTTTCTGTTAATTAATGTTATTCCTGAGCTCACTGAATTGCCTTTGTTAGTTTTCCTGTAGTTCACTGAGTTTCTTCATGACAGCTATTTTGAATTTTCTTTCAGTTACATCACAATGTTACCTGACTCTAAGTTTGATTTTTGGAGAATTGTCATTTTCCTTTTGTGATACCATGTTACCATGGTTTTTTCACAGTGCTTGGTGACTTGTCCCTCTGCTGGCGCATTTGGAGCAGCAAACACCTTTTTTATTTAGGTAAAGCTTTTTAAACTTTGATTCTAACAACGCAACAGATTGGTAATTAAAGACCTTTCATTTGTTTTTCAATGGGTGGCATAAAGCACAAGTTTTTGGTTTCTCTTAGCTGAGCTGCCTCTAGCTATATTAGAGAATTGGCATTTTCCACCTTCCATTTTCTCTGCCAGAAGTGTCGCTGGTGCCCTCATCCTCACTGCCTGTGCCTCTGGTGTCACTGGTGCCTTGCTGCTGCCAGTGTCATTGCTGTTGCTGCTGTCCCTGGCATTGCCACTGGGGGAACTGGGATGGTAGGTGCCTCTGCTACATCCAGGGTCACCTAGGTCATGGGCACTGGAGCCATGATGAGGGGAGGAGGAGGTGGGAGGAAGAGTCGGAGTCACAGGTATCTCCACCACGGCTGGAGTTGTTGGGCTCAGGGGTGCTCCTGGAGGTGGCGAGGTGACCAGAGTCGTGAGTGCTCCTGCAGCTGGAGGGCCGGGTCATGGGCTCTCCTGCTTCCACTGCCCAGCTCCCTGTGCTCACAGGTTTGGATGCATCCAGGAGGCTGGAGTAGTGTGTGCATCCTTCCCAGCTGCTACTAGGTTCTCTGAGGCTGCAGGCTCAGCCACTGTGGTCAGGGGGCTGCGACCATGGGCACTGTCTCCACTGGCCCCCTGGTTCTCCCTCCTGCGTGCATTCCAGTCCACCTGCCTGCACATAGGCAGATGTGTGGATCTCTCTGGTATCCTGGTGTGCTGGGCAGAGGGACCTCTGTTGAGTTCTGCATCTTCTACTGATTGTAGATTGAAGGGGAGAAACAAAAGTTTTTCATGCCACATGGCGCTGACAGACATCAGTTTCTTTATAGTTTTGATGGCCTGATTTCCAAGCTTCCTGTAATACCTGGATTCAGTGAGAGAGGAGTCGAAAATCTTTGTAGATGAGGCAAAAGTTGAACACATTTTACTGAGACACTACGAACCAAGTACAAAGCAGAGATTGCCTGTTTCCCAAAGCATTGCCCACATCAGAATTACCTGGGGAAGCTAAATACAATTTAGTTCCTGGCTCCTTCTCTAATCCTATTGAATAAGAATCTCTAGAGACAGACCCCAGAAGGTTAACATCTTAACAGTCACCAGATGTAATTCTGATGGGCATCAGGTGGGAGAATGACTGAACAAGGGTGTTATTTTATCTGAAATAATTTTTGTAATCTGGAACATCTGTTTTTCATTATGCTTCACTGATTCTTATTTCAATTTATTATATCTGAAGGAAAATGTGTCATATGCAGTCAACAGAACACTATAAATAACAGTAAAACAGGAAGTGCATTTCAAATATTTGAGCAGGCAAATATGTTGCTTATTTTTGTACCAGGATAATATAAAAATGCAGGGTGTAGTGAGGTCACTGAAGAGCTAAGGAAGGATCGTCTTTTTAATGTCTGCAGCATGGATTTGTTGATGTGATTTCATGTTAAAGCAGTGATCTTTGTTGACCAAGAGCACCCAACAGAATTGGCAACAAGGAGAGAAAGTCGCAAGGTGCCCAGGAATCGTTAATGTTAAAGGGCTCCGAAGACACTGCTCATGAGTGATGCTGGTGAGAAGTTCTGCCTTAAATGCTCAGATTTGCAAAGGCTGTGCTGCCCCGCGTGCTCGTCAGGTTGGGGAGCAGCTGGTGAAATCAGACAGCTTGATGGAGTCAGGTGAACTAGGGGGAAGGTCTCCTGCTACCACTGCTGTTTCTCTGGCTTAGTGTCTCCTTTTCTCTCATGCATCCGTTCACCACTACTCTTCATTTTTGCTGCCTAAATTTGGACTCTGTTCTACCTACTCTGAATTACTGCCAAACCTCCTAACTGATCTCCCAGCCTTCCTTTTTTTTTTTTTTTCTTTTCCTTCTACCTGCTGCTACAGACCCCTTTCTAAAATTAGATCTGTTTTAGTTTGAGCTTAAAATCTTACAATGAATGGTTTCTCATTGCCTACAGAGTCAAGTCCAAAGTCCTCCTGGTGCCAGTGAAGACACCCTGGCTCCTGCCAGCCGTTCCCCTCCTTGACTTGAGTCACTCACCCTCTTATATGCACTTTGCAGCTGTGTTTCACCACATCGATTATAGTTCAGTGAGCCATTTGTGAACTTTCATCCCTGTTTCTTCCTCATAAACAAGAGCTAAGCAGTGCAACAAATCAAACCTCCTGAAAGTACACATTCTGGCCAAGGCTTTTAAAGGAAAAAATGTAATATTTTTCCTCCCAACATCAGCTCATATGCTCCCAAACTACACGACTGCTAGTGGGAGAGAGAACACATCATCTTGATCCCAAGGACTTTCACCTTAGTCTATGGAATCCCTCCTGGGAAGTCCCTCTGATCGTTATATGAGCTGATGGCATCTTATGACAGTCCTTTTGACAATAGGAGCTTTTCCTGGACTCAGATCCCTTCCCCATTATCCAGCATGTCCTCTGCCCCACATATCAGCTGGAGGGAAGCTGAAGCACCTGGGACAAAGGGAGAGGGCAGTCACATGGAGTGAGTCATAGATAAGGAACCTGGAAGAAAGGAATCTTGCAGCAGTCATTACTCCAGTCTTCTGATTCTGCCTAGATTGGGAGTCTAAGGTACTTAGAATATTCCACTAGAAGACATGGCGACTTTAATATTCTCTCTCCTGTTTGCTCAAGACATACCTGGTTTAAATATTAATGAGACACAAAGCTAATAATTCTGCTCAATTCCTTTTCTCCTTTTCTTCAAAAAAAATCCCCAGCCGTCTGCAGATGCCTAGATGCTTGCTTTCCAACAGGATTCTTAGATGCTTAAGGGCAAATATTCTTTCTGCCTCTCAAATAAAAATTGTTTTATTAGGTTGCTTGACTTAAAAAATTATATGGTAAGCTTTAGGGGTTTTGTGTGTTTGTAAGACAGAGATAGGCCAAGAGCAGAATGTGATTTGAAAGCAATTGTGAAACAGTGCCATTAAGGACAGCCTGTCCTTCTGTCCATCCTTCCTTCCTTCCTTCTCTTTCCTCTCTCCCTCCTTCCCTCCCTTTTCTTTCTTTCCTTCTTTCAGTCTCTCTTTACTCTCTTCTTTCTTTCCTTGCACTGTACCTTTTCCTTTCCTCTCTCTCATTTTTTCCTTTTCTCTCTTCTTTTTTTTTCTTTTTGCTTCCATCCATTTATCAAACAATACAATAGGTCAGGCACCATGCTAAAGATAGAGATTAGAGATAAAAATATGAAAAAAAAATCCGCGACTGCCTTTAGGGAGCATACAGTCTAATGTTGGGAGAAACATACAGGTATGCGGTCAACAGCGGTGTTTGGGCTTAAGCTGATGGTCTTTTTTAAAGGAAAGAAGGCTTTGCCCTCCCCTATCCATTGATATATTCATTCTTCCACGGCACTATGATACTCTCGTGGTCCTGAGCACTGTAGCTCCCTGTTCTATAGCAGGAGGACTGAGTGCTGATAAACAGGCTGGAAGCAAGAGCAGGTGAGAATGGCCTTAGGGTTCATGATGAGGGACTTGGCCCCTGTCTTGAAGTCTGAGAAGCCACAGCTAAAGAACTTGAAGCAAGGAAATGAGATGAGCTTATCATTAGACAAAGAAGTCCCCTGGTGAGAGTGGGGAATAGCCAGGTGCGGGGGAGGCATGAACAGAGGTACCGAGACTGTTTAGGAAGGTGCTGCTGTTGTCTGGACGGTGATAAAGGCCTAAGCTCAGTCAGCGGAAGCCGCGCCCGGGAGAAGATGGTAAGTCTGAGCCCACAGAAGCCACGTGGGTGGGTGGCACAGAGGGAGGCGTCCAGAGGGCGCCCAGGGCTGTGAACACAGTATCAGTGACACAGGTACAGGTCATGGGAGGAGAAGCCCTTGGGCTGCGGTGGAGGGAGCATGAATTGAGATTCAATTTTGAGCATGTAGAATTTGAAATCTCTTACTGGAAATCCAATTTATATTTAGGAGGGAATGGATTAGGAACTCAGAAGAGAGATCAATAAAAGATGTAGCTTTGATGCTCTGTAGGCGATAGTTGAGACCACAGGGGTGGATGCAGCCAATTGGGGATGCAGGTTGCGGGGGAAGCGGTGGGGTGGAGGGAAAAGACCAGAATCCTGGGAAACACTAATACTTAAGGAAATAAGAGATGGCAACTAAGGAGACTGAGATTAAACAGCCTGAGGGGTAGAAAGAGGGACTAAAGCAAGTGATTTCATGGGAGCCAAGGAAGAGAGGTTTCAAGAAAAAATAAATAAAGCCAGCATTGAATATTGTAGAGAATTCAAGTCATAAAGGGCCTGGAGAATGTTAATTGAATTTAGCCATAAGGTGGCCACTGGGGACCTCAGTGAGAGGCTTCCATAGATCAGGGCAGGCTGTGGAACATGAAATTGCAGAGAGAAGGGATGGGGGCATTGGGAAGATAGACAAGAGCTAGTGAGGGCGACGACATGGTGACACTGGACAGAACTAGCAGACGGCAGAGAGGCTGAGAATCAGGGGTTTTGCTGGGGTGAGGATGGCCTTCTGCGGAAGCCCAGGAGTTGGAACTAAAGGGGACAAAGGTGTGTCAGTGCTGAGCCACCACAGGGACAGACAGAAGGGGCTGGCCGACCTCGGCTGGCATGGAGCCCACCAGGCTGCGGTCCTGGAGCTCGCGGCCTCAGGACACTGAGCCCACCTTCTCCTCTTTTGTAACCCAGCTCCGACACTGCAGAAGCAGGAGAGGGAGGAAGTACACCCTGGGCCTCTCTCTCTGTTCATGTCACCGTCCTCCCACCCCACCTCCCCAAAGACTGTCCTTGCTCAGCCCACCCCACTTGCAGTACTTGAAGCAGAAAGAAAGATGTGAGCTCATTTATGGAGACACATTCACACTAAATTCGACTCCGGGGCACATTTTTATTAGTTGATGCCTCTGGGTCAAGAGGTTTTTTTTTTTTTTTAATTTCTTGTTTTATTATTTCTGGAGGGGTTGGAAAAACATGAGGATGTCTAGATATAAAAAAAGAAAAAGCCCAAAGAGAGAAGAGGAAGATTCTGGAGAGAAACAAGCTCTGAAGAGGTGAGAGGTGTCAGACACAGGGCAGTGGTGAAGATGGGGAGAGCCGTCCGCTGGGGCGGGAGGGGCTCAGAGCTGCAGAGGCAGGCCCTGGCCTCTAGCTGTCCAGGGCAGGAGGCGCATCTTGGGCCTGGGTTGTGTCCCTGGCTTGGCTGAGAGTGCCTAGGCGCGATGGGAAAGCTGGGGAACAGACCCCGGAGCAGTCAGTTATATGAGTCAGTTTCCAGGGGAGCTTTTTCTTTGGTGAAACGATGGAGGAGAAGCTGTGGGTGGCCGTGGGGTGGCGGCAGTGAAGGTGGGAATGGGGAAAAGGGAAAAGACATTGACTGCCAGCTCCTCCGTATTTCAGCCCTAAGCAGAAGGACCTGTTTTTTCGAGACACGGAGGCACCGGCTGGCACCAGGTGACCCTGTGAGCTGGAACAGTCTCACTCGGCACTTGGATGACCCTGCACTTTGGTTCCTGGCACCACAATGACAGAGGCCTTGGGACCAAAGGGATTCGTGGAACACAGGGAGGTGCTCAGAAGACACCGAGTTTGAGATGTTTATTGGCTGCGGCGGGGCTCCGTATCTCTCAGTTTGGGGTGGGCACTCCATGGAGATGTCCAGAAAATCACAGGGCTGCGGTCCTGAGGGAGCAGACGAAGGAGCAGACAAAGGGAGCACACGAAGGCAAGGGCTATGCTAGTGCGGGTTACATCTTCGTGAAGAGAAATGCTGGGTCGTCCCGAGGGAGACGTGAGTTGTGGGACTTGAGAGGAGGAGTGAAAGTTAACGGGGGAGAGGACACAGCTCTGCCTCGGGCTGATGAAAGACAGCTGGAGAGTGCGGAGGGCCTGGCTGGGCAGTGATGTGGGTTTGTGGCCCTACCACTCACCTGATTTTCATTAGTGGTTAATAGCTTAAACATTTGAAGGTGAAAAGCAGACAGCCAGCTTCATCCAGGCTTGAAATAAAAGAAAGTAGAGGGACAAGTTTGCAGTAAGACTCTAAAAGATGTCCAGCAAGGCCTGGTGCGGGCGGGCGCCTGGAATTCCCAGCACTGAACCGGAGAACATGGGTGGTTGTAGGCGCAGAAAACTCCTGTTCTGTAAAAGGTTCCTGTGGCTGGTGCAGCCTGGGGGAAGTCTTTGTTACACTCCTAGTAAGGCCGCCTACAATCGCATTAGCGTTTTTGGCAACCACATCACCCCTTTGAGCTTACAATCAACCAAAATCCCTAAATCTTTCACACGTGCTGTTCCTAAGCCGGGTTTCCGCCATGTTGCACTTGTGAAATTAATTACTGTTTTGGGTCTAAAAGTAGGGCTTTACATTTATGGCTATTCAATTTCATCTTGTTAGATTTAGGCCATTGTGCCAACTTTCCGAGAATATTTTTCCTATCGATTCAGATTTTCACACATTTCCCCCATCACTTTCAGTGAGACAGAACCCAGAGGAATTCCTTCTGCACATTCGGAAGTGGCACATTTACCCTGTGTTCTGTTTTTCAGTCCACATCTTCATTTTGTCTAAAAGGGACTTGGTCGTATTTCTTCCTAACATCATGATTTGCCAAACTGCATTGGTTAGGATGTTTTTGCTGCAGGAATGAAACTGAATCAACCTGGAATAAACAATAAAGACATTTATTAGTGCACAGAGGGAGGGAGGGCTCCAGGCACAGCACAGCCAGGGCGGTGACTGTTCTGCTGTTTGGAGTTTGCTCTACCTTCTCCTGGGTGTTGTCCTCAGGCCAGTTTCCCTTGTGGTTGTAAGCTGGCCGCCAGCGGCAGCGCGGATAGCGTGCTTCCTTGTTTGTGTCCAGACCAGGGTGGGAAGGGGAGAAAGTGTGAATAGAAGACTGTTCTTTTAGTTTGACTAGGACAAACTCCTAGGTCACCTTTAGAGTGACCAGCAGTCCTAATGGGCTTGAAAGTGAGGGGTGTCCCGGGATATAGGACTTTCAGAGCTAAAACCAGGAAAGTCCTGGGCAAGCAAGGACAGTTGGTCATCTAGAGCCTACACCTAGACCAGTGACCATCATTAGGATAAAACCTGATTCTGCTTGGCTTAACCCGTTGGCACAGGGATGGGCACTCATGGTAGGTTCGTACGCGTTTCTGAAATTGGCTTTGGCCAACCTGTATCAGATTCCATGGGGGCCGGTATGGGGGAAGCAGATTCCTGGGCACCAAACCTATTGATTCAGAAGCCCTAGGCATGGAAATGGGAAATTAATTTTTATTATGCACTGAACATGGTGGTCCTACACACCAGTGCTCAGAGAAACACTGGTTTAGACCTAATAGTACTGACTCCTGAAGCTTGGGTCAACACCCAGAATGGCATGGCTGCTACGCGATGGGGCAGGGCTGGGGAGGATGCTGGGGAGCCCCACCCCCTGCACACCTACTCTAGTCCCTGGTTTTCCTGTTAGGTAAGCCTATCTCCTAGAAAGGAAGGAAGTTGGTATGGGATTCCTTGTTCTTAAGAAACCACCTGGCTTCCTGGTAGTGCCCAAGGGCATAGGTGAGACTCCCCTCACAAGGTGTTCACAAGCCATGCTTCAGAGTCACTGTTGCTTTTTTCCTGGAATCTGTATCAAACTCGCAAGTGGCTAGCTTGCAGAATCCATGATCTTGCTTTTAAAAAAATTTTTTTGAAAGTCGAAATAGTATTTCCTTGTGTTCAGTCTCTGGGGAAGCAGAGGTTAAGAGATTGAGCTCTGGTCAGGAAATGAAGCAAAGAATCTGATTTCTTCATTTGCATATACTGATTTTTGCATATATTTCTTAACTTCCTGAAACTTATTATCTGCAAAAGAGAATAATTATAGAACTTTAACCTCATTGGGTTGTTGAATTAAATGAGATAATATTTATAAAGTTTTAGCACAGTGTTTGCCTCGTTAAGCAGTCGGTAAATTTTGATAATTAATATCCTGCCTCCTTAGTCTTTCTTTCTTTGAGATATCCTGAGTACTGAGGAGAACCAGGCACAGTGCTTGTCACTGAAGAACACAAAAATAAGGAGCTGTCCCTGCTATCAGGGGGTTCACAGTATTGGCATTATAATATACTGACACTGAAGTAGATTTATATACCAGATGCCAGGATAGGACAGAGGGAGAAATGATAAATTCAGGGGATGATCTGGGTCTTGAAGAATGACCAGGAGTCTTCTGGATGCACATGGGAGAGCGGGAGACCAGACATTCCAGGGAAAGGACAACGAACATGAATAGAAGCACAGGACATGAAAGTGCAGGGCCCCTTTGTGACTGTAAGCGGTTCTGAAGGCTGGAATGCAGGGTTCAGGTCAGGAGCAGGGGGAGATGATATTATAGGAGGCAAGGGCTGACCCAGGGCCTTCCAGCAGAGTTTGAGCTTTCATCACACTTTGTTTTGGAAAGACCAATCTGGGGACAGCGGATAAAGAATTGAAGGGTGATGAGGCAGAGAAATTTAAGAGCTTGCTGCATTACTCCCAGAGAGAGTTGATGAATGTGAAGCCGAGAGAGAGATTAGGAACAGGGTGGAAAGGGTGGAAAGAAGAGCTGTAGGGTAGGTACATGTGACAGGACTGGGTGACTGATTAGGTGTGAGGTGAGAAAAAGGAAGATTTGAGGGGAATCCCCGTTTCTGTCTTGAGTGGATGATGATGTCACTGTCCAGACGGGACTCCTGGGGGCGATGGTGGTGGTGAGTCAAGCTTTGCACCTGCTGAGTTTTAAAGTTCCACGGGAGACATCCAGTTGGAGATGCCCAGTGGGTTGTCCGTACCTGGGGAGTAAGTTCTGGGCTGGAGAGATGGCCGGGGGTCAGCAGGGAATGGCCTTCTGGTGTTATAATCGGTGGGTGGCAAAAACTGCCTGAGATGATGCTTCAGCACAGTGTGTCGGTTAGAGTGAGGACAAGAGCCCTCAAAACTATGAGATGCCACAAAGCCCAATGACGATTGATTGATGTCACCTGTGTGTCCTACCTGGGTCCAGGCAGGAAGAATTAAACATATTTAAGCTTAATTTTTTTTCACTCTACCCTTTCCAAGATTTTTCATTGATCTTTCTAGTCCCTCACTGGATAAGTAACTGAGATTTTTTTTTTTTCTGAGTTTTGTTTTTTTTCAGGGTAAAACTATGATAATATTCAAAAATTTTAAACTACATTTTGAGAAGCTGGTTTTCCAATTAAGTTTGTCTAGCTTCTTTGGAATTTCTCATAGCTATTTTCTTATGTTCTTGTCTAAAATTCAAGCAATTCTAAATAGAAAATTTTTAAAAACGTAAGTTAGAATATTAACTTCTGATGGAGAAATAGGGATGAGGCACATAAAAGTGAGACAGGCCTGAGAAATCTATGCAGAAGGGAGGAAAACACGACAAAATCTATGTCCAAAGAACACTTTTGAGAAAGTGAAATGTGTTTACCGCAGCTGTTTCGCCATTTAAATGAGCTGAAGCTCAGTTCTTGTCTTTTGCGTCAGCAGTGGCAGAGCCAGCCCAGGAAAGATTAGAGGGAAAAACTCCAGCAGTTTTTCATACAAAAAAATGTATAGAGAGTCTAAGTGAAGTAGTCAAAAAAGACCTCTGCCAATTACAAACCAGAAACCATAGGCCTTTTTTTTTAGATTCCACATATGAGTGATATCATATGGTATTTTTCTTTCTCTTTTGACTGGTATTTATAAAATAGATAAACAAGTTTATACTGTACAGCACAGGGAACTGGATTTGGTATCTTGTAGTAGTTTACAGTGAAAAAAATATGAAAACAAATATATGTATGTTCATATATGACTGAAACATTGTGCTATACACCATAAATTGACACAACATTGTAAACGAACTATACTTCAGTTAAAAAAAAAAAAAAGAAAGAAAGAAAGAAGGAAAGAAACCATAGGTCACAGGAGAAAACTCCTGCAGCAGTCCAGGGAGTAAAGAACTCCAGATAATGGGCGCCACCTAGTGGGAAACTGGAGGATTCAGGGAAAACAGACCACAACAGGATTTCAGAATTTGGAGATGGCGTAAAGCAATTATTTTGAGTTTTATTCGCTCTTTCAATAAACATTCACTGAGGACTATCTAAGCTCTGGGCACATTAATAAGTTATAAGCATTTTTTGCTAATGATTTGCATTTAAGTCCACAGACCTAGATGTCCATGAACTCCCAATTTCATTTTTCTATAACATAATTAGTATCGTTTTTGTTTTAAGTGTATACTTACGTATTTCATTTTCCTTGGAGAAGTTACAAATTGTATTGTGTCTTTAATTTTGTTTCTTGCATGTTATTTGTTAGATATGTAATTGATTTTTTGTGAGTTTATTTTGTATCCTATGACCTTGAAAAACTAATTTATTAGCTCTAGACGATCATGTTAATTCTGCAAAAAGAGAGTTGGTCACCAGAGGGGAGGGAGGGGGATGAGTAAAATAGGTGAGGGAAATTAAGAGGAACAAACTTCCAGTTACAAAGTAAATGCATTATGGGGATGAAATGTACAGTGTGGGAAATATAGTCAATAAGGTACAAACTTCAATTATAAGATAAACAAATACTAGGGATGTAGTGTACAATGTGATTAATTTAATTAACACTGCTATATGTTATATACAGAAGTTGTTAACAGTAAATCCTAAGAGCTCTCATCACAAGGGAAAATATTTTTTCCTTCTCTTTTATTTTGTATCTATAGGAGATAATGGATATTTGCTAAACATATCATGGTGATCAATTCATGATGTATGTAAGTAAAGTCATTATGCTGTACACATTAAACTTATACAGTGCTGTATGTCAATTGTATCTCAAAATGGATAAAAATAGTATAAAAAGCAACAGTTTAAAAACCTTGATGAAGTTTAAATTATCAAATTATTTTGGCTTTTGTGATTTTTAAGTCTTGAATATCAGGAAATCTTTGCCTGAACCAGTGCCATAAAATTTATCTCTTATGTTTTCTTTTAAAAGTTTGCTAGTTTTAGATCTTATGTTTAGGTTATGATACATTTCATTATAATTTTTGTATATGTTATGAAATAACAGTCAAAGTTCATTTTTTGCTTATGGCTACCTAGTTGTTCCAGTACCATTTGTTGAAAATTTTATCCTTTACCTTTTGTGTTGCCTTCAAATATTTGTCAAAAGTCAATTGTCCATGTGTGTGTGGATCCATTTATGGATTTTATCTGTTCCTTTGGTCTGTAGTTCTATGTTTAAGCCAGTGAAAGTTTCTTTTCATTGTATTTAGATATTAGTTATAAAATCAGTTTGTCAATTTCAACAACAAAAGCCTGCTAGAATTTTATTTAAGATTGTGTTGAATCTACAGATCAATTTAAGAGAAACTGACACCTTAACAAAATTGGTATCTCCCCATTTACTTAGGAATTCTTTAATTTCTATTAGCAATGTTTTGTCATTTTCAGTGTATGTGTTTCACACATTATTGATAAATTTACCTCTAAGTATGTCATGTTTTTGATGCTATTGAAAAATTTTTAATTTAAATTTTCAGTTGCTCTTTTATAGTATGTAGATTATAACTGATTTCTTTATTGACTTTGTGTCCTGCAACCTTGCCAAATTCATCCATTAGTTCTAGCAGCATATTTGTAAATGACTTAAGATTTTCTACATAGACAATCATAGTACCTGTGAATAATAAAAGTTTTACTTCTTGTTATCCAATTTAGATGCCATTTAGTTCTTTTTTTTTTTTTTTTTTTGCATAGAACTTTGAGTACAATGTTGAATATAGTGGTGAAAGTGAATATACTCGTCTTGTTCTCAACCTTAGGGAAAAATATTCAATCTCTTACCATTGAATACTATGTTAGATTAAAAAACTTCCGTTTGATTCTTAGTTTCGTAGGAATTTTAAATCGGAAATAGGCTTAAGTGTTGTAAAATGCTTTTTCTTATCTATTAAGATGATCATATGATTTTTCTTTTTTAAATTGTCAATATTGTATATTTCTGGGAAAGACCCCAGTTGTCAAGCTATATTAATCTTTTTATATATTACTGGATTCCATTTGTTAATATTTTGTTGAAGATTTTTCCATCTATCCAAGCAAACATTATGATTTCAAGATCTGATCACCTTGGATATGAATGTACTTAGAAAATGCCTTTGAATCAGAGACTTCTTTTCTCCACTCTAACCTTGAGACTGGCTTTTTAGTATACTTTTTCACTACCACTTCTTTCTTACCTTCCCCTCTTATATTTACAAACACCTAAACAACTCCAAATAGAGCTAGAAACTCAGGGACTAATGCCAGTGACAGAGAAGAATCAAAATAAAGCACAATCATTTGTTTAGAAGCAAAACTAGATACACACAAAAAATTTAAGACCTTAAAATGTTCTTGGAGTTCATACCAGAATCCTTACATAAAAAATATCTGCTAAGTCATGATTCCTTAAATAAACCTATCTTCCCCAGCTACCAGCATTCAAGACATATAAAAACAATTTATTATTAAGATATATTAATCTGGTTTTGTTTTATTACAAATGTTCCATAGCATTTCTCTCCTCTAGTTTCAATCATAAATCTGCAGTTTCTGCATTTCATTATGGACTAAGTAAGTGTGGTAGACTGACCGAGGAAATTAACCTCTAACGCAGCATTTTTTTCATGAAAAAATGCATTTGAAATACTAATCTCTCTTTATTCAAAACCAGATTTCCTAGGAATCTAGTCTACATTTATTGCCACTTGTTCCTCGGTTTTCATTCCCTGCTCACTCACTGCAATCTAATTTCCACACCATTTCCTTCCTAGAGTCTAGTCTTGCTGAAGGCACCAGGGACGTCACATTCATTGTAGCTGACCACCTCTTTTCAATCCTTACTCTCCTTGATTCATCTTTACTCTTGATAGTATTGGTTGCCTATTTCTCTTTGTTTCTAGGATACTTTTTCTTCTCGTCCTCTTAATACTCTGACCATTTTCTATTTGTGTTTCTACCTTTTCCTCTGACTCTTCAGGGCTAGGTTATTGATTTTTTTTTTTTTTATCCCTAGGCATATTCTTGCCCAATATAGACATCATCTATTGGGGCAGTCTCATTCACTCTCACAAATTCAGCTCTCTAGACTTGTACCCCTTACTTTTCTCTTGAGTTCCAGTCTCTTGTTTCCAGTGCTGAAGTATAGTTTATCCTTCTCTGCCTTTCCTTCTCTGTCTCCGTGGAGTCATCCACTCCACTGAACATCAACTCAGTTTCTCTTAGTTACCTAACCATTAGCTAGGGCCATTCAAAGTTGGACTTAAAAGTGACTGCAGTCAGTCCTAGAGCTGTTAAAGGTCCGCACAATGCCTTTTTGCAAATTTAACAAAGTCACTCTCATGCGTGAGATACCGTACTTCTTAAAACAATGTGTAATAACTTCCATCATGTAATGATTTATAATGAAACATTTTGTGCAAAACTATAGTGACTAAGGTGTAAACGACACTCCTTTAGATAGTGTGCTGTCTTCTGTCAGGCAGTATACAAACTGTACAGATGTATACAATGGAGTAATATTTCATATCCTTATGGCTAAGAAAGAAGGGGTCAAGATGGTATTCACCACCCCGCTGGGGCCCTACCAAAATTTAAAAAATTCTAAGGAATCTTATGACTCCTGTGACTTTCCAGTGGTTCATGGAGAAAATGATTAGTGATGTGAATTATTGGGAAGAACAAGCTTAAATAGATGATATAATTACATTAGAAATATCTTGCAGGCATATGAACAAATGTCTTGGTGATATAATCTCAATATTGTTCCTTGACTGATGTCATGAAATATGTGAGATGTTCAGTGTCCAAACAGCTGCTAAGCATAAATCCTAAGAAAATATAGCTCATAATCTTGCTGGCATGCCCTACAACAAATATCTGAGAGTTCAGAAAGTTTTGGGGATTCACTGGTTTGCTAAGCCTTTCAGTAATGTGAACTGTAGGTTCCAGACAATCAACAAACCATCGTGAATATAATACATGAATGAAAACAGGCATCTAGGACATTTTAGGGAAGGCAGAACTTACTATCCTGTGGGGCTGTTGAGAGTTTGTAGCTTTTCTTTTTCTGAGCATTATTTAGTCATTTGGGAATAGTGTCTGATAAAAGGTAATGGTGGCAATTCCTGGCAGAAGACTGCAGTGCTCAATAGGGCATTCCCAAGGGAACGGGCTGAGGGAGTGCGTGGTGGGGGTTAAAGTGAATATCTTCACGTGTGCTTCCAGATTACTGCCAGAAACACTCGGGACAGTTTTGCAAGCGGCTGGGTGATATGTAATACTTACTGGGAAAATATATATATATATATAATTATTGAAGTGTAGGAAAGTCTAGTTATTTATTATATATGCATATACTACATTATTTATACATGTTAAATATGGTTATAAAATTAGATCATACTGTATGCATTTGCATCCTTACTTTTCATTTGTCTTGTCATGAGCATTCTGCCCATGTCAATTATATGTTCCAAAATCATCACTTAAAAGTCTGTGTAGTAGCTCATTTTGTGCTATGATGTAATTTGTAATTTTGTTTTTACTATGTTTGCCTTTTAAAATCTTTATAAATAACACAGGACACAGAAACAGAAGAATTATATTGTCTGTTTTCTGAGGGGGAGTTAATTAGGCTTCTTCACTGGTTTCTACTTGGAGGACGTGCTGGGGATTGAACCCAGGACCTCTTAGGTGCTGAGCACGTGTTCTACCACTTGAGCTGCAGCCTCCCCCCAGAAATAGAAGAATTATAAAAGAATCCAAAATCCAGAAAAAGATTTATGTACAAAAAGTTGAACTACTTCTTTGGTATACACTCCTGAAGGGAGATTTTGTGAGATGGTTGAATCAGAGTGTTTCTGTGGGCGTTGGTGTGTACTTTTAACTTGGTTTCCAGAGAGGCTACACAGCTTCTCTTTGACAGACTAACTTGAGTGCTCTATGGGGGGAAGATAGTAGGTGTAACGTAACTGGATGTAAACAAGGATTTGGAAAAGACTTATTTCATCCTTATGGAAAAGTTTGAGAAATGCAGAGTAGATAATAGTTCAATAAAATGGATTTAATGTACCCATGGGTGCTGACTAAAATAAAGATACCAGCTTTAGAAAGAGTTTCTAGAAACTTGCCACTGGGATCTCTTCTATACAGTATTTCTTTTAAAATCAATGATGTAAATGATTATGTAGAAAAGCTGCTTAGAAAACTTAACGATCAAGAAAATTGACATCTAGGAAGCAGTTGTTTGGTTAAACTTTGGGGCACCAGAATATAGTAGTTAGCTACATGGGATTTGGAGTCCAATTGGATTTTAAAGATCAGCTTCACCACTTGTGGGCTTTGTAACTTTGGTCAAGTTACCTAACCCCTCTCAAGCTAGTTATCCTTTTTTTTTTTTAAATAAAAAGGACCTCATTTTGGAGCATTTTTAAGGTCACGGCAAAATTGAGAGGAAGGTATAATAATTTTTCATTTACTCCCAGTCCCCACACATGCACAGCCTCCCCATTACCAACATTCCCCACTAGAGTCAAACATTCTCACAGCTGATGTACCTGCGTTGACTCATCATAATCACCCAAAGCCTATAGTTTGCCTTGGTGTTGTACGTTCACAGCTTGGTGTTGTACATTCTATGAGTTTAGACAAATGTATAATGACACGTATTCTGCCTATTCACCCCTCCCTCTCACCAACGCTTAGCAACTACTGATCTTTTCACTGTCTCCATAGTTTTACCTTTTTCAGAACGTCATATACTTGGACTCATACAGTACACAGCCTTTTCAGATTGGCTTCTTTCACTTAGTAATATAAATTTAAGTTCCCTCCATGACTTTTCATGGTTTGATAGCTTATTTCTTTTTAGTGCTCAATAATATTCCATTGCATGGATATACTACAATTTATCCATTCACCTGCTGGTGGACATCTTGCTTGCTTCCACATTTAGGCAATTATGAATAAAGCTACTATCAATATTCATGTGCAGATTTTTGTGTGGACATAAGTTTTCAGCTCCTTTAAGTAAATACCAAGGATCACAGTTGCTGGATCTTATGATGAGAGTATGTTTAGTTTTGTAACAAAACAACAAACTATCTTCCAAAGTGGCTGTACCATCTTGCATTCCCACCAGCACGTAATGAGAGTTCCTGTTGCTCTACATCATAACCAGCATTTGGTGGTGTCATTGTTCCAAGTTTTGGCCATTCTAATAGGTGTGCAGTGGTATCTTGTTTTTAATTTTCATTTCCCTGATGACATATGTTGTGGAGCATCTTTTTATGTGCCTGTTTTCCACGTGTATAGCTTTGGGGAGTTGTCTGTTATGGTCTTTGGCCCATTTTTTAAATCAGGTATTTTGTTTTCTTATGGTTGAGTTCTAAGAGTTCTTTGTATGTTTTGGAAAACAGTCCTTTATCAGATGTGTCTCTTGCAAATATTTTCTCCCAGTTTGTGGATTGTCTATAATTCTCTTGATACTATCTTTAGCAGTTTTAATGAAGTCCAACTTATAAATTATTTCTTCTTCCTTTGGTGTCTCATTATCCTTTTAGTTATGACCCTCCTACCTGTTCTTGTTCTTACCTACTTACAGAGTGTGGACACATTTTTCATGAAGCATTTTTAATTATTAATTAATTAATTAAGTGCACAGTTATTTGTATAATTCCATCATGGTAAGATTGCTATTCCCCTTCACTAAGACAGTTAATTTCAATCAGAAGATTTATGTTTTCCCTCCCAGAGGTGAGGGACTAGAGAGTGGAGGAAACTGGGAATAAATAAAGACATTTCTTGTAGCATTGTTGTGAAAAATGAAAAATATAAAAGACATAAAATGCTTAACATGCTTCCTATCACACAATAACTATATAATTAATTATTACTGATCCAAAGACGTCTTGGCAAACTGGAAAAATGAGTCTAATTAGTAGGATCAAATATGCTAGGGAGAAATATAAATATATGTACCTGAATCCAAAAATGACAACATTATTGAGTATAAGCTTTAATGATAAAAATATGATTGATTTAGTTAAATGCAACATCAGTAGTATGATGTGTCTATCAAAAAAAAAAGTCAATACGACCTATGGCTGCATTAGTAGAAGTAAAGTGTTTAGAATCAGGGAGGTGATAGTCTTGTCCTACTCTGTGCTAATCACACTGTGCCTCAAGCAATGTGTTCAGTTCTCCACACAAGATTTTAAAGAGGCTGGGGTCTGGGTTTAGGATTAACATCTATTTTGTTTTTAATGTATTTGCTTAAATTGTTGGGATTTTTCTCCCCTAGTAAAATAATTTTGAAGAAAGGATTTATTATGTTTTATGTGGAGAAGAGAAGTTTAGAGGGATATGATACACATCCTTAAGTATTTCAAAATGTAAGATCTGGGCAAATTAAATAAAGTTCATTTGGGTACAAGTACTAGAAGTTAGGGAAAGCTGGAGAATTTCACAGGATCTAAGGACGACCTGAACAGTTAGGCATCAGTGAGGCAAGAGTCAGGGAAGTTTCAGTGTTTCACTCGGTAACAGAGCTTGAATCTCCTTTTTCTGGACGCCGCCAGGGACGTATCTCAGCGCCAGCATCCCAGTCTCTTCCCAGTTCTCGGGAGAGAGAATCTGACCATCCAGTCTGGAGCAGGTCCACTCCTGGGTCAAGCATGTATGGCCAGGTAGTGAAGTGGGCCTCAAACTTAGGTTCCTAGAAGTCAAAACCAAGAATGGACACTTCATGTACTCCCACTAGAACAGCCTCCCTTTACTTTCTTTTTTCTGTCTTCTCTGAAGTCCAGATAGAAAGATGTTAAAAGTTTATTGACATTTACTTCCTTTTCTTTCAGAGTATTGGCCTAAATCCATTATATGACAGTTGCTGTTGATCTGTGCTTAAGACTGAGCAGAAGGAAACGTCCTTTATTGAGAGATTGCTTTTCCTCTGAAATTGATGATTAATGTGATGCACCTTAAAGGGTAGAGGACTATATTTAAAAACCCTGTGCAAAGGGTGACTGTTGGATAATGGAGCTGCTTTCGATCTAGGTCTGCAGACACAGTCCCTTTTTAGACTAATGTTTTAGAGAGCTAGTGAATACATAGTATTTTTTAATACAAGAGATGAGCTTTGGGTAACTGAGATTTACAATGTAACTTAACTGCTAATCCATGAGTATAGAAAAGTGAATATAAATTTCATGGCAAAAATATATCAATTTTGAAAAACATTTTAACCAATATCAATGGCTTTTAATAACTTAAAACCATCTGGGTTTTTTAAAAAAAAAATTCACTGAGCCAGGGAATTTTAAAACGTCTTTTAGATACTATAATGTTGTAATTTGAGAGTTGGCAAGCTTTTTCTTAAAGACCAGACAGCAAATATTTTCAGCTTTGCAGGCCATACTGTCTGTGTTTCAGCTCCTTGGTTCTGCCATCGTAACCAACAGACAGCTACAGACAGTATAGAAACAAATGAGCACGGCTGTGTTCCAGTGAAGTTTTATTTACAAAACCAGGTGGCAGATGGGATTTGGCCCAAGGGCCATAGTTTGCCACCCCTGTTTTAGCTAATTATGCAGTTGTATTTGTTTGGGCTTTTAGGAGCTCAGACCCAACTTTGCAGTCCGCTTCCAGCATGGACCGCACCGCCTGCAGGCTGCATGACAGTCTGTTCATGTCATCTTTCCTTTATGCCAGTGTTCTCAGCCACCTTTAAGATATTCTGTTCTATAGTTAGTATCTCAAACCATCACATGAATTCATTTTTGAAATTAGATTGATATAACTGAATTAGATTAAACATAGCTTTTAACTGGGAATTGACTTTGTGTTACTGTAGATAAAATCCTCAATTCATAAGGTGTAAATTTATCAAGCAAATAGCAAAACAGTACTGTGGTAGATACGAATATCTGTGTCGGCCATGGTAACTGTATCTGCCTCGTGCTATGGCAGCTGACTTTTACCATCTCTTTCTCGCTAAAACTCGAAGTCTTCAAGGTGGGACTGACGTTTTCTGGCTCTCTGCATTATTCATCTTCTTCCTGGATATTGGAGAAATATCATTTTCTGTATATTATATGTTGGGCTATATTCATAGGACTTAAAATTAAAAACACACAAAGATAAAAATTACAATCCAGACCTCCCCCGACAAAATCCAGTGGTTCTGGCAGGTCTTTACTTCAGAGTCTCACAATGGCGATTCACACGCCCAGTGCCTCTTAGGATTAGATGTACTTCAGTTTAAAAAGATGTCTGCTTTCGAAATGGAAATGAATGTTTCACAAACCAGTCATTCATGGACAACCTTCATAATTTTTGTTATGTTTTATAAAACTTTTTCCTTTTAACTTAATAAATGTAAAACAAAACTATGCATTGTCAATATAAACAGAAAATCAGTATCATTTGTCATAGAGAAGGTAATTGAAAATATAAATATATCATTTATATCAGACCTAATTTTGTCTGTTTAGTACAGGGGTAATTGCTGCATTTTTGGAAATACTGGTTTAAGTAATTTCTGCTTCTTGCATCCCTGCTAATCTTAGCCTAAATAAGCAATCAATCGGTTAATCAATCAGGAACTAAGACTTTACTCCCCACAATTTGCTTCTACCCCTGCCCAATCAATAGCCTTATTAATTTCTTGAGGCTCAGTATCTAACAGAAATTGACTCACCTTAAGTTTCCTGCTTCCTCAAATTACTGGGTCCAAATATGTCCTGTAGATGTTGCATCCTTCTTGTCAACATCCACCCAAGGATCACAGAAGACTGAAGGAAGGATTGCACATGGCAAACACACAGATTTCCTTTTTAAAGAGAGAAATGACAGTTTCAGACCTGAATTTCTTTTCTTGGGTATATTGATTTCTAAAAATCAGGCTTTTTTCCCCTTGACTAACTCGACATTTAATTTCTGGAAAGGATGTTAGACTTTTATGATTAATGTACACAGAGCTAATCAGAAAATAGTATCTTAAGGAGTAAAAGATGGTCCTACCTGTCATTTCCACATTACACAGAGCAAGCACACTGCATTTTTTTTAAAAAAAGCATTACTTAAGATTATGTAATAGTTAAGACTTGGTATCATGTCTTAAATCTCTTTCTTTATGATGCAAAATTGATTTTAAATAGACCAAAATATTGTTTGTACTGTGGAGGTGTGGATTTAATTCTCGATTACTCTTATAATTTGAGATAATTACTAAAAATATTTGAAAGAATATTAGTCTAAGTTTTGTCAAACCAGCAGGTGCCCCCTGAATCTTTGCCCTTTGCTTGGCAGAGAGGACTTTATGGAAAAGACACAAAAATGTGACCTAGTTAGTCTGACACAGAAGTTGTCCTTCTAAATTTGAGATCGGTCCAATTGGCAGTGTGATATTGACAGGCTTAATCCCTCCAACTAACTGCCATTTCCACCACTGAAAAGGATTGCAGGGGTCACAATGTCCATCTGTCATCCTTTCCAATGAGTGAAACTACTTTAGATTTAATTTAAAAGCCCACGACCATGCCCCCTAAACAAATGGTAAAGTTGCTTCATGTACTTTTGTAAGACACATCGCTATCTGTATAATGAGGACCTACTGAACCCTTTCAGGAACTACCTACGTGTGTTTGATGTTTCACCTGCACCCAGCAGGGGATAGAAAAGCAGTCAGAGAGCAAATGTCTATCCTAAGATTAGTGGTTTAAATTCTGCTTGTCGATATCTGTCTCATCATTATAATAATTCATACCTACCCCATTCATTTTGTGCCATGTACTGTGTAAACAATGTGTATAATTCTAACAACAGTCCAGCACAATGGGTAATTATACTCATTTTTCTGATGGAGAAACTGAGACTAAAACGTTAAGTACTAAAGCAAAGCTAGCTTCATGTTGAATTCCAATTGGCACCCCAACCAAATATTTCTATTTTACCCCATAACCTTCCCTTTTCATTCTGCATGCCTTTTAAGTCTGGAGTCTACATGATTGCCAACTTTAGAATGCCGGAAACTTACTCTGTTTATTTAGAATTTGAATCAAGAACACTAAAGCTGCCAATCAGAGCTTCTGATTGGCAAGAGATGACCAGGTCAGCAACCTTGAAGTCATATGATGTGATTAAAAACAACTTTTAAAAGCTTTGTTTAACCTATATGTTCTGATTGAGGGGGTCCATTGGCCTCAAGCTGTGTACCACACACCTCCACACATACACACACACAAATAAAGTTGTTGCAAATAAAGATTCTGAATTCTCTACTTTCCAGGAATTTCTAGAACACTGGATGTGGCTTGCCTATTTAAACCATGATTCCAACAGGGTCTTTCTGCTGAAGTCTGTGTCCTTGACTGGACTTGTGCATTGATGGCGACCCAGGTTGATTCCATGCTCTCCTAGAGAACATCTTCCCCAAGCCCCTCCCTCTCAACCAGCGTCCAGCTTTGGCCTCTGCTGTCACTGTCTGCATCAGGGTACAGGCTGTTAACTGGCAGTAAGTGGGCCGTGCTTTCCCCTTCCACGTGTATGGTTTATCTAACCCAGTGTTTTTGTTCATTGTTTTTTAGCATCGTGACCACATTTAAAATGGAGTGCTTTCAGGAGCCAGACACAAGATAACTTATTGTATGATTCCACTTACATGAAATATATAGCATAGGTAAATCCATAGATATAGAAAGCAGATTGGTGGTTTCCAGTGGCTGGAAGGAGAGGGGAAGGGGAGTGACTGTTTAATGGGTATGATGTTTTATTTTGGAGCAATGGAAATGTTTTGGGACTAGATAGAGGTGATGGCTGCACAACATTGTGAATGTACAAAAAGCCTCTGTTCACTTTAAAATGGTTAATTTTATGCTATGTGAATTTCACATAATGAATGAATGGAGTGATTTCAGATTTTCTGCCTTTCTTGGGAACCTTTTCTTGCATTCTCGCTGTGTAACTGTCAGCTAGAGCCGAGTGGCCACTACTCCTTTAGATGAGAGGATGTGCTTTAGGGACCACATTGCCAGACTCTGAGTTGCTGACTTGAGTCTGAGAGTAAGAGTCAGGGTCAAGTTTCTACCTGCCCTCGCTGCTGACTTTACTATAGCAGAGAGCTATTTCTCTGTAAGCACCGTCAAAAGCAGGAAAAGAATATCTGATGAGAGAGCTACACCTTTCAAGAAAAAAAAAAAAGAGGAATCAGTGGAGAACTAAGGAAACAGATTTCCTTTCTAGAAAATAAGGATATTCTCTTATGTTTCATAGGCAAAGGAAGCATATCAACGTTGAACCACGGTCAGGTGGGAGCCTCAGTCCTTTACGCACCTCCAAGGTGGGTGGAGGGAGAGCAGGAGAGAAAGGGAACCAAATGAAACAGAGCCCTGCAGTGGCAAAGTGCAAGCGCATAAGACAAAAAGAATCCCTTCTCCCCACTACCCCTCTTCCTCTGCGTGGTGGCAAGAAGACAATGACTGGTCCTCCCTTTCAGGGAATGTCATGGAATGATATCTGACATCAACTGAAGATATTCAGTTTGGATACTTTTACTCCTCTAAGGTTTCTTCACTAGGAATCCTGTGTGGTAAAGAATTTAACATTGCCCAGAAAGAGTGCTGGCCTTTGACCTTGGCTAATTGGGAATTAGAATTACAGGCCTGAGGAGTGTCTTTGTTTTCCTGGGCCCTGGTTCATTCACCAGATAGTCTAATGCTATGATACCTGGTGGGGGCTGGCCAAACTCAGATGGTCTTAGGGTGGGGCTGGCCACACTAGAAAACCCAGCAATATTAGTTAGGGTTATGCTAGGTCAGACAACTATGTGGGCAGTGAACCCATCAGTCATAGCTATGAGATGGAGCCTCAGTGGAAACACTGAGCCCTGGGTGAATGTCCCTTTTGGGCAGTGCTCTGTATGCACTGTCACATGCTGATGCCAGGGATGTATAATGCATCCTGACTCTGCGAGGAGAGGACCGTGGGAGCCCCATGTGTGGTACTTCCCTGGACTCTTCCCTGCGTGTGTCCCTTCTTGGCTGGTCTTCATCTGTATCCTTTCCCTGTAATAAACTGCAACTGTGAGTATAATAGTTTTTGGTGACTTCTGTGAGTCCATCCAGAAATGATCAAACTCAGGGTGTTTTGGGGATCCCCACAAACTTGTGTCAGAAATGAGAGCAGTCTTGTGTGTTCTGTGTGCCCTCTAATTTCACAGTTGGCTAAAATCTTCACCATCCTACTCTTGATTTTTATTTTAGTACACACACATATTATATTGTGATTACTCCATGGCAGTAGAATTCATGAGGACAAGAACAAATGTTGTCTCCTACTTTACCCACTTCCATACTGTTGTAAATTCTTGTGAGTATGCATTACTTTATAATAAAACCATTAAAAAATTTAAGATTCTCATCTTCTCAGCATTACTCCTTTATCAAGCAAGAAGTACCATGAAGAAGGAAGATGGTTTAAAAAGATAACAGAAATAGTGAATGTGGAAACCAATCACAGAAGTACATAATTAAAGTGAAATTATGCACTATACATTATAATTTATTTTAATCCTTGGCAATATTTTAAAGAAGTATATTGAATTGGGTGTACAATGTGCCTGATTTTGAATAGCAATTAGGTCATTTAAACTATAATTAGAATTTTAAAAGAAATCATCATAATTTCTCTAAATACGCACACTGAGTCATAACATTGCTTTATAGAAACCACATCAGAAAACTATTTAAATAAAGCTTGGAAAGTTTCATGAGTTTATGTATATATTGAACAAAATAGAAGTTTTCAGTCTGAAAAAAAACTCCTCCTCTCTAAATGCCAAATTTGGGACTAAAAATAAGTATTTGGAAACAGTATTGGGAGATAGTAGTGTTTAAGAAGCACAGAAAATACTACAATAACGTAAAATAAGCATCTTCTGATTTCTCCTTCCCTTCTTCCCTCTCCATCCTGGGAGGTGGGGTGAAGTGAGGCCTTGCACTGAGGCCAAAGGTGGAACTGTTTCATGATGTCAAAGACAAAACTGTGTCAGAGACAAAATGAACAAAGTCTGTTTATTCATAAACTGGGCAAGGGAACCCATGTGTCATCACTTTCATTTCAGCAGGAGTCCTAAGTGGTAGAAAGGAGAATATGTTTATAGAGTGAAAGAAGGAAGCACGGTCTTGGGTTGGCAAGCATTCATTCTCTTAAGGTGGGACTTTTGGAAGTGGGGAGACTTGCTACTTGTACTCCACGCAGACTCCTCATTCCTTGGCTGGCTTCAGGGGTCAAGTGACCCATCTGGGGACCTTTCAAAAGAGGAAGAAATGCTCCCTGTGAGGGGTGGAGGTATTCTGTAGCTAACCATTTCCTGGAACAAGTCGGGGTCCACTAGGTCCTCTTTTTGAGGTCAAACTATCATAATGGTCCTCATGGGGGTGGGCAGAGACGGCTACCATGGCAGACAATTTCTCAGTGAAGTACAGGGTTGGACAGCCATGAACTATTATTCTAGCTGGAATTGTATATTCTTCTTCCGTTTCTACCATTTCTCCTTCCACGCCCTCCCTTATCCACTCTTT